>NW_027286181.1:10248555-10631055 GCF_022747635.1 Hetaerina americana | reverse complement strand
TGCGAGAGGGAAGAGTATATTTGGGTGTCGGCCGAGGGCGTGAGTTTTCCGGAGAGCAGCAGGAAGTGAGGTGAAGTCGGAAGTTTATCGCTTTCGGGAAGCGGCAAAAAATCGCCAAACCACGAGAAGTGATCGAGAGAGCAGGAGAGAAGATGAGGGCTCGCAAACTTTTTTCCGTGGGTGTTAGATGGGGGTGGGGGGAGTGGAGGAGAGATGGGAGGGAAGAGGGGGGGAGGAGATTGAAGAGGGTGGGGGTCAGTCGCAAGATAACGTCCGGCGCTGCTAGCAAGAAATGTTCAACGAAAGATACGTGTTGACGATGTCCGCTCATCAGTAGGGAACCTATCCTCCTTCAGCTCTTATTTTTATAACCTTTTGACTGGAAAGAAATTCTTAATAAACCCTTTTTGAAATGCTCATTAAGGTTTGAGGGTCGCATTTAGAACAGATAACTTACACTCCCTTCGAGAAACGGACTGACGCAGTTTTTAATTCCGCTACTGAGCAACTCCGAGCGTTGAAAACTGTTGATTAGACGGGGCAGTGAGATCGGTTAAACATATAAATACCTCCGATTACTTCGAGTATTTTTCGCAATTCATGGGTACGAAATTGAGGGATGTGGCAGTCACGAACTGGGCTATCGCTAAAATTCCACGCGAGAGCGATGGATAAACGAAAGAGAAGGTCCTGCGAGCTCTTGAAAACAGCGATAATTAAATTCCAGTCAAGGGAACCGGTCGCCTCCGTAACTTGATCTAGTTGATTCATTAGTTAGCAATGAAGATGCGAAAGTTCGCCTTGGTTTTGCGAAGACTCGAGTACTTCTCCTCATTTTTAAATTGAGTTCCATTCCTGAAAGCGAAATCGGAATAAAAGCAGCTGCAAGATCACCTAAGGACGATTGAAAGTGTTTAGGCAGTGCTTTTTTTTCTTGTGACTTGATGATATAATGAATTTATTTATGTTTTAAAATATGATTGGATTACGACTGAAGCGTAGTTAAGATAAAATGCGCAATCAAATGAAACTACAAGTAGGGTGATACTGTAATCTGTAATTGGCACACCTTGAGGTCTCAAATAATTAACATGTTTAAGGCTCGTATATGGTTCGGAATTTGTTTCTTTTATAGTAGCACTTTAAACAGGAAATTACAAACGCGTGATGTAGACTTATAACACCTTATACTTTGAAGAAAATGACTCAAGGAAGCAATGTATAAAAATAGATAGTCTTGAACCATAGCATTTGAACCTTTATGAAGTGAATGTTTTTCTGCAGTCACAGGTTAGAATTTTGCCCGTTAACCTACTCAGAAAGACAAAAGAAATACTCAGAGAGACGACATCTGTTGATCTAAAAAAAATCCCATTATTCCCTCGATCCTCCCCCCCCCCCCCCCGCCATCTTGACAACGTCGTTCACGGTAGCGTGTGCATTTCATTCTGAAACCAGGGGACGTCTAACGGTTTTCGCGTGACGCAGAGCGGAAGGAAGATTTGGAGGAGGGAAAATAAGTGAAAGAGAGACTGCAGAGAGAGAGAGAGAGAGCGGACCCTCGCCGAGAACGGGAGAGGAGAACGAGTGACGCCGTGAGGAAGATCAAAAGCGGAGCGCCGTACATTTTTGGTCCAGCAGATGATAGAGGACGACTCTGAGAGTGGGAGTGAAGGAGGAGGAGCACTTGGCCTTTTGTGAGAGAGGGTGTGCACGTACCCACGTGTGTGTGTGTGTTTGTTCGTGTGTGTGTGCTTTCTTCCCCTATCGCACCACTCCCCTCGCGAACCGCACTGCTAAAGAGAAAACGACGCCCACACCCAGCCGCGGAATCGCAGGCTTCGTTGAAGGGATGAGCGCTTCCCGTCATTTTTAAAATAATCAGGATCACGACCGGAGGGTGCATATTTATTTTTTCCCTCCCTCCTCCTCTCTCTTTCTTTCTCTTTCTCTCTATCCACCCTCGCGAGTGGCGAAAGGTTGAAATGATTACATCTCGGAAGGGATGAAAATGTCGACGTTCCTCGCTTCGGGGGAGCGTCGGCATTACGAATGTTACGTGCTCACCCTCCGAGGGAGCGGCCATGAATTTTTTCTCCCGGCCAATTCCAAAAGAAATCTTCACATTCGCTCCTTTCACTCCGTTTATGCACTCGTCTAAGGCCGAAAATGACTGCCGAAGCTCGCTCTGATTCATTAATCTCCGACTTGTTTCCGAATGGATGCCACAGCTACGTGTGCAGTCCCACGCAATGCGTAATTGACGGGTGAAATAATGCCTTCGCCGTCATAATGAATTTTCATTGCAATGTAAACATGGCGATATGATAAAATATGTTGCTGGTAAAAGCATCTAATTAACTTAGAGCTCTTTTTTTTCAATTCCAAATAAGCAAATTTAGTGGAGCAGAATTCCGCACAAATGTAGAGTCATTTAAATTTTTTACGCTAACGAATCCCATGAGGATAAACTAAAACCGAATTGCATTAGGATTAATTATAACAAACCTAATAAATTAAATGAACTGTGATTGGGGTTAAATAATAAATCAGGATTGATAACATGTTAATAAGTGAAGTTATTTGAATTTAAATTTGAAATTGAACTTGAATTTTAATTTGAAATTTTTGAAAGCGCTTTTCTCTGCATCACTAAACATAGAAACTACCGATTTCTACCGTCGGATACTTCTAAAACCTTATGAAAGTGGAGAAGAATATGCTCCGTGGAATTTTAATTTTTGCGCGTTCTAGACATACATATTACTCGTGTAAGGGTGTGTGAAGGAAGCTGCATCGACTCTTTCAAACAAAAATAAAGGAATTAATTAGCCATTTCATCGCAAAACAGCTATTGTTCGCTCATATAAACGACATTGTATTCTACCCCACCAAAGAGGCTTTTCTTTTGGCACGCATTATGGATGGTCGTTGAAGATTACAAACAATTCATTACTCTCGATCAATCCTTATACTTATACATCCTACCTTCCATCACCTCCAATTAAGGCATGTCCCAATTACTCTCCCACGCCTGTTAAAGATATATACATACACACATATGCGAGATGCATGGATATATTTTAGGTATGCGTTTCGCCTGTTTTAATGGCGTCTCAGATCTCTCCTAATCCACCAAGTGCTCCAAAAATCCCCGCGCGCCTCTGTGCCTTTAAAGGGTCGTTAAAAGTTAAACTCCTAATTGCGCAACACAGATGAATTATGCCTTTTTTAAGCCGCGAAAAGGTTTGTAGGATGTAGAACTAATGTCCGAAATACGCGCGTTATACGCGAGCTTGAAGTGAGAATAAAAAAAATCTACGGAATTACACCGGCAAGGTATTTCCCTGGACGACATAACAAATTGAAACGAAGCCACTGAGTGCACCGGAGGGGAGGAGAGAAAAAATCGTGAATTCGCTTTACCGAGCATAAGGATAACATCCTCGATGATAAAGGAGGAAACAAGGGGGGGGGGAGAGAGGAAAGAAAGAAGACCAAGCCCATCGCAAATGTTTATACAGCGCCCGACCCATTTTACTGGGTGACCCGATATTCCCATCCTCCACAATTTCGTTTCCCTTCCACGAAAGTAACGATTAAAGAGATGGAGCCGAGAGGTTTCGAGGAAAGATCTCTTTATAAAACGACAGCGAGACTGAAGTGCCCAGTTAGTGCCGAGCACCACCGCATTAGGAAGGACAAGGGGCAACTTAATCATTCCTCTACCCGTTGAGGGCTCGTCCTAGCTCTTAAACCGCGCGCCCCTCCCACGCACACACACACACACCCCTCCGATATTGTGGGGGAACTCTGGAGCAGAGGAGCTGGATCATCTCCGTGGAAACCGCTGCGGAGAGAAGAGGGGAAAAGAAAGAAAGAAAAACACAGTCGACGCAAAATGAGTCCCTCACCAAGAGCAATAACATCGTCTTCGAGAAATTGGATTCGAGTATAATAAGACGTTTTGCGAAGTTAGAACCATTACTTATACTACTCTCAACAGAAATCGCAAGTATCCATTTTGGGGATGAAAGCCCACAAGAGGAACGAGACGGATGAAACATGCAGAAAAGAAAGGAGTTCTTCGGTTACGATTTGTTCCATTTCTATCTTAATTGAATCGGAGGCAGCCTTTAAAAATGGGATAGCCTTCGTAGTTCTGTAATTCACTTCACATTTTCAGGGAAAAACTTGTCGAGATAAGCCTGCATGTTTATGTGCATGAGAAAAGAAGAGCAACGGAGCTGAATACGAAAAAAGAGATTATTTGAAATGGAGATTTTAACATTATTTGGTTTTTGGCATGTCCAAGAGTTTATTCATCAAACTAATATTTAAACTTGATGATTCACATCACGTCACACTCGAAAGCATTACACAATACAATTTGATAATGATAAATGAAGACTGTCAATTTTTTTGCAAAATGTTAACATTAACGTCAAACAAAATAAACAATGTCTTAAAAAACACACCAAGTTCATCAATGTATTCAATACAACCACAATTCTCCTGAGAAAGTCTACCCCTGAATTTATTTTCCGATGCGTCCCGCACATCGTCCGAGCATTGGTGTGGTAAAAATTCCCTACGTTAACAGAGTGGGCAAAGGAGAAATGAATTTCTATTTCGGGCCATATTTAGCGATGAGAAGGACGTGTTGCCGATATTGCTATTATGATTAACATAACTAACGTGTCCATTTATTTTAGCAACATTAAGAAGGAGAATGAAGAAAATTCAGGACACGGAACTAGGAACAACACGAGCTGTAACATGGAGAACTTATCAAAAAGCAATTTTGATCAAGGGCTAAAACTATAATGGCTATAATAAATAAAAAGGCTATTACGAGAAAATGGTCTAAAGAATAATAACTCGATACGAGATAGATAATTAGAAAATTTATTCGAGAACCAGTAGGCTAAGAGTTGAATCGGTGAAAACCTCAGGTGCATTTCGTTTGAGGGCGCTCTTGCCGTGGGAAAAAGAACGAGCAATCAGAAATGAGACAGAAGAGAAGAAGACCTTCGAGGGGCGAAGGTGAGCAGAGCATTTGGAAGTTGACACACCTATTTCAGGGCCGGAAATCGCGAATCAAAACACGAGAACACCGTTGCGAATCGTGGGGAATCTCTTTGAGAACGAGAATGCAGTAAACACAGTGATGAGAAAAGAAGAAAAATTAAGTAGTTTGATACTGCTAATATCGCATTCATTCGAAAAGCAATGGAGACACTAACGTATATCTTTGGCAATAATGGAGAGAGGAGTGAGCGAAGAAAACAGCAGAGGAAGAATAAATACCGGCGAAGAAGGAAACGGCTGTGAGATGCGTCTGTGCTCCGCAATATGGGGTTTCATAATAACGTATTAAATAAACCACATCCCACGTTATCTGAAATTCTTCCTTACGCACGCTCGGGTAGAAAATTGGATCCCGAAAAAGCCCCGTAATATTACTAGACGATGAGAATCATAAGAATTCTGAAATTATTACTAATAATGTCGAGATATATTTTGACTTAGACTTCACATAAGAGCAAAAACACATTTGAGGATAATGGGAAACGCCACTTCCTTACGAAGAATGCCTATAAGAAATGCATAGAAAATATATCAAATATATAAGATAATCTACAGTATTAAATGGTTATGATAATATTTTGAAAATTGGGTATCCATATACTTATATAATTCTTGGTAGGCGTTCTTCTTTCGCGTGGGATTGCAATTACGCATAACTGAAATCCGGAAGTGGTAGTTTAATATAATATATGTATTTTGAATATAGGTTTATTAAAAAAATAAGGATGACCACAAAACAAACTTCAGACTTGGAAACATAAATTGTTTCACACAGGGTATCGATCGAATGACCTAACTGGTCATCGTTTCCGGATTGGCCTCTGTACCTGTTGTAGTATGTGTGATGTACCTCTCACCCTGCTTTATTACGTACAATGGAAATGAAAAATAGTTAGGCCTAAGCTGTCAAATATGCGCATGTTTTATGGCCTTTTCCACATTTGCGGGTCCATTAAGACTTCGAGCTGTATCACGCATTTGCTCCACTCCACGGCATTCTTTCTACAGAACATAAATCTTTATTCAGGCGACAAAAAACCTGAAAAATGACCAAATATCCGTTAACTTCTGCGGATTTAACTTTCAAACCAACGGTAGCGTTCCCATCAAATTTTCTAAAATAGATACTTTCGATAACAAATATTTTCATACAAGATGTAAACACGTTAATTCTTATCACCATTTTAGATATTTTCAACATTTTCCGATTTTTTCCTGACCTTGTCTAAAGAGGGTAGAGTCTTGTGCATAAATATAAAATTTTTGGGCGATCATTTCGGACGAAAGCAGGGAAATCAGCCGTGAATTGGCTCTGTGAGGCACGGAAAAAAATATTCCTCGTACCGCATCTTTAAATAGTTCAGCGAAGTTGAGAACGAAGACGGACACCGGGGGAAGAAGCAGGGGTAGAAGACAACGGGCGGACTAGAAGGGAGAACTCCCGGAAAGAGCGCAGGGAAGGGAGGGAGGGGATACGGGAGTCGGAGAAGGAAGGCAGGGATACATACCGGGATATTTCGGGAACGGCGGAGAGGGGGGAGGAGGAGGGGGAGAGGAGAGGATGAGGTCAAAAGTGGAGTGGGGTGTGAAAACCCCGGAGGGTGAGAGTAGGGGGGCGGGGTGTGAGAGTAGGGGGGCGGGGTGGGAATGTAGGAGGTGGGGGAGGGAAGAGAAAAAAGTGTGAGTCTGCGAGCGGTTTTTTGGGAGGCAGCGAGGGCAGTGGGGTGAACGACCATTGGAAGGACCTACCCCAAAAAGGGGGGAGGTCTGTGGTGGGGAGGAGGGGGCCGACCTCGCTTTCGGGGGTGGGGACGGAGGGGGTTAAGGACCGAGGGTGGGAGGCGTGTGGCAGAATTTCCAGAAGGCTCCATTGGTGGTGGAGGGGGGAGGGCTCTCGAAAGGACCGAATGTGGATGCGGGGGGGGAGAGGGGGGGGTCGGAATCTATGTCGGTGGGGGGCTGTGAGGACTGTTGCGGGGCGGGAGGGGGGACAGAGAGGGGTGTCGTGGGCGCGTGCGTGATAAGAGAGACCCCGGGAACCGCCCACTCCATCCGCGGAATTCTCACCGCTCCGGAACCGCGAGATGCTGGATGTGGACCACGCGTGGGGGATCCTCGGCGAAAATGCTGAAGTCCTCGAGGAGGATAATATATGCGACCGGCACTTGGGTTGCGATCCCGTCAGGAAATGGGAAACCGCACTCTTTGATGCGACGGGTCCCTGGGTTCGGTTTGCAAGGTGCACTTAACAGTGCTCGGGACAAAAGGATCCATTAGGACGAAAATAGTCCACAGTCTACGGAAATGAACTAAACATTAAATGATTTTAATAACTAATATAAAGGACCAGTTACGTAACACTAGAACTGAAATATTTCTAATGCGAATAGTTTCTCGTTTCGGTTTTCGGCATTCACTGAACTCGGGAGAAAATGATTGATCAGTAAAAACTAATTTCTAGCCTACGGATTAAATCAACTCCATTATCCTCGCATTTGCTATTTTTTTTTTCGTTTTATATTTTTATTCGATTTAAGTAACCTAGACGAGCCACCGCTAGGGTGTGTAGCCGAGAGTGATTACGCACCAATCAACATCATACACTCAATTGACCTTTTTCTTTCCATATGAGCGTGAAATCACATCCACAAATGTTGTAGCCTGAAAAAGGGTGCACTTAAAACTTTTTTTTTCCAATGGAACAATTTTGAATTCCTATATCGCTTTTGTCTTTAATGTATACACCACACACGATTCAAATGATTCTCGACTTTACAATTTAATTTATATTACGAAAGGGATGAAATCTAGGAACGACACATGCAAGCGAAAGACAGGCGAATACTCTTCATCAAAGACTACCCGTGACTCTTGGGGTAATTCCCACTTTTGCTTTTGCGAAAACTTGAGGTAGATTTTTTGGGACATTATTTCAGATTGCATCCGTACGAGCCGAAACGTTGGAATCTGGGTCGAATGTGTTAAATTAATTAAAGAGGAAAATACTACCAGTGGTTTTTATCCGAGAATATTTGGAGTTACATCACAAAATTACGCCTAGAGCTCGACTCTTCTCTTTAATCCCCCCCCTTTAATGCAATCCATTAGAAACGTACAGGCGTTGAAACTTGGTTTCCTAAAAGCCTATTACGATGCGCTAACGAGGGGCCATAATTATACCAGCGCATTTTCGTCCCCCTTGCCTTTCTCGTGCCATCTGGAGGACATGAGTGTGGCATCAGATGGTGTGGAAGAGGACGAGAACAAAGGAGGCGCCGCCCATACTTCTGCCCGCCCATCATCACATTGTAACTGGTTTAGGTATAACTAAGTTTCGGCCGTTGGCTTTCATCCATGGTCGCAGGACTACTTGCGCTGTTGCATGTATCTGTTGCCGATTCGTAACTTTTGTTACAGGTCATTAGAATTCCTCACGATAACAGAACGTCCGCGCAGCGAAAATTAATTTTTAACCCTTTTGATTCAGTTCATTCGCATATTTTTTTCAAGTACAAATAATGCCGCCATGAAAATGGTAACTCTTCACAAATGTCAAAGAAATATGGAATATTACATGAAAGAGAGAATTTGTACATTTAAAAAAAAACTGGGGGAGTTGTCGAAACTGTAGCTTTAGCCGAATCGTCCTGTAGCGTGCACACAAAATGGAAGATTTTGCGAACTATTACATTGGCCTACACCGATATGTTATTCTAGTCTCAATTACCCAGGAGTGGTTAACGGAATACGACTTTCTGTGTACCGTCGGTGGACTTAATATGAAATCGTAAATGTTGACCAGCGTAAAGTAACAACTCCACAACCACCATTCGTAACTAAGGTCATAGCCTTATTAAAATGGACTTAGCAGTCTTCGCACAACCAGCCGGAAAGAACAATATAGCTACTTCTCTCTCGATGAGTTTCTAACTGCACAAGTCTCTTGTTAAATTATTATTCAACGGTTCCGACAGCGCAATCCATTCATATTTTCTTCCGTGAATATAAATTTACGCGAATTAAAAACGATTTCGTCGGAGTCACAAAATAAAACACTAGTATACTGTTACAAAGGGGGAAGAGCACCGACCGATTCTATCACTTAATAAATAATGATACAATTCATCTCCCTATTTGACTGCATCATCCGAATCTGACCTCACAATAGATTAGAATAATGTCTCAACAGTATTGATCGGGGTGGTCAACAGAACTTTGACGTAGGGAAATGAAGCAGCGGGGAATAAATGGGGAAGGGGAGAGTACGAAGAGGAGAAAGGGGAAGATCCGGAGGCCGCTGGTGAGGAAAAGGGAAGTTTGTTCCCTTTTGATGTGCGCTGGGTGCGCGTAGACGAGGGAGGGGGAGTAGAGCGACCAGCGGCTTTCGTTACCATGGGAAACGCGGGAAGCCGTTTTGCGGCCGTCCGAGTGTCACGAACGGCTTTTGAAGTGCCTGGTTTCCCGGGCGACGGCGGCTGGAGAAGGAAGAAGCCGGCGGGAGACGATGGGTGGAGATTTCATCCGATCCGGAGTTTCTCTTTCTTTCCCCACTTCTCCGAAAAGGTGTCAGCATGCTCACGAAATTTGACGAGGGACTCCAAGTGACATGGTCTGCCGAGGAGACCGGTGAAAGAAGTCAAAGTCGTGAAACTCGATTGATCCACAACATGGGGTGTGTGTGGGAAGGGGGAGCGGAGGGGGAGATACTAGGAATTCCAGTGGTCTTGTACGCTCCATCTCTCCTTCCTAAAGAGCTAGTTCCATGGAAATCTCGATAAATTTCACCGTTCGAAGAAAGCCACCGTCCAGAGAATGTGAATAAAATGCGAATGGCGACGTTTCAAAAGAGGCGTGAAGGTTTAAAAAGACATTTGTAAAATTATACTTTTAAATAGATTCTCCTACAGTTTAAAAAAAACAATTCTCGTCCATTAAATGCTCCGGAATGGAAAAAAAAGACACAAAAAAACTCAATTCCATATTTAATATCGTTCAGATGCCAGAAATAATTATGCCATTTGAGAGTCTCCGAATTCTGTCATTTCAAAGTTTGATGGTTATGACTGCTTAAAGAATAATTGAGATAAGAAAGAAGACGGATGCAAAAAACATATAAGGTAGTTCTGTGAAAGGAAAAACCCGAAAAATAAACACCTTATACTTGACCGAGGTTAAGGTTTTGCAGGCACTTTGAATCGTGGGAGTAACTCCTCTCCCAAAATTGCCCTCCCCAAATTTCTCGGTCTGATCCCTCCCTCCTTTTTTCTTTCCCTCCCCCACCCTCATTTCTCTCTCTGGTCCTTCCTACTTCCGGCCGACACCCAGAGAGTGAGCGGCGATCGCACGCATACGTCCCCGGTTCCCGCTAGATGGCCGTCGGGAAACGGCCTCCCATTCGCGCGCTATTCTTCGAATTATCCACCGGGGAGGACGGGATCATGCGAGGCGGGAGGAAAGAAATCTCGACGTCACGGAACTTTGAACTCCTTTGAATCCGCACCGAGAACCCATCGAGGAAGTGAGAATGGCCCTCGAGAAGAGACTAGACGCTTGAATTTTCGGGGGAAGGAAACGGGAGGATGATGGGGGAAAGGGAGAAGGTGTATTTCGCCAAGGTTTTCCTTTTTTTCTACTTCAGTCGAAACGGGTCGCATTACCCGATGCGCTATATTGCTCAAAGACGAGCGGGCTTCTCTCCCAAGACGAACGGATGCATCCGCGGGATGACATTCACAGCCGAGATTTTTCCTTTGCCTCGTAAGGCACAATGAATAAGTGATAAATAAAAGGGGCGCGAGGGTTGTAGGAGCATTTGGAAGTGGCGCCATTCGGATCCATGAGCATCTCGCAAGAGACTGGATGAAGTCGCTCAACTACCTGGAAAGCGCCTCTTTTGTCGGAGTATCTCCTCAAAAAGCCTCATTCGTTACAAACTCTTATCATCTCCTGGCCGAGGAGGCGGAGGGAGTGCGGCGTGGGGCAAGGGGAGCTCGGAAAGAGATGAGGCTTTGATGAAAAAAATTTATATCTCGCATTAGATTAATGAGTGAGCTCTTTCGCGCCGTCCGTTCGTATTTTGTTTTTTTTTGGCCTCTCTTTCTCTCTTCGTTCTTTTTAGGTTTATTTCTCAGCCTTCCACTCGGAGGGTAACGAAACAAAATAAAAAAAAACGTCGCGAGGCGATCAATTTTATTTATAGTGGTGATATATCATTTAAGCCTCCATATTCCATTTGTTAAAGTACATCTCATTGCGCACCATCTCCCTCCCTCCAGTGGTGCACTCCTCCGCCTTTGGATTACTCCCATTGCTCTTCTCGCCCCCGCCAACCAATCCGCAGCCTCCCGACCCGTCACGGCATTAGTCCTACCCCATCCACACCCATTCTACATAGCCCTCCTCCGCCTAATCTCTAATCTTCCGCCATCGCCAGCCGTAACTTCTTCCAACGCTACGGGAGTGGGGCGTTACGTCAGTTTCCAACACGTGTTACATTTCGGGGCCGTAAATCCTTCAAGTTCGTCTCCCCCATATAACTTCCTGGGACTCTTGAAATGACGTCACGTGATGCATGTGCGTCCCTGTTTGCTCATTCGTGCGCCCTCTCCCGTGCATGTTGTGTGTGTGCGTCTGTGTGTGTGTGTCTTTATGCAACCACCAGCGAGGAACTCGGGGGAGAGGCTTTTTTTTAAAAAAAAAGGTAAAATAAAAAAATAAAATCTTCGCATCATCACGTTAAAGGAGCAAAAAAAAACTAACGCCCCACTGATACAGAAAGCATTTTTTTCCGGCATCGCGCGAAATGTATGACCACGTCGTTTTTGTACGTCCCCGCGACGTAAATATGCACCCCTCCCCCCCCCATTTCTTCCTTCCTCCTCTCTCCCTAACACCCATGAAATAACGCGAGGCCGCGCGAAATTTCCTTCCATTTCTTCGCTTGCACCCCTTGTTTTTTTGGCCGGGGTCTAGAAATGTTTTTCCGAGAAAAATTGCGACTGGGATCAGCGAGATGGGGCACGTTTTGAGAGTGACAAAAACGTGGAGGAAGAATGTGTCGGTGAAGGCGTTCGAGGCTTGCGGTGTTTTTCTCATTTCCCGCGGAAAACGGTAGGAGTCGGGACGAAAAAACAAAAACCTCCTTCGATATAATAAAATATTCCATTAATACGTAATGGAAAAAAATGGATTAACTCGACGAAATTAACACGGTTACCTTCACCTTATTTTCCACGAGCGAGGAAGCCGGGTTCCTTGGCGTTCCCCTTTTGTTAATTGCAACCTTCTTTTTCTTTATATAGAATTAAAAATGGCCTTCCCGCGAATTTTCAATCTAAAACCCACCAGAAACCCGCTCAAAAACTTCCACCTTGAGCAATCTCGCCCTTAGGGGCTTAGGAAAAAATAAATTAAGAAAACTCCATCCAAAATTCTAATCCTCCACAAAGTTTAGTAGAAGCTTCCCAACTCCCGTCGCACCCTAGAAACAATCCCTCCCCTGACCCTACCCCGCTTTCCTTCGGATAACCCCTTTCAATCTCTTAACTCTTTCCGTGTTGTGCCCAACCTCTTCGCTCTCTCGTGACGCCGGATAAATCTTGAGGGGTTTGGTCTGTGGTGAGGTTGCCGTATGCAGTGCGTCACTCGCTAGGTGGGGACGGATTAATGCTCTCTTTCTGGAGACTCACGAGGGAGTAGGTATTACTTATCTACTTCGAGAATTTTGTGTGACTATTTTTTTTAACTTTCCAAATGGGGATTAGAAAACTTCATAGCTCGTGACCAATCTCCTTATCTACATCCACGGCTCGTTGGGTGCGGTGATGAGATGAACGCGTGAACGCATCTGGAATTTGATGTCATTTTTCGTGATCAAAGAATATTTATCCATAATTCTTTCGTTTATTGGTTGTTATTCCAATTTCGTATTCGAGGGAGCTGTCCATCAGGTATTGTAAAACTGTATTTGTCATTAAAGTATTCGTAAGAGATAAGAAAATTTACGGGTTCAAATAAAGCTTTGTGTACGAATGTTATGGATTGATAATATATTTTATATGCAAATTCCGTAACCAAGTGCACTCAATCGCAAGAGAATGTAAAAGGTGTTATCCCTCATCATTAGATCTTGAGGTGGCGTAACAAAGAGTAACGGGAAGTCACGATGTGACATTTGGAATGTTTATTTAAGACTACCCGCTGGATTTTCTACGCACGTAATCGATCCTTTTACTTTTCTGCGGCCCGTGTAAAACTTTCATTGCTCCTTTCATTACCTCGCCCTCCGACTCCGAATCTATGCCTTACTTCCGGGTTTTCGCAACCTCTATACATACTGCTCAACTGGAAATGGTGCATTGGACGTTTTTCTAGTACTTCAAAACCACAATTTCTCATTTGCATTCAATATTTGCAACCCTTTCCAACGGGGCAAGATCATTTGTTCTTCTCTCCCATTCCCTTCAAAGTGTTCTCGAAGTCCTGAATTTTTTTTTCCTTCCACTTCCTCTAAATTTATCTTGCAATTCTTCAGCAACCAATACCGCAGTGCTCAGCTACTTGCGGATTTAGGATGTCAAAAAAGGCGACCGGCAGAGAATTCGACGCTCGTTAGCGCAGTTTTTGGAAAACAAAATAGAAAAAACGTCTCACCCTGAAGAGACCCTTCCTAATTCGTTTGTGTCAGGAGTGTGTCAGGTTCTATCGGATTCTCGGAAACTCGAAATCCTCCGCAATTATTCCTCGAGCTCCGATGCTCAGTTTTAACTTCCCCACACGCTCTTGCCTGCAAGATTATTTTCACCTCCACTTCGCACATAGCGAGAGTTTAAGCCGAGATGGCAGGTGACGCTCTAGAATTCGCCCCCGTGCGTTAAGCCATTTGTCCGCCTGCCACTCCCGCGACCCCCTGTCCACCCCCGAAAAAAAGAATAACAACCCCCCACCCTTTTATCCTCTTTTTCTCCCACCGCTCGAGAGAGAGAGACTATTTCTCCGCGAGCACCTCCGAGTCCGTGTGCCGTATCACCCCGCCGCCGCCCCCCCGCTACCATTTCACCTTTCCCTCACCTAGATTTATATTTATCCATCGCAAATCCACCCCTCTCCCCCCTCTTCCTCCTTCCACACACGGACCCCCCCTCCCGCGCACCTTTCCTTTGGAGGGGTGCGGAGGGTGGGGTGGGCGGGAGGGGAGAGAGGAGAAGGGAGGGAGGGGGGACGGAGGGAGACATCCTCCTCACATCCCGTTGCGCAACGCAGATATCGATCCACGGCGAGCGTTTTCGCCAGGACTGCCGACGCCGTCCGACGCTTGCCGACGGATACCCCCCCCCTGGTCCCCTCCCACATCCTGACCTGCCGCACCCCGCGCCACCTTCTTCCTTCCTCCCCCGCCACGGTGCTCGCTCTCTCAGCGCCGAGATCCGCGGGGACGGGGAGGTAACGGAGGGGGTGCAGGGTGGTTTCCAAGGGGACTTGGAAGCGGGGAGGGGGAGGGAAGGAATGAGTGTGGCGGGGGTAAAACTCTTGCTCTCTTCCTCTCTCTCTTTCCCCCCCACTCCTCTCGGGCCTACTTCCTCCCCCTCCACGATTCCTTCTGTTTTTGGATCCCCGAAAACGGGTTCCGGGTTTGGACGCTAGGTGGCAGCACCTCACTGGAGGAGTCGGGAGGAGTTTTTTTTCGTCTCCAAACCCTTGAGGTAATTTTATTTATTTCTCACGGCATTGTTTGATGCAATAATTTTAATAACATTCAATCTTAATCCGTTATCTCCTGACGACCAGTGAATTGAAATAGAATCCTTTTTCAAATGAGAAGTTATGATAAATCCTTCCGATTATTCGGTTTGGTGTGATGATCCACTGTTGCATATGATTTATACTTATTTATTTGCAGAATTTTAACTTTATCGAACGAATGAATGTGTTTACTAAATACTGTCCGAAAATATTCGCAGCAATTTTGAAACAAGCAAATGTCCTAAAGACCCCAGGAAATGGTTTACACAGAATGGCATCGAAGTTAATCAGTTTGAAATTCAAAAGCTCTACCTAGTGACGGTGAGAATTTGAGGAACTAACTGAGTTCGATTTCAGTCTTTATCCGAATGAAGTCATACACGTTTTTTGGTTAAGGTTTCCATTTATAGATCTACTGGGTTAATTACCTATGTCAAGCTCCAATATTCTCAAAATCACAGAAAATAAATATAATGAATAAAATATCTTTCGTTAAGTTTCATTAAAAATAAATTGCATAAGCGATATCTCCACATCATAATCAAATTGATTAAAAAAATTAAGAGTATCTTTACGAAAAAACATTTAAAAAATTTAAAAAAGTTAAAGAGTCAACTTTATCAAAAAACGGTAAATATGACAACATAACGATAACAATAAAGCTGCTGGCAAATGGCTATAGCTAGAAAATTTGTGAAAAGTCATGAAGAATGTAAAAGAATATTTTGGAAATGGCAAATTCTAAAATGTAAAAAAAAAACAGATAAGGTGAACAGGAAGCACAACATGCGTCAGTAAGCAAGAGGCTTATAGAAGAGAGACGGGTTCTTGAATACTTGATGGGCCCCAAAGGAGATTCTCATATCTTAGGTAACTTTTAAAGATAAGAGACATCTACTCACTCGTCTAGTAAATGCACCTCTGCTGGCGGAAGAGAGGTGGAACTCTCGTATATACGTTGTAATTTTTATTGCATAAGATCTTTCTGTACCGAGAAGAAGGAGAGTATGCGCATCTAGGATTTTATTGCCTACTTAGTTGTTTAGAAGAAAAACTCGTCCTCTTTTCAAAATAAAAATATGTTTACATCAATTGTAATGAAACTGTATTCTACGGCAAAAGATCAAAGACCTAGACAATTTTCATTTTGATTATCATCATATATTTAACATTTCACTATATTACAGGAATGAAATGAAATAACATGTAATGAAATAGCTTTATTTACGAAATACTATATAGCCTTATGAAATATCTGCTTGATCCAAGGACTATTAAGACCGATTTTAAAGTCCAGATTTGGAATAACTGCGATTAGAGATGGTTGACTTTCATGGAGTTTGATTTGTAAGTAGTAAGAGCGTGCCTTTCTTTCTGTGTTCTCAAATACTGTAAACCTAAATTAGTTTCCTGTTTTTAATAAATTTAATAGCACACACAGGGAAGAATGAAGAACTTCGCAATTAATGTAGTTCCATCACCAGTATGTTGATTTAAAAGACAAAACATAATTTGAAGAACAAACACATTCTACGAGTGCTCAAATTAAAGCAAGTCAATTTTCCCGCACTTCCTATGCATACTTATTTTAGAGCATTGCCAATTTTCAAAAAAAACATTTCCTTCTAAGGCAATAATGGAAAATACATGCATGCCAGCTTGAACTCCAAGACTCTTTTGTGCTCAATATTTACGGTTGTTCTTTAAAAATATCTTCATTTTTTTCCATAGAAAAATTTAAGAAACAAAAAATCTCTTTCTAAAAGCTTTTCCGAAATTTCTAAACAAATAATTTGTAACTTCAACATCAACCTTAAATTTAACCCCGATAAAAAGACGCCTTCGGGAAGGTTTACCATAAAAAAATATGCCGATCGCCCACCGAAGTTCCTAATCGGAACACTGGGATGCGCTACAGTATCAACTCTCATTTAACTCCACCTTGGGTGAGCATAATTGCAACTCGAGGTCGGAGGTGCTTCCGAAAACTTTTCCTGAATGCGCGTCACCACCGTACATAATGTCTGCTGACCTCCGTAAAATACGCGTGGACGAACCCTATACCACCCCAAATAAGAATAAAACATATTCACAGCAGATCAAGGGAGGTATCGAAGACGCAGTCCCATTATTCAATAATCGGATGAGTGCGGAGTTTCTTGGCTACCATTCCATACTAAAGACTGGCTTATATCCATTTAAATATTCCCCTTCTGCTTGGAATATTCCCGTATGACGCTTTTGTTTGGAACATAATGGAAGAGAAAACGCCCAAGGGAGAAATACGTGGAGGAAGTGAAAATGGATGCAAGGAGGAAGGCTATCAGGGCGTAAGGGAATCAATATTAGAGAGAGGAAAGTGGAGGGCCGCTGTCAACCGATCTTCGGATTCAATTAGTGACGATGGTTAGGTATTCCGATCCCCACTTGCGTCCGGCATGTAAGGCTCTAAAGGAAGTGGACCCATTCCGTCTTAAGGAACGCTAACCCCCGCACGTCTCGGCATCTTTCTTTAATATCCGTGTAATGTATCCCTCTTTCCTTCCACCCATTCCATTCCCCATCCTAATACCTTTTCTCCCCGGCTTAACTCCCGATTAGTTCAGCGCAGACTCGAATACAAGTGTATTTATAAATACAATTGTATTATGACTGTCTCTCATTTCCTGCCGCACAAATCACTCCAACGCCTCGAAACGACTGAGGTGACGGCGTCCACCGGACATCCGGCAGGACGGGGATCATCGGGAGAGTCCTGGCCCATGGGGGCACCCGTTCCGACCCCGCTGGAAACTCTCTCCCTTTGCCAAGGTCTACCCCAACGCCATCCGTGTTGACTGCTTCGGATGCGGCGACCGTCTCACCGCTTCGCCTCCTGCCTCCCGCCGGCAGAGCTCAAAAACTCTCCAACACACCAACAACGCCATTAATCATCAGAGGTCCTTGCTCTCGAGGAACCCAGGGTTGGGGCTGGGTGGAAGGAGGGGGAAGAGAGGTAATACCACCCCGCACCTCCTTATCCCTACCACTCCTCACCCCCCCCCCCGGCCAACCGCCACTCCTATATCCACCCTCCCATCAGCCTTCCCCTAATCCTCAGAGGCACTCGAAAAAAAAATTCCTCTCTCTCACCTCATGGCTACCAACCGTCCCTTCCAAAACCAAGCATTCCAACGCTTCTCTTCCCACGCCATCCACTAATAAGATTCCTAAAAAAGTTTTCAACGTAATTCCCTCCTGGGATGAAGAGGACGTATTTTGGAGGGGCGAGGTGTCTCCGGAATATGAAATCAGGTGTGATACGAAGTGTAAGTTTTTTTGTCATCGGATGACTAACAAATTACTCCAGAATGTAATTAGCCGTGAACAAGTTCTTCAAAAACGATGGCATAATCTTGATGAATGGTTTTAATATTGACTCAAAATGATTTATATCGATTAATAAACACCAAGAACAAGAGAATACGACAATGGGATATCGCAAAATTGGCTTTGGCGTCTCCACGACGGAGTGGTAAATTGCTCACGTAATGGGGGTCGCGCAATCAAACGAATCACGCGATTCTTTTCTTAGTAGAACATATTTTATCCTGAAATGCGACCGAAAAGAGTATCTTCCTACTGCTGATGACCTTAACGACTCCACCACCGTGGACATTTCTAGCTTATTACAGCGATGATCACCTAATTCTGAAGACACACGAGGCACTAAGGTACCGAGCGGACTGAGCGGAGGGGCGTGGTTTTACGTTTCAAAAGCACACACAGGGGCAAGTGATTACGAAACTAGTCATGTCCTTGGAAACGACATGTTGTCTGAAATGTGAGAGAAAAAAATAATAAGACCTTATAGGAGCCCTTTTCTTTTTTTTTGGTTAAAAAAGTTCCTCTCCGGTGAAAAAAATCACCCGCGCTATTAGTAGGGGCAATAACAACAAAACAGAAATGGGCAGACGAGTGGACACATGGCCTGGGCTAATTCGGACAAAGTTGCGAATTGCGCACGGAGAGTCGGGTCGGGCGCTGCCCGGGAAGTGTGTGTGCGGGGGTGGGGGGGGGGGGCGGTGGAGGGGTTTAGGGTGAAGGAAGGGGTTGGGGACGAAAATATGAAATTATGAATTCCGCGAATGCATCGCAATTTTCGCGGAGCGGGTGATGATGGGGGTGGGAGCGAGTCCTCGGTGGAAAAGGAGAGGAAATAAAAACCAAGCGGGGACGAGAAAGCGGAGAGGGACGAGAAACGCGTCCAATCCGGGAAAACGCACGCGAGGATTCCACGCACACGAACGGGAGAGCACAAAGGAACGCCGTGCGCGAGTGCAATGACACGGGGACGCACGCGTTTGCGCAGTGGGACGGGCGGGAGGAGAACGGGGAGGAGTATAGGGGGGTGGGGGGCCTCGGGCCGTCAGTCCGTTTCCATTCGGACAAAGGAGACCGCGGCCAGGAGCGTGGGGAAGGGGGCAAACAGAAGAGGAAACCTGGATTGAGAAGGGGGGGTGGAAGGAATCAGGGAGGGGACGGGACGGACATGTGTGACCGTCCGTCCAAAACGTGAACCGGAGGAGTTCCGAGGAGATCGAGCCTCTCTCTCATAGCATCGAACATCGGTGCGTGTATGGGGACCCTTTGCCTGCCAGCACCATTGGAGACTAAAACGCGAACCGTATTCCGACTTAAAAGGCAATAAACTGATAAAAACTGCAGTCATAAACGCAAAGTTTAATATGGTGAATCAAGACAGAGACTACTACAAGCTAAAGAATTTCATGCGCGATAACCAATTCATCAAGATAGTCACAGGGCCATTTCCCTCTCAATACATCCTGCCAAAAACTCAAGGTACCCGAAAAATCAAACATTTTGGGTAAAGTTAAAGTCTACGTAAGCCATCACTTGGATTAAATAATAAAACTATTAAAATATACATTGGGAGTCCGACAATGTCAGTTACCACAAAAATCGATAGCATCAAACTCAACCTGTCTTTCTTATACAATAACTTGAAACGTCTAAACAACAATATCCATCACAAAAAACGAAAACTGATCCGATGCATGAAAAAGATAATTGACGCAAACAAAAATAAGTAATACAACATCTGGAAACGTCTACACTCCAATTTTTGTCGAAAAAAAAATCCCGTCTCGTTAACAACGGATTCTCAATCAATAATAAATTTGAAACCGGGGCCTTCAAGTCTGTAGCCAAACGCTCTAGGTATTGCGCTATCAAATTGGTATTCACACAGGATAAACACCACGTTTCCGGGAATCAATACAAGATTTGTATCACAAATAAGTGTTTAAAGTTTTATTACCTCACGGGACCGAGGATAGAGCACGAACACTTTAACACCCCGAGGTATTCACCCCTCTTCCCAGGGAGTAGGGGGTAGAGGAATTTTCTTTCAGTGCGACCTGCACCCGTTTCCAAATGACTAATGGAGAAATTCAAAGGGAGCGCCGCCCAAGTGTTCTCTCTTCCCGCTATGGAATGGCGCTCCTGTCTTTTCGTTGCTCCTTTTAGTTTTCGTTACTCCCGTAAAAGGGTATAAGGCTTTTAGTGGTAATGTTATGAGGTGATAGTTGATCCATTTTTACCAGTTAGATGTAGGCGCTAATAAATGAATTTCACTCTTTAGATTTTCTTCAAGCGTCAATACAATAGATACAACTAAGGTCCTTTTTATTGCAAATGCATAGGGATGATTCGGTGAGTTCTATTCAATGCACATACGATTCATGTAATTATTTAGTTTTGTAATACTATTATTCTATGGGCGTATTATATATGTATATGCCTCGTGCTACGATGTTGAATGAAATAGAGATCTTTGTGAAAATCATCGGTAGGAGTATAACCTTGCAAAATTGGAGGGATGCTTCCTTCATTAACCCTAAATCAAATAAAGACAGACGAATCTCTTGGGTGATTGTAAAAACATTATTTTGTCCAGAGAACAGAAATTAAATATAAGTTTCTACGTGTGTTTGTTATTATTCTCGTCAGGATTGATTTTTGCTTTCGTATGGTAATTAATGACAACTGATTCTTCATAATACAGGTTTTATTGATCTAAAAAAAAACACTGCATCAAAATTTGAACACCATAGTGCGATTGCTGAAATCATATTGTAGCCTAATCCTCGTCTCAGAATATGCTATTAGCGTAGCTATCAACGATGAGGGCACCCCTGTTGGAGTAAATTGAGTTTTATTCATTGATTTAAAGAAGCTTAGGGTTACCTACAATGTGTTATTATTTAGGTGATATCACAGCTTCCAGTCATTTGCTTACAGTATAGGCTATCAAATCTAAGTGTTCATTTTTTACCTTTAGGTACCATTAATTACGACATATCTTGCTATTTTTCAAGTTATAGATGTACTCTTTCCTTAGATTACTCTGAAACCGCCAAACATTACTGCATTAAAATTTCTAAAAGAACAATTAGCAGAAAAGCCCCCAAGCTTATCTACATATTTTGTTCTGGCTAAATATTTCGACCGCCCATTCATGTTAAAAATTGTAGACTAAATAAGTAATCATTACCCCTTTGAACTAGCAAAGGAAATTTACATAAATACCGCTTGTATATCACGGATGAGTTACATTTCACCCAGAGACACATTTACACACTTTCCAGCGAAAGTAATTAAGTTCTAGTCAGCCGTTAGTTGGATCTTTATGATGAGAGTGACCTATCCCGTCGAAGAAAATTAATCACCCGAACTCATTTTCCTTCCTTTGTAGCGATGATGGTAGTGATGAAACTTTGCCGCAAAAACTTGAAGAATGCAGCAAACGTCTTCTCCACCACTCTCGCTCATTCACAAAGTCCTTTCCTCTCCGTTCCTAAGCTCCTCAAAAGACTTCTGAACGTACTCAAAGAGGCTCAATTGATGGCGGAAGAAAATAAGAGTCGGTTTCTATAGCAACCGGAAACAATTTACTCTCCCCCGCAAATGGAAAGAGTAAGAGTCGGAGGCATGGAGTCACGGACTGGAAGAAAATTTGAAATGGGAAAAATTTCCACAGCAGTCCTTTTGCCCTAAAGGGGAGAATTCGAGTCGTATGCTCGAAGAAATTAGGTGACTTGTTTCCAACATGATGAAGGATGATGAACGGTAGACGTCGCCCCAGTTTTTGTGTAAATTTGCAAGAATGTGAAATGAAGGAGAAATTTTTCAAATCAAAATTCAAAAATATTTTATCCATTGTAGACATTAATAATTACGTCACCGTGGTTCTAATAGATTTTTTTATCACTTGAAAATATACCGTATTCATTTTGTCTCATTTTCAACAGCAACTGGTGGATGTATTTAACCTTTTTGCGACAATAGTTCGTTTTTTCTTCTACTGTCAGCGAGAACATCAGAAAAATGAATCAAGATTTCCAGCTCCTACGAAGTTTTAAGAGTCAGGACGCATGTACATTTGGCCATGAGGGCTTTGTTTATTTTCTCCGCGTATTTCCCCGTGACACCATATCTATGTACTTTCTCCTCAGGAAAATATTATGGGGACAAAAGAGTCGACAAAAAAAAATCCGACAAAAGGCCAGCAAAACTCTCTGCTCGCCGACCAGCGAAACAAAAACCCAAACCTTTCCTTTTTTTTAGCGACGCGTGGCGTCTCGCCGTCTTAAATTTTTCTACCGCATTATAAATAATTTCGTGAGCGATAAACCTAGAGACTTTGCGCAAATTTCTCCGAGAGGTCATGGGGGGAGGGAGATGGTTAAAGGTTTGGGTGTGGCCGTGGGACAACGTGGGATAGTTGTGGATGCTAGGAGAATTCGAGCGAGGTACCTTCACCACCCCTCTCCAGGAGAAATCGAGAGAGGATAGGACGGGGAAGAGGGGGGGATGAGGGTCGGCGGGGAGAGGGAGGAGAACCGAAGAGAGAGGGGGGGGAGTGAGAGAGCTGAGGAGGAGGTGAATAACCGTATACATTGTGTCCGCCGCAGGGAGGGGTGGGGAT
Organism: Hetaerina americana; assembly: GCF_022747635.1. NCBI lineage: Eukaryota > Metazoa > Arthropoda > Insecta > Odonata > Calopterygidae > Hetaerina > Hetaerina americana. The sequence continues at coordinate 10,608,233 of NW_027286181.1, read as the reverse complement.
TATTTAAATTTTTAAGCTGACTAACGATTACCATTTCACCCACTCACGGCGCGCACACACACACACGAACGCGGGGTAACAGAAAAAAAATCAGGACTCATAATAATGAGTCGAAACTGTCACGGAAGAAAAACATTGATCACCATCCGCTTAATCCGCGGATAATAATGCAGATCAGACCGGAGGGCAGGCTAGTGAGTGCGCCTATTTCAAGTCTCCTGTTCATTGAAACGGACGATGAGAGCGCCTGTATGTAAAACGAAGGGAGCATTTGGGAAGAATTAATTTCATCAAGTTCACTCCGTTCAGCCATCGGTGCATGACGATATAATTAATAGAATTCCAAATTTTTCCATGGACTAGTCACGCAAACCATACTCTTAAAATGACCACCGCCCTTCCAAACCCCCCCTCCCCCCGTAATTAAATTAAGGGCAAATATGGGTGCGGAAAAACAACATCGCGTTCTCAAAAAGCAAATCTATTGCTGAAATTTCACCTCCTCAACCTTCACTCTACATTCGCGAACTCATGAATTGCATGTAGCCTGATTTTGAGTTTAAAATATCGCCTTAAGATTTTTGCTCATACGCGAGTAAAAGGATTTCCTTTTATTATATTTTTTTGGGGAGAGAGACAAAGGGAAGGTCGATTAATCTTTTCTGCAAAGCTAGAATTATCATTCGGGGAAATGCAACGTTTCCGCCGCCGAACCTGACAATGGCGCTGAAATCGTGGAGATAAATGGCCCTGCAGGACTTTAACCTCTGCTTGAAAAATGCGAAATTAATTGGGATATCGAGGGATCGAAAAAGAAATTATTTGAGCAATTAGCTTCTTTGTGGATGGGTTAATTTTGTTCGATCGGGTGGAAAAAGACTTTTTTCCCTACGATATTCGGAGAAGGGACGAAGAAGATTCCGTGTAACGAATGATTTCCGCTACATTTATAAAGGACCAGAAGTTTTTTTTTTAATTCCGAAGAATGGGCAAAAGTAGTTGGAAAAATTGGAAAATTCATAACACACGGAAGGGAAACTATGGTTGATAAAAAGATGATATTTTCTATTCGTAGAACATTATGGCTCATTTTCTCGATTCGTCTAAAAATGTACATTGGAGGTCGTTTACCGGTGAAGTCAGGAGACGGACGCGGACGATAATTTCCCGTGTGTTATCTGAAAGCCAATCGGACGTTTAGTAGCTCTATTTTTACGCTGAAAATTCTAATTTCAAAAAACAAACGAATTACGAGTGATCGCACTTCCGGAGAACGAACATTCCAGAGCATAGAGGTTTATGATAGGCACGTGAAAAAGAAGTTGTCGATGAAATATTTTATTTTATAATTTTCGACGCCCGGAGAGCCTTCAATCATCCCATAAACTCTACTTGTACAACATTTACAAAATTATTACGTGCGATTAGCGATGAAATCATTCCTGGAGATAAGATGAAGCACCTCATTTAGGACTGCAATGTCGTTAAACGCAAACAAACAAACATGGGAACAAAATTACCCGGAAATGAACAGATGGACGAAATCATTTTAAAAAAAGTTACCTCCTTTTTTTCCCGTAGCCACACTGTTGAAAAAAAATGAAGTCACCTCCCTACCTAACCTGTCATTTTTCTGCATTTGGCAATTAATGAAGGTTACACATTTTTTTCTCAAACGACCTCCGCAAAAACTAATCGGAAAAAATGGATTGGGGGAAAAGAATGAAAAATTAAATCTCTCACTGCAGAAACGGAGAAAGATAGAAAGAGAGAGGGGGGGGGAATAGGGAGGTCACGGTAATTTGCACGAATGTCAATCGCAGGAAACGAGGTCGCTGGTAATGAGAGATGGATTATTGGCCGGTTCAAGGAAATAAAGTTTCCCAAATTAACGTGAAAAACCGGATTATGAAATAATACTTCGAGCATCGAGACTGAAAAGGACCTTCTGCAAACACACGCACACACACACACAAGCACAACTTAAAATCTTACGGGAACACACTGCCCCCCCCCCTCCTTCCCTTTCGCGTCGACGATGATGCAGCCTAGATCATTTGTTTACGTCAAGAAACGCGGAAAAGCTCTCCTTCCAGGACCCCGGACCTACGCCATTACGCGAAAACGAATTTAATCCGTCTGCGACCCGCGCCAATTCCCCTCTACCCCCACCCTCCTCCCCATCGCTTCCTCATCGTAACCCCACCCCTCCTGTCCTTATTCGCCCACGACTCAATTCCTACGACCGTTTCCCCATTCCGGCGCTCCTCGCGAACGTCACGCGTAATTGTCTCGCGACGGCACTCAATTGTCACGGCCGCCTCTCCGCGTGCGGCGCCTGTGGTTGAGCTTGTGTTTGCGCGTGTGAGCGAAGCCGAAATTACCCACGATACCCCTCTACTCCCCCACCCCACTCCTGTCTTCCCGTCTTTGTGTCTCCTCCACTGCTTGCCGAGTGTAGTAGGTTTTGTGCGCGTGCCTGTTTGGGTATATGCGCGTCAGATGTGTGTACGGGATTGGTCGTTGACCCCCCACCCCCCAACCCGCCTACCTCTCTTCCATCCTCTCTTTCCCCAAACGGGTGGGTGTGGGTGGCAGGGTGGGGGGAAAGGGGAAGAAGAAAAGTTGAAGGAGTTTGAGAACCTTTTTCTTGACGAGTTCATTCTTGGGAGGCGACGGGGGAGTAGGGAGAATGAGTTTGGGAGTGGGATGACTCGGAACAATACTTAAGGTATTAATTTACGTCAGCTAGGACACGAATTGGAACCAACATTTCAATGACTTGTGTCGTTGACTGTGACCGAAGAATTTTTAATTAAAATTAATGAAATCGAAACATTCGGCTCTGATGAAAACATCGTGCATTTCGGCCCAGCTTGAATCGATGAGAAACATAGCCGAAAGAGATCGAAGAAAAATAACGAATCCGATTGTTTTTTATGCTATTGGGGCGAGTTATTATAATTGACAGCCCGTTAAAGTTATGTTGAAAATGTTTTTTGTATGACTAAGTCTGCTCTAAATAAATACAATAGTCAATATGATTTGTTAATATCATTCAAATTTATTTGCACCTTTTAATGATTCGAACCTGGACCCATCCATTTCACAGCTGAATGATCTATCCACTGGGCTAGAGATCGCATTATTTGCGCATGATTTCAAGTATGAAAAATACCATGATTTTGGACCCGCAGTAATTCGGATTACTATCGCAAAAGCTTAGGAATTATGAACTAAAGTGCATTCATCGCTCCACTAATTAACACAGAACTCTTATGGCCACAAAAACGAGGAAGTATAAAACTATTTATTTAAGTGGTAATGCGTGAGAAGGGACGGGAGGTGGGTTCGCCATAGTGACGGGGAAGGATTCGGCAGTCTTTCCTCACCCCGCACCCTCGTCCCGGTCGCGAAGCACACGATCTCGCCCCATCCAGCGTGCGCCCGCCCATCCACCCACCACACCAACGCCCATCCGTGCGGTTCCGCAAGTCGGAAGGACGTCTGATGGATGTCGAGGCATCAACCCGACGTCTGGGGAGGAGAGGGAGGAAGCGGATGGGAGGGGGGAGGGGAAAGAGAGAGAGACAGAGGACAAGAAGGAAAAAGAAAAAAAGAGTCGGAGAGCGAAAATAAATTCGTGGCGATTGGGCCAATATTTCAAGTGGAGTGCGGGGTGGGGTGGATAGAATTGAGAGATGAGGAGATGGGGGAGGGGGGGAGAAGGAAATGGATACGGAGGAAGTGGATAAGGGTGAGAAGACCGTATTTTGGTCGTGGGGAGAGGAGGGATGATGGCTGGTGTTAGAGGATGGGGTCGAGGGGATTCAAATGGGACGACGGGGGGGGGGGGGGTGGAGAAGTTTAACGGAGGCGGTGATATCACGTGATAAATAAATATATATATATACCGAGATATACTATATACATGTATAAATAATATATATATATATATATATATATATATATATATATATATATATATATATATATATATATATATATATATATATATATATAAAGACGGTTATAGACCCGCAATGTTCCTTCCGCAAGAGAAAGGGGGGAATGAACCTGACCAGCCCCAAACCGAAACTTCGAGATCGTCGGCCTTTGGGACGAGAGGATGGAGAGGGAGGGGGCTGGAGGGCGAGGGGAGAGTCGGGAGGGGTTGCGGATTGGGGTCGGGGGAGACGAAAGGGAATGGGTAAAAGGAAAAAAAAATTAGGCACGTGAAGAGTTTTAAAAGGAAGGATACAAATGAGAAGGGGCGGAGAGTGGACGGGGTTCCTTTGGCAGGACACGACTACACGCGAGAGTTGCCCCCGACCCCCTTCCCCTCCGCTTGCCCGAGAGGAGCGTCGTTTACATCCGCAAACCCTCCCGTGCCTGACTCAACGGGAGTTTGGCAGGGGATGCAGTGCATCGCGGAAAAAGCGAAAGCGACGAAAGGGATGATCACTACACGCCTCAACGAATTGCGACCTTTTTATTACTCGCTAAAAGCGAACATTACCATTATTTTCCCACCCTTAACCCGTAGAATATCACCAGTATTTTTAAACCTAAGGGCATCCAGTAGCGATATCGCATAAATCGTTGCGCTGACCCGTGAATTTTGTGGAGATTCACATGGAACATAATCGTCTCTCTCACGTCAATTTATTGATATTAAAGCAGAACAAATGTCTGGGCATTCAACTAAAAAATCGCGCGATTTAATCTGGAAGATAGAGAGAGAAACCACTATTTATGAGGAACAATATTCATACCTTTTGGTAATTAAATTACCAAGAGAGCTTACAAATCTTTCATACGCTTATATTGAACAAGTATGGCAAAATAGTCCAACGAAAAAAAACGTGAATTCTATGATAATTAATCGATTATAAGAAAATAAGCGAAAATGGAAATAAATCAATAAGTGCATAGTTCTCGGGTTTAAATAATTAGAAACATCAGCACGCCTAAATCAATGACGCTTCAGTTATATTTTGTTTATCTATCGAAGAAACGCTTGAATTTTTACTCTTTATACGTTTACAGGAATGCTCTGCTTCTGCCGGCTTGCCATTTATGAGAACCTGCCAACTGCTCGGCTCAACTTAAGCACGCAACCGTCTCAGTGGGAAGAAAACAGATTCCGTGCCTTCACTTTCCTAATCTGAAAGGTCGACTTAATGAAAAAAAAACAATTCCTCAAGTTTGGGCCCTATTACTTAGTACGGTAATGACAAGTTTGTGCTTTTAAATTTTTTTCCCTTCTTATGGTGGCTCTTAAGGTGATATACCTGTCTTTATCTAGGAACGCCGACTCATCCATTTCTATTCCCACGTGAAATCATCCATAGACAGGGTTGTAATCTGATTAATTACTAAAGCAAATAAAATTTCGACAATGGAATTTCTGCTTTGATACTAATTTATTGATAATCAAGATACGATTAAAGCACGAACCAATTTCAATACCTAATATATTTTTAATGATCACCAAAAATATATCACCAATTGAACACGAATATGTCGATGGCACATAGGAACTTCTTAATAATGCAGGCTTTAGAATTCAATATGCCGAGCAAAATTTGGTGTTTCGGAAATTAATTAAGACGCACCAAATAAGAACAATAGTGAAAACATCCTTGCTCTTATCATTAAAAATTTACAATCAATAAATTATATTTTGGCACTCAAAATCAAATTTACTTCGGAACAACTAATATTATTAATTTTTTAAATGGGAAAAGTGTAGCCTCATTGTAATTAAGCTAATTTTTCAAACAAATCCACATCATATTAAAGTTTTTGGCCACTGGCTAGACTAGACTAAAAGAGATTTATATTCCTTCTTTATAGCGTCTCTTTTGCTCCATGTTGCTTGCGGAGATACATATATTTAAAAATATATATATCAGTGACTCTATCTACGGTCATTATTAGTAATTACGAAGCTCAAGGCAGACAAAACAATTAGAGCCGAAAAGTAACTTCGGTGACAAGGGACTGTAAATATAAATTTTCGGCACGGCCAAGGAAACGTTTTTGGGCGGGAACCGAGGGGTGGTGCGTGGAAAGGGACGAAGTGGCTAGCGCATATGCCTCCAACACCCCCACCCCTTCTACCCTTCCCGACCCTCCGCCCACTTGTCGCACTCCAGACCACGCGAATATACATAAGGGATGGAAGATAAGGGAACGGGTGGGGCCAATGGCAAAGGGGTTAGGGAAGGTTAGGGGGAGTAGGAAGATGGAGGGCCTGGAGAAGGGGTTTGAAAAAAAGGGGGTTTCCGGTGCGAGGGTGGTGAAGGAGCGAGGGGTTGGGTGAGTCGGTGGGAAAAGGGAGGAGGGAAGTGGGAGAGGGTTGGGGGAGGAGAGAGAAAGCGGTTAACGGCGGGCGGAGCTCAAATCTCTGAAATTTCGCAATCGATGAGAGACTTCTCTCCGCCACCCCCTCCCCCACCTTCCCAACCCCTTTCGTCGCAACCGCGCCCACCCTCCGACCCCCCCCCTGGCCCTAAAACCCCTCCTGCAACCCACCCACCACCGCGCCGCGGACGGTTTTCGGCTGGTTCTGGTTGGCATGGCAACGGTCACCGTCGAAAACGAGTCGGGTGTTATATTCGTGTGGGTTGGCAGGTTGGGGGGGGGGGTGGGTTGGAGGGGGTTGGAGGGGTAAGTCGGTGGTGGGTTTTGGCGGGTGGGCAGAAGGGGAAGGGCACGGAAGGTCCGAGGGAAAGGGAAAAGAAGAGGAGGAGAAATTAGGATGGAGACGCATTTTTCCCGAACGCCCAACGGCTTTGGGGGGAGGTTGGAGTGGTGACCTTCGCCCAGCCATTGCCCTCGGCGTAGAAGCAGCTACTCCCGCTACGGCTTTCCCTTTCCGTTTTGAAAAAAACTGCGCCGAAGAGCGTTTAAAACACACCCTAGAGATCCCGATACATTAGCCACACTCCTGGGGAGCAAAGTTACGATAATTGTCATTGGCCAAGTTGAGAGGAAGATCTTTAATATTTCACTCGGGGGACCATTGGTGGCAAATTTGTAAGTTAATAATTAAATTATTAATGGAGCCCTAATAAAATGCTTCCCGGTCCACGGCTTTTATTCTCAATTACAACTATTTTCCAAAGCTAAATTCATTTTCAATAATATGTTGTACGGTAGTTCGGGAAAATTAAAATACGAATTATTTAACATTGCCTTTTTCACCGAGAGGAATGTTTTAAAATAAGTTCCAGGGTAAAAAGTAATTATATAAAATGTAAAAACAAAATAACACAATTTTTTATAATTATTCTCCATTATTCTATATATATATATATATATATATATATATATATATATATATATATATATATATATATATATATATATATGTATGTATGTATATAATTATGTATCTATGTATGTATATACATATTTTTTTCTTCCCAAATTACAGCAATTTGCCAATTTATGTTTTTTAACAAAATAATTTCCAAGTTCCATCTTTTCAACGGGCACAATCAATTAATGAAGAACACGAAAGCGATTTAAATATTTATGTTTAGTAAAGATAATGATAAGTCAAATTAGTGAATATTGTGCTAAATAATGTTCTAGATGGGTATTCATCAATCATGTTGAAGCGCGGAATGTTTTGGTAAATCAGAGTACCTACTCGTATACATACTCTCACATCACAAAAATATGAAGCTAAAAGTAATGTCCATTAAAGGAAATAAAAGAATCCTTTAACTTTATGGCAAAACACTTGGTCCAGAGTAGACCGCACTGTTGCAGCAGTAAATTAACTGTTGTACAGCACTCACTAATGAATTTTGTGGATTCAGGGGTAGCGTTGTAAACGGTGAACATAATCGCCTTGTAGCAAATAATAATGCGCAATACCACTGTTACTAAAATATATTTCGAAAACCTAAAGATGAAATTTGCTCAAGTCGAAACCTAGGTAGAAATATAATTTATTGCGAGTAAAATCGCGCATTACTATTAGCTACGAATCATACAACAGTAACATAGGCAATGCGCATGTGTGACCATGCAGATTTTAATCGTAAGGATTAATTTCGGAGAGGGAACTAAATGAAGCACGATTCTCCATCCCGCAAAAACAAAGCACCTTCACAGTACTCATTCAGCACTTGGGGGCTCACGAACATTAAAGTCGTAGAGACTTAACGTTCGTGAGGCTTATTAAAAATGAAATACTTCCATTCTCGTGATTTTAAAATTACGTCCGCCTTCGGTGCGTTATGCTGTTGCGCAATCCCTCTGGAGGGAAGAAAAGGAAGTATTCCCGGTGCAGTAACCCCTGTTCGAGTGGAGCCACCCCTCCCTCGGCGTGGAGCTGAGGGGGTTGGGGTGAGGGTGCAAAGCGAGGACGGAAGGGGATGGGGGCTCGCAAGGGGTGAGGAGGGAAGGGGTGTTTTTGAGGGGAGGCAGAGTGTGAGGGAGAGATCACTTTCCCTATCTAGACCTCGGCGAGGCGCAGCTTCGCATCCTCGTAAATGCCCGCCCCGGTCGCGTCACAGGGCGGCAGACGAACCTCGGAGAGGCGGAGGGGGATGTGCCCCGCTGACATACCTTCACCCCGCGATGACGCGATTCTCGGTTTTATTATAGTTTTTATTCATTTTTCTCTAGACCTCGGGAAGAGAGAAAAGACGTCGAAAGGGAAACGCGTCTCCGCCCTCGCGAAAATCAAAACGTTTTTCGTCGACCTCACCCAGGCGGTAAACGCGACCGTCCCAAACTGAACCAACTCCGGAAAGTCAAACGGCGACCTTGCTGACGCGTGGCCGAGAGGACGCCGGTCGCCTCGGTGGTCCGTGACCCTGAGCTTGAGTTCAACACTCACCTCTTTACCAACCCCGACACCTCGGTCGCCTTCAGCCATGATCACGACACATCCTCGTCGGCTTCATGGTTTCTAATTTTTGCACTGAATATCGCTCGATTTCCCCTTTCCCCACTTCCGTCAAAAGTAACCTTTAAACATGCACGGGCTGAGGCACTTTGGACGTCACTTGATTCGACTTGGCTGATAATGCATTAGCGGCTTCGATTCCAGTTTTGAGCCGTGAACCGCGCGGCGTTTCTCGAGCCACCATCCGGAAGGGATGTATGTTTGTGGGTATACACAAGGAAGGGATTGCCGACGGCGTCACCTGACTCTGCGGCCAATGTTTGACGAAATAAAAACAACTGGATGTCCTTCGGCGCTCGAAAGCACTCGGGAGAGCCGAAAAAAAATAAACACGTCGGGCAAAATTATAAAAGGTCCGGGAGGGAACATATTCCCTCTTTCCATCACCCGGGGCAGCTTTAATTAAAATCTGCACGCGCATGAAGCCGCGAATTCACAAACGGATTTTACTTCTCGTTCTCGCAATTTTTATTTTTGGCAAGTTATTTACATGCGAATTTGTTTAGTGCAGACTGAAAAATAGGAAACGTACGAAGTTAATTTGTTTCCTCTCACAATCGTATAAAAATATTGAGGTTGGGTAGGACTTCGATGTGGGGAGGTGGGGTGGGGAGAGCGATAGAGAGAGATGGAAATGCCCAGTTGGAGAAAGGAGGGCAGAGCTCCGAGGGCTATAAATAGTCGATTGGAGGCTAGCCCGCAAACTTGTCGCTCCTTGCGACCCGAGAACATTCCGATCTCTGATGCGTATAGCATACTCTCTTTGAATGGATTATTTTTGAGTGTTTCGGCTACCCATCCTATACATCAAACGTTAGCGATTCGTCACAATTTAATGAAGTCCATCCGGAAATAAGGGAGTCAAAATTTCTAACATAAATACTAATGAACTGAGAGACAAGATTGCGCCAGGCTTCAACGTAGCTGAGTCCAAAAATGTCTTCCGACAAAAGTTTCCGTAATACGTCAGTTTTTTTTCTAAGGAACGATAAATTTGCAACTAGGAAGTTTTGTCGATAAAATACAAGCTCATTACAAAACACAAATGAGAGTTGGAGGGAATCAAGAGAGTCTGAAGATAATTCATGAAAATTAAATTAAAACTGCGGATTTCCGTTGAAAATGTGTCAACATATATTCCTACTCGGACCTACTTTGTGTGGGGACGAGTATCACAACATGAGCTGCGATAATTTTGCCCGCAATAAATCACTTCCGGCAGTCCATTAGAACCAATCGCTGGAAAAGGGCAATCATTTTCAGGAGACGTTTATGCAGATAATTTAAACTCGCTCCGATATCATTTTCATTCCAATAATGATGTTGGATTGAACATAATCAGCCATTTGAATCCTAGGTAGAGGAAATAGATTTCTCCGCATCCCGGTTGAGATGGAGGAACAGTGAGCAGATGGAGCACAGCGGAGGATTGACCGCTGCTGAGTAGATCGGCCGCTGAAGCAAGAGGGAAAAGGTGGAAAAAACGCGAGCATCACCGAATAGTTTAAAGGGACACGCGGGGGATTAAATTTAAAGCTGGATGAAACCAGATGCGGAGGCAAGAATTAACCTCCGCGCGGGGATGGTGGGGGGCCAATAGTTCTGTCGACGGGGTAGTGGCACTCCCATGGAAGGGACGTTGCCCCAGTCAGCATGGCCATTAGATGCCCGCATCGCTAGTTCGTGTGACAGAGAGAGGGAGAGGGAAAAAATCGAAGCGCCTGGCGCCCACGCATGCCTCGATCCCGTTCGTAAAAACGAAATTCGCGGAGACTTTCACCCTCTGCCGAAAAACACTAGTGAGGAGTGGTGTGGGGCGTAGGATGGGGTGACGGGGAGGGGAGATGCAGGCCTGGTATAGGGTTCGCTCGAGCGGAGCTCACTTTCGGGGGTGGACGGGGCTCGGTTTTTTCGAGGGGATCACGAAGATGTGGACGTCCCCGTTCATTGCTCCCGCACTCTCTCCCCTTAGTGCTTTGGCGTGAGCCTCCTCTCTCTCTCTCTCTCTCTCTCCCTCTCCGCTTCTCACTCTGTATACAAACAGGAGACGAGAGAGAGGGAGAGAGAGAAGGGGGGGAGGCGTGAGGTGAGGGGAGATGAGACAAAAGCGGAGGGAAGAAGAAGAAGGGGAGAGAGAGAGAGAGTGGGAGGGTGAGGGCAAGGAACGCGTCGGAAAAAAAATGGGGGCAGGAAAAGAATAGGACTTCGAGACGCTCGTGCTTGAACAGTTAAAAGTCCCATTTAAATAATATATTACGGCATTAAATATTTTTTAATAGAACAAAATTAAATGTGCAAGGTCACGATTGCATTCACAAAATGAATTTGGTGATTTTTACACTTACTAAATTTTGATTAAGCCCTCTCTCACCACCACGCCTAATAATGGTATACCATTTAGTATAGTCTCTCGAAAAACTATAAAACGCAGAGTATACGTATAAATACATATATATGTATGTAAAAATATGCTTATATATGCATATATGTATGTATGTATATATATATATATATATATATATATATATATATATATTATATACACAACATTTGGAAGGTACAATAGAACACTAATAAAATAGATATCACTTAAAAAGGACTCTCACATCAAAGATTGTGTGTGCATAGGTATATATATATATATTTATAAACATATATATACATATGCACACACAATCTACAATGTGAGGGTCCAATATATAAAACTTCTATTTCTTCTGATGAAGACGGAGCTGAATTTCGTCAAAATTATCAAGAAATAACGTGTGAGTGATCTTTTTATGTGTTCTTATATTGTTTGTTGCGGTCCAAGTTTGTTATGTCACACTTCCGTGTTACTTTGACGATATCATATTATATATATATATATATATATATATATATATATATATATATATATACACACACACACATACAGGTACATAGCTGTATATAGCTTAGGTACACGCAGTATGTACAATAAAAGTAAAGTCTACTACATAAATGACGAGTCCCTTATCGGTATTTAAAGTAAAATAATTTAAATCCAAAATTTCATCGTAACACAACATCGCATACTTAATGTAACCCCACATCGAGGTAGACACTTCGATGTCGCACAGCTCATGCAGAAGAAGAGTCCCCGAGTGCTGCCTCAAACAGTTCAGAATGAGACGAGGATGTGTTGAAAGGGAAACGTGGTATGGTGGACGGGGGGAACGCGGGGATGTGATGCGGGTGATAGGGTGCATGTCTTTGGGTTGAGATAGGCCAGGAGGCGAAGGAACGGACTGGAGAGAGCGAAGGATTGAAGGGGCGTACGGGAGGAATGGAGGTGGATATATTTAGAGAGAAAAGAGGGAGAGAGGGGTATGAAATAGGGGAGAGATAGAGGGCGCGGAGGAGAAAGCCAATGACTTTCCTCGGGCGAAAATGAGAACGAAAGTTACGGCAGAATGAACACAATTTTCTTCATGATTCATTACAACTTTAATAACTTTCAGGAACAAAACGCGTGGAAATCCTACCGCAGGCGAAAACATATCATGCATTGAACCTTTCTATATAAGTATCAAAAAATAAGACTGACATTTGAAAAAAAAGCACTTTACTAATTTAAAGATCATATCTTCTTTATCTGTAACATATTTCCCAACCACTTCATGCACAATACTACCACCGTTTAACTAAGCAAATATTGTCACAGAGGCACAAAACTGAAAGAATCCTAGTTTAAAAATCGAAGCGGTGATGGAATCCTATTTGACCCTCGTTTGATTTTCAGACCTTGCCCTGAAGGGCAGCGAAGAATTTAACGACCTACAAGGCTAAGGCAATACACGTCTAATGTGCCACGGCCACTCGTATCAAGGAAATCGGAGCACGGAACCTTAAAATTCGTCCTTTAAATTCAAGCATACCCAAAATATTGCCTCATAAATGGGTAAATAAACGATGTATCCGTCGCAACGGAGCAATAAATTTAGCCCGAGGGAATTGACAGTTTCGTCCCCTGTTTCGAAGGCACAAAGAGAAGGATGAATACCGGAGGCGACCACGAGAATAGGCGTTTGAAATGACACGGACGAAAATTTGGCGGCAAGCAACGTTAATATGGAAGAAAAGAAGATTTTTCAAGAGTTGTAATGTTTCTCGAAGAGAGGGAAAACAAAGTTAGGTAGGTATGTGCTCACATATCTGTATAAAATGTTCAAGAATATGTACTTGTGCACATTATAATGCGTACATTTATATGTATACATACGTGCAAGTATAGCAGAATGGGTGAGAATAAAGAAAGAAGGGAGAGAGAGTTGTTATGTGGGGAGAGGGGATTCTTCGGGGTTACTGCTCTGGGGTTCGAAAATCGAAGGGAGCGGCGTAGAGCCGAGTGAACGTCGGGTCAATGCCCTGCCACAGCTTCGCCCGCCAGGCCCTTCCCCTGACTCCGAGCCACCCTCCGACGCCAGCCGTCGTACTCCTCCCCTCCCTCTAACCCCCCCCATTGCCCCTCCCACCCCACCGCCCACCCCCAAGGCAAGCCAAACGCACTAACTCGCACTCTCCCTTTCCCCCTCCCCCCTATCCTCCCTTCTCTCCATCTAACCAACCACACACACACACACACGCACACAATCGTGGCCAGACAGACGGGAATACATTTAAGCGAATAATATCGCCGCGGCCGGAGTCTCGCACGCACATTTTCGGCGGGATTTTTGGCCACGGCTGGCTCGTTGTTTTTCTCACCCCCTCCCGCCCATGCTCTCAGCCGGGGAAGGGGTTGGTTTCGGGGGTGGAGGGGAGGGGGCAGAGTTCGGTGGAGGGGTGGTGGCTCCGAAAGAGGGGAGCCTTAGGACGCCGAATAAATAAATAAAAAAGACAAAAATGAGAGGAACGGAACACGAACCCCATCCCGCGACGGAAATGAGGGTTGGACAACCCTGAAACCGAGACCGCTTGGGAGCGAGCTTTGCAAAAGGAGCGTTATCTCGGAATAATATTAATAATAGAAAAAATAGAATAAGAGCGACTGGAGGGTAAAATTGTAAAGGGACTCCTACTTGGGTCGGCGCACGAGAAAATTTTTCTCGAGACAACGTCGCTTCAACGCTCTTCGTTCGTGATCGCAAATGCCCTTAATCGTTTCAAACCTTTCGGGGAACCGCTCCCATTATCCCGCGGAGCGAGATGACTCGTGGTGAGGAAAAATTCCTTTTTTCCCTTCTTTTTTTTCTGCGAAGTGTTCCCTTGTTTTTTGAACAAAAACGCAACCAACCCTAAGTCAAGCGAGCGATTAAATCCTTCGTGGCATTATTGGCCTGACAGCATTGAGTTTGCTGACACCCCTGGAACGTCCCCGACATGTATTTTCAAGGAAAAAAATAATAATAACTCTCTGGTGAGACGGTTCATTGCTCCTGGGATTCCGCGACTCGTAAATACACGAGAAATTGAATGAAACCCTTTCTCTTTCCCTAAAAACCCTTCCCCCTAACCTTATGTCCCTTCATCTAGGGCTATACTCGCTCCTATTCCCCTCCTGCCATTCCTCAGGGTCTTTCCCTCCTTTCTCCGGAGAGCGGAGTCGAGGAGGAAGGGGTGGCAGATAAAAGTGAAAGGGAGATCGAAAAAGCCTTGAGTACGGGTTAGCCTGCGTCTAGACGGTGCGCGGGGGGGAGGGGGTGGTAGGGAGGAACCCATGGGGACGGTAACGGGGGGGGGGAGGAAAGGGTAGGAAGAGGTGGGTGAGAGAGGCGGGGGGGTGGGCGGGGGGGTGGGCGGGAGGTCGGGCATTTTCGGGGGTTTGGGAGTTGGGAAGTTCGGGGGAGAGAAAAGGGTTTTCGGGGGTGGGCGGATCCTGCCGGTTTTTGGGTGGAATGAGGAGAAAGGTTAAGGAACGATGGAGGAAGAAAACTTCTTTCACTTTGTGTGAATTTATTCCTCTCAACTCATTCACCCCTCTCCCACACAATCAACCACACGCCCCTCACCCACAAACCCCACACAAGTGAGAGAGAGAGAGAGAGAGAGAGAGAAATTCCTCCCTTACCCCACAAGTAAGATGCAGAAGAGAGGTGAATATGAAAAAGTCTGCGAGTGAATTGGTGTCCGGACAGGGTTATGATTTTGGGGGTAGGATGAGAGGGAGGGGGCAGAGTTATGGGTAGAAAGAGCCCCCTGCTACTTTTTATGCACCCCACCGAATGGTGGAATTAAAAAAAATAAGGGATAGAAATTTACGAACATTTTTGGGGGGAAAGATTGAGCGAAACCATAGAAGGCCTTGAGTACACCCTCCACCTCCCCCCATTCCAACTTTTCCTTCTTGCGCGCGTAGTACTAGACGTGTTACGTACGTACATTCGCAACGTAAGTGTGTGTGCTCTTTTTATATCTCCGACGGCGGCGCACAACGTCCTCGCCCGTCTCCCAAAATCCCTTTCTCCTTTCCCTTATTTCCTTCCTTTTCCCCGAACACCATAACGCCGTCTCACCTCACCCCCCCCCCCCATTCCTCCTCCTCACTACTTTTTTGGTGCTTCTTCCCCCTTGTGGTGTCCGAAAAGGAGAGGCGGGCACTGGCAAAGGGGGAGTGGGCGTGAGAGAGAGATAGGGGGAGGGGGAGCACGGGACGGAAGGTACAAAGGGGGGTGGGAGAGCGGAGGAGGAGAGGGCGGGGGAGAAGGGAAGGCGTCTGGCCGCGGTGGAGGGAGGGAAGCATCCGACGTCGGTTCAACGACCTACGCCAACTGCACTACGCATGCGAAACTCCCTCTGTCTCTCCGCACCCTTCCCCTCGCTCGCCCGCCCCATACCCTCCCTCCACGGCCTCCCTACACACTGCCATCACTGAAAGGGATTAAAAGGGATGAAAGGGGTAGGTTGGATGGGGGGGGGGGGAGAGGGAGGGAAGGGCGCGTGTGAGAAGTGAGGGGGTGTGTGGGAAAGGGGTGAGAGAGGTAGCAGAAGTGCGTATGACTCAAAAGGAAGGAGGAAGGGTTGAGGGTAAAGCAAGCCACAAGAATCCTTGGTTCGGGTACGCGCGTAGATAATTTTTTTCCGCGAATCAAAATTTTTTTTCCCGAGCAAAATAAAGCCGTCCCGAAGCGATGGATGATGCACCTAAACGCACAGAGGTAAAAACGAACGGCGTAATGCCCTCGAAAGCACAATGTCACGATAGTTGGGAGGATATTCGTGCACACAGTGTGTTTATACACAACACACACACACACAAACGAGAAAGAGAGGAGATCGGGACGCCGGTTCTGACAATGCGAAGGGGTTGCCTCGCCAGAGGGGAGTGTGGAGGGATGGGGTGCTGGAAAGAGGGTAGGTGGTCTGGTGAGGGTTCGTCATCGCCTGGGGGAGGACCGGGGTTCGATCACCCTCCCCACAAACTCGCTTGCGTTTTCCCTTTCCATACCAGGGAAAACGAAGGGAGAGGAAAAAAATAGCAATGGGACACAACACCCAGATCCCACGCGGGTAAAAATTATACATTTTTCGTTATACCACTATTTCCCTCCCGCATTTTTCCTCAACCCCTGCTACGGGATTGGGGTGGAAAGGACGAGGTAATTAATCGTCGGAATACATACGCAGGACGCTGCTGACAGATGAAACCCACAAAGTGAGTTGGGGAGGCGGGTATATATAGGATAGAAAGGGGTTGGGAGGGGGGGGAAGAATCGGGGAGGACTATCATAAAAAAACACACACACAGAGTGTGGGGAAAAAAATAAAGGCTCTCAAAGAATCAAGTCGGACGAGAAAAACACTGTCGCGAGTCCATAGGAACAATATAAAAAAAATACGAGTGGAGAGAAAGGGAAGGATTTGATGGGAGAGTGATTCCATTCCTGCCGAATTCTTAAAGGAGGAAGGGTGAGGAAAACACGTGAGAAATTCCTCCCTCCGCTCGAACTTGTGTCCGGACATAAGAAAAACATGACAACATAGCCGACGCTGTGGAATTCTAAACACGAAGGGGGTGGGGGAAGGCGTGTGCGTACACATGCGCCGGGCGAACCTACATTTTAGAAGCGCCGCGTAGAGATGCGTGGATATATTTTTACGGGTGAGAGGAGGAATCGGGAAAGAGGGCGCGAGAGGTATGCTCCGACTCGGCCGCATAAAACGCTTCGTTTGGAGGGTTGTGCCGGAGGTAGGGGAGGGCAGTATGTAGGGGGAACGAGCCAGCACCGACAACACAACAAACAACGTGGTGGCGCAGCGAGCGACCAGAGCGGCGGCGCCCGCCCGACTACCACCGCGGGGTTAATGCACTAAGACCACGTGTCTCTCTCCGCGCTTATAGCGGAGTTCATGCACCGTAAGGGTCAAGGCGCGCGGGCAATATAATGGTAAGGGAGAGTGCGGGAAAGTTCGCCCTGAGCGCGCTCGTGTGTGTGTGTGTGTATGCGAGTGTATGTCCGCGTGTGCACACAATCGCGGGAACCGTGCGCGTGGCTTCACGTCGTAGTAAAGTCACTCACGCAGCCGAAAGGGGCGGGAAAGTGAACGACTGCGGGAGGAGGGGAGGAGAGTCATTAAAACATAGACGAGCGTGTGGTCGTGCAATTACTACTACTGGGGGGGGGGGGAAGGGGCGCTACGCATGAATGTCGAGGGATTACGCGAGAGGAGGGAGGCGAGGAAGGACGCCGGGGGTCATTTTTATTTATCTCCTTACGCGCGTCGAACGACGCGTCCCTTACGCAAGGGTCAACGTCTTGGCCGAGGTCGCGTGCCATAGATTTGGGCTAGCGGGATCCTTGACTCTCCCAATGCCCAATAAGACAGAAATCCTGACCCGCGTAACGTGGCAACCCTTGAGGACCATGGATACACGAATGACACCCCCGGATCTCGGGCGTACATACCTCTTTTTGGGTTGTCCGAGGTCCTGGGCGAGGCGAGGAGTGGGAAATCGTGCGCGCGAGGCCCACGCGGTCGGGACGACGTCAGCGTGCCGGACACGAGGATGGACAGCCGGACGGAAAGAAGACAGGAGGTGTCTTTCCACGTTACGACGCGCACTGATGTAGCAACAACAACCTCGTGTCACCACCCCTCCCTCTCCGGAGAGAGAGACCTTCCGGAGGCGTAGCAAAACAATTGGTTTTTTGGGGGAAGGCATACGCCTTCCTCCTCTCCTTGAGGGGTCCCTACCACTCGTCCTTCATCTTCGGGGAGGGAGACAGACTGTCACCCCCCCTAATACCCGACCTACCCCCCCCTACTTTGCACCACCTTGATCTCCAAACGATTGAGGGACCAACGAGGACACCAGTCACCACTACCGGAGAGTCACGGGCCCCGTGGTGTACGAAGCACTCGCTCCGGGACCGAACATCACGAGAAAACAACACTCGCGTTCACGAATTCTACACACCCTCGCACGAGAAACTCAGAGTCGTGATAGCACATGGACTGAGAGCGGGAGGTAGGTCGGGGACCGCCAGAGGAAGGTGGTGGGGGGAGAGAGGGAGGACTGTGTGTGGGGTGGGGGCAGGATTGCGGAGAGGGGGGGATGCAGAGAGAGAGGGTTTGCGGCGTTGGGCGGAATCGGTGTGTGGGGGGCGACGGGAGGGCGTGGCGGGGGGGTGGGGGGTGGCGGCGAGGTTTGGGGGAAAGACGAAAACGGGGATGGGGGAGAGACAGAGAGAGAGGGAGGGAAGGGGGGGTGGGCCTCCGGAGGGATTCGAGGGGAGGGTGGGAAGGGGAGAGAGGAGGGTGGTTGGAGGGGTTTCGTAAGGGGGGCGTGGAGGGTGGAGGTGGCTCACTAGAGGGCTTCGACCGGAGCGTCGCCAGCGGAAGAAAGTGAAAGTAGTGTCACTGAACACACGGCAGGGTAAGGAGGGGAGGGATGCTCACGAAGAGGGAGGGGGGACAGCGGGGGTTGGAGAGGAGAGGCGCCGAGGAAGAGATAGTGGCGTATTTGTAGGGATGCAAAGCGGCTGGGTATTAATGGAATGACGGGGGGGGGGTGAGTTTTCAATTTTTACGTTCCGCCACAAACTAAAAGGGCACCCCCCATGAATCAACAGATTAGAGTTGATAAAATTGGGGCTAGACGCATTATTTTTTTGAAACCACAATATAATTATAACCATCGTCACAATTTTCGTGTTGACTTCCCTCGATTTATACGCACGCATTCACCCTTAATGTCTTCACTCCCCGAGCGAATCCACCTCTTTAATGCGCGACCCCATCGTTCAAGAAACTCTACTCACACCCCTCCCACCGCCCCGCCGCACGACCACACTTTCTCCCGAGGACGGAATTCAATTAACACGGCGTCCGTTTTTAATTGTTTGTGAAGTTATTGATACGATTAATCCTCATCGGTCGTGAATTATGTACGGATGGACCTTTTCTCAT
The DNA here is from genome assembly GCF_022747635.1 of Hetaerina americana. NCBI lineage: Eukaryota > Metazoa > Arthropoda > Insecta > Odonata > Calopterygidae > Hetaerina > Hetaerina americana. The sequence continues at coordinate 10,588,930 of NW_027286181.1, read as the reverse complement.
TTTCTGTGCGGATGGGAAACCGATGTGTAGATGCCTTGCCCGGTCAATGATGTCAATGGCCGGGGCTCGAAGGCTGGGTGGGAGGGCGGGGGGAAGGGTGAGGAGTGGCTGGAGAAGGGGTTGAAGGGTTGCGTTTCCAAGCCGTCGTGACAGACGGAGAGGGACTGCAACTCACGCACACCGCCTCTGTGCACGAGTGCGTGCGTGAGCGTGAGTGCACGGCTTTCCATCAATCCCCGTCCCTTTAGTTTCCTCACCCCCTCCCCACCCCTGAAACCCTCTCTCTCTCCCTTAACCCCTGCCCCAATCCACCCCACACCGACGTTCCGCCCTCTGTACGCACTTCAAAACCTTCCCTCTCCCCCTCCTCCCGTTTCCCTGTCCCCCCTCTCTCTTACGTTCCCGAAAACCCTTCAGAAGCCCCCCATCGCACCCACCCCAGGCTACCCCACACCCACCTCTACCCCCCTTCCCAATCCTTCACCTTCGCTCCACTCTTGGAGTCTTACCAGCCTCGTATCCACTCCGCGCATTATCAACGCCTCGCCATATATCCTGTACCGCCGTCCCCTTGCTCCTCATCCGCCCCCGACGCTCCTTCCGGTAACCATGGCACCCGCAACGCCCTCCCCATCTCGTTGGGAAGGGATGCTCCCTACCCCCGCTCACCCCACCGCTATCCTCCCCCGGGAGAAACCTTTCTCCGTCCCCGCCCCGCCCGTTTGCGAACAACCCTCCTCTCACTCTCTAATCGAAGATCCTCACTCTCGATTGCCCTTCCTTTCCCTCAATATCTCAAAAATACTTCCTTCGCTCGCTCTCACTTGGGCGGCGATGATGTGACACGGAAAAGATAATGGGGAAATGGAAGAAAAAAAATATTCTAGCACGCATATATCAGCAGGGGAAAAAAAACGTTCCACCTCGGAGCGTGCGTCATTTTGCGTCGTGATGTTCATTCTTTAGACGAATTGGAAGGGTGAATGCGGAGCGAATCGAGGTTTTTACCTCCAACCCACCGCTCTATCGGCCCGTGCACCCAAAATAAAAAAAACTAATTCTCTCCATATCCTCGAAAAACCCTCCTCAACCCTTTTTTCCTCTCTCATCCCCTTCGCCGAACCTTCTAGTCAATTTTTAATCGCGTCGACGTGGGGCACGGAAACTCCATGGGATCCAATCGTTACGCGAGAGGAGAGGGAGGCGAGGGAGAGCGAGAGAGAGGAGGGAGACGGGGAAGGTCATTGACCTCCCGAACATTTTGGTGTGTTAAGTTTACGCAACGGCAATGGGCAGCGGGCGGGTATATGTTTCTCGATGGATAGCGCAAATTGAGGGGTCAGAAATACCAATTACACTGGTCTCGCGGGAGGCAGCATATGAAAGACAAACGGACCGCACATGGGAGTGTATGTGTGTTATTATTATTTTACTGTTTATTACTCGAGTTTCACTTCCATCGTGATCGTCGATGAGTCCCGTATACGTTCCGGATTTTGTGTAATTTCATTTCCACCCATCCCACATTCCTTGTTCACGAAGGTTCACGGTGGAAAATCGAAAGAAAGGAGCGGAATTTTCCCGAGAAACAGGATTCACAGCGTCGACAACATTTATGTTTGAAAGCGTACAATTTGATCGGGGAGTTAGGAGGCATGAAATTGCTCAACAGACGATATGATAGGGATATGGTAGTTTAAATTGAAACACGGGAATCATTTGATTAATACAAGGTCGAGGAATATTTATTTTTCTTTCACCTTTGACGGAGGAGAAGGAGGGGAGTCATGTATAAAAGATGAACACAAAGTGAATTAATTTCGCACTAATTAGATTTGCTTCAGTAAATATCTCCTAGTGATGTGTTAGGGAAATTTCTTTTTTTTGCTAGTCTCCCAGGCTATTCAATTGAAACTCATGCCGCGACAAGGAAAATCAGACTCACTTCCCCTTTCTTCGGTTCCACACGGATCTATAAATAGCGTTCCGACGGGGTCCGCTCCCTTCGTGGGACTAAGAATAAGAAATCACCAAGGTCACAAGGAGGTGTTCCGAGAGGGTGCGACTTATCCGCTTTACAAACTATCATATGTTAATAATGCGTTAATAATTAATCCATTCGCCTTTATCGGTGAAGGACTATAGTTTAGTGGATACGCAAGGATTTCCAGGGTCGTTTTCAGATTATCCTTGATATCTCGGCTGAGAGCCATTTTCGAAATTCCCTTTTAAATGACACGAGGCACGTGATTATTCTTCAATAGAATTGCTCCCGATTACTATCTCGTTAAATCCTTCTCCTAGAATTCTTTTCCACAGTAAAATTGTAGATGTATATTCGCTTTTCTTACGATCAATTGGAAGGATGAATATTGTCGGTATTAAAACCTTACAATCTTTTAAATTTTATATAACCTCTTTCTTAACAAAGACCATTGTGTATCAAAAATATTTTCATATTAGATTAAGCTGAACTGCTTTGCTGGATACTTTTCAATCAAATTCATAAAATAAAGATAAAGGACTGAAATATTAATCCCAAACGTAACTTACAAGATTAAATGGTGAGAGTAATGCTTATTTTTCCAAGTCGGTAACCGAAGATAACTATTAGGGAGTTGACCGAATGTTGTACAGGGTATAATCACTCGAGTACTCGTTTACTAATGTTTCACGTGGCGATTAGTATTTATATCTTGAAATTATCCTACCTTGAGGTCAATGTTGAGGAAACCTAGGACAAAGCACGAAGTTACGACTTTCTTAATGATTAAGGGGACATTAGTTTGCACGTTGCGAGGGCACGCTTTATGAGTGAGCAGCAAATAAGCACGGTACAGGGTGCCGTCTTACGGAACCCTCGTTGTGAATGTTTCACTGCGATTAAGCCATCGTGTCGATGGACTATTTTTCCCTTTCCAACAGAAAGCAATAAACATAAACATGACCTACCCCAAAAATCGGCCCCCGTTTTGATGCCACCTCTCACTTTTCCCGGCATCGGCCAGAATGGAAGGCTTCCCTGCTCACTGCGACAAACGCACACACATCTCCCTTTCATCACTCAGCCCCCATCCCCCCTCCAAGCGCCCAATTCCCAGCCAACGGTACCTGAAAAAAATCAACCCGTTTGCGACGCAATTGCCCCCCCCCCCCCAAAGCACCGAAATCCACCCCCTTCACCGCTCCCGTGGGTGAAGGAAAGGGGGTAATTGAGGACAAAAATATATATTCGCACGAGTGAGCAGGAAAAGTAAAGGGGTGGATTTAGAAGAGCAGGGTGGAGCGTAATAAGGATTGAAAATTCCAATGAAAAAATTAAACCCAAACCCGAAAACTTTTGCACATTTCCTCTCCACTCATTATTTTCTTTCGCTTAAAAAAAATAAAATAAAATGCGTATCTAGTCTTCCAGAAATTACTCCTCCCCTTGGAATCGAGAGGGAAACTCCCATTTCCCACACACCTGCAACTTACTCTCGCTCTCCTCCCACAACATAGAGGACAGAGAACCACCTCGCGGAAAGCTATCCGGGTCCATTCCACCCTCTCAAACCCATCCTCGACCCCCGGCGACTCCACCCCGTGAACCCTCGCTCTCCACCTCCCCCAACCACCGTAGATAAACAATTCCCCACACTGGAAACTACCCCCATCAGCGAGCGTTCCCCTTCCCCATGCCTCCCCGCGCCCCGAGACCCACACCCTTCAACATCAACCCCCTCGACGCAACCCCCATGCGACTTCAACCCTCTACCCGGCCACGCCCGCCCACTCTCCGAGGGCAATGCCCCCGTCTCTGCTTCCCCCCCACCACCGCCTTCCACACCCACGTTTCTCCCCGTCCCCTCCTTCCAAGAGAGAGGGGAGTCGTTCTCTCTTCGTACGCCACTGCGATCCTCCTCCTCCCCCTTAACGGCCCTCTTTCATCCCTTCGAAACACCACCACCCTGCCCCCATTCCCCTCACAACCACCGCCCAACCCCCACCACCAAACCCTCTCTCCACACACATCGCCCTCCCCCTTCTCGCGCCACAACTTGGCTCCAGAACATTGTCGGGAGGATTTCGATGGGGTGAGGGGAGGAGGGGATGGAAGTGGAAAAAGTGAAAGACGCGGGTCGTTCTTCTTTTTTTCTCTCGCTTCTCCATCCCGGGAAACGGAAAATGCACGGTCTTTCCCGAGATCCCGGTACGGGAATTAATGCGTGGTCGACGGTTAAATAGTTGCCCCCCTCCCGCACTCGGACGTGATTTGTCGTGACGCGCGCCGAAAAATGGGGAGGATGTGGACAGCCGAACATCCCCCACCCCCACTTAACCTCTCCTCCCATCCTTCATCGTCTTCTTTTTTCCTCCGCGATTTTTTAAATATTCGATCGTACCGCGTTTTGTGTGACGAGGGGCGAACGCAAGGATTATGCACAGCCGACGAGGCATCCGTCATCCGCGGGCTCTTAAATTTCAGGGGTGCGTGCTCGTCGTTTGCCAAGTTTTATTGGTGACGAGAGGATCTTTGGTGACGAGGATGTTAAATCGAGCCCAGCTCGATGAGAAAGAAATTCAGAGGGATCGTTATCGCGGGAGAGTTGGTTGGGTTGGGGGGGGGGGGCAAGCGGTAGGAAGGCCGGAGGAGAGGATAGAAGGGATATTCCTTCGATCCTTTCATTTCAAACACACGGGCTATTTACGCAAACACTTCCGCATTAACCTTGCTGTAAGTCCTTCACTGGAAAGGCAAATAATGTTTAAAAAAAACCTCCACGCTGACATTTGTGACTCTTAGTTTTTGCTCGTGAAATTATTTCTACTCCTCCGAAAAAGTAGACATGAAACGAAAATATTTCCATAAGTTTATCATGGGCAACGATTATTTTTTTAAGCATATCTAAATATTTCTCCAGCGATGTACCATTTTGCCCGCAATGTCAATAGGGTATGAAGATTAATTTTTGATCCTTTATTTCATCTCTTTAAAGCTGAAATGTCTTTCCTCGAGTGTATTTTTCCTCGCTCCCGTAAAATCGGTCTCGGCATTATATCTACAGGTGAAATTAGAAAGGAACCAGAAATATTATAGTTTTGTGTTTAATTCTCCGCGGATATGTATTCACAAATCAATTTTACATTCGTTTTTGAAATGCGTTTTAGCTTCCAATAACAAGTTATATTATTGAAAAGAAAGGGATGAAGGTTTTTTTCAGAAAGTTTACCGAACTGCAAATTTATTGTTACGTTCTGCCCTGAAAATGTACATAACTTTAAAATGCGTTGGTTTTATACATTGAGCACACGGGACAATTCTGAAAAATATTACTTGCTGGAACATTAATAATAATTTTTGTCTACGCTTGAGAATTCAAGTAAACATGGGTTTAAACTGTTTTCATCGTCTATTTGCGCTTGTTATAGATGGACTAAATTTATGAATACGGCAAAGTGGGAATGCTGCGTGTACACTAAGTAGGCAAAACCTTTTTCGGTTTATCAGCTGAAGGTTAAAGGGAGAACGATTAAACCTAGGGTTATCAATATTCCTCCTTTGCGAAAAAAAGGATCGTACATGGAAGTGAATGGCGAACGGCGAGAGAGTGATGGATAAGAGATTAAAAAAAATGAAGGAAACGAGTGCAGCATTCATTCTCCGCAGTGGTGATTGAGAGGCCATAAGCCTCCCCGGTCTATTGTGATAAATGGATGAAGCGGAGATCTCGTCTCTCTCGACGCCTAGGAAAGCGAATGATCCGAGTGAGGGTGAGAGATGGGAGGGAGATGGAGTTGCGAGCAAAAAGCAAACGGCAGCCGGCGGAGTGATAGAAATATTCTTTGCTCTTTCCCGGCTCTGCATTTAAGGGTAGCGACGGATAAAGGGCGAGGGATGTGATGACGCTACTCTAAACGTCACCAAGACGACTTGGGATTTTTTTTTCTTCTTCTCGGATAATGGCTTAAGTTGTCACCGCGGGGACTCTGCCCTTTTCTGCAGAACCGAACGCCAGGGATCTGGAAAGAGGGAGTGAAACCGCGGGACGCGAGGGTATGTCGCCAGGACGTGGACGTGATATAACGCCATAAGATACGAAACAGCCTGTAGGGAATGACATTAAAAATTAACTCTGAAAATATTTTAATTAATTTAAAAAATACACGGGGCTATTTCATCAGATAAATTGTTTTAATATTGATTCACATAAAAATAAATGCTATTAAGCGATGGAAATAAATAAAATAACAAGGGATGTCAATTTTTCATTTCAATTATCACAAAAATATTCTACTCAAATACAGTATTCTAGTGTGTGCACGAAGGTTTTCTTTAAAAATTATACCATAAAATTATATTTCTATGATTGGAAAAAACCATTAAATCATTAATTCGTTTACCAAAAAATTGTGTTTTGAGTCGTGACAATATTGTGAATGGTCTAAATTTAAAAGTTTCATTTTAATGAAGTTAGAGATTTGAAAAGTCACCTTATTCAAACATATAATTCACCTCAGTTTCCTAAGCGAATGTTCCTACTTCAGATCAAATCAGATGAAACGGTTTTGAAGGGCGCATCGTTATTATAAATCGATTTTTCGCAACGGAAACGGCCAGCCATCCACATGTTGCTGCAGAGGTATTGTCGGAATCCCTCCCTTGAGCACCACCCTAATGATCTACTTTCCACCTTTCGGACGCCCACGGAGTCACTGCCATTCTGCAATGCGAGGGAGGGAAGGGAGGTGAAAGAGACAGGTGGAGGAGGGATGACTGACTCCCTGTCTCTTTTGGCGCGCCGCGGAGGTGAGGAAACATGCGGGGGTATTAAAAGAGTGGGCGCGGGGATGCTAATGAGAAGGCGCGTCGCTTAGAATGATTCGAAATACTTCGTGGGACGAGGTAAATGGACCCATCCCAACCTCTGCTTCACCCCCCGCCCCACCCACTCACACGGGGCGGGATTCTGTGCAAATCGCATTTTACGGAATAAACCTCGACATCAGATCTCTAAGCCGCGGTTAGAGCACTTCGGGATTCCATCCGGTGGCCAGGTTCTGAAAACGGAATCATTCTTTTTTTCGCGAAATTTTTAGGAAAATTTGACAAAATATAACGCAAGATAACTTTTTTTAAAATTTGATTGGTTATTGATTCCGATTCATTTCACTTTTCTTCTTATAATCGATTTTATTCCCTACAAAAAAATGTGGGAGAATTTTCTCTGCAATCCAGCTTTTAATTATCACAGTGCATTCCCACAACTTGCACCCGTGTACTCGATAGTACCGAAAGAAAAATATCAATTGAAAACAAACGATGCCGATGATAAAATTTTTAAACTGATAATCTTTTTAAATGTGAGAAAACTGAACGTTTAATAATTCGTATTTTAATCACACAATCAAAAATGTAAAACATTTGGAATTGACGTAATTTCAAAACGGATTAATGCCCAAAGCTGTCGGTGATTAATTATATACGGCGTTTCCTCTTAAGAGAGGGATTCAAGCCCATCTGCTTCGGAATACACTTAAAAATATTCTGAAAGTACGAGGGAGGAGATATTTCAACCTCTGAATATATATATATTTTCTACTCAAACGAAGACCTAATAAAATACAGGGATGCACGTTCCTGTAATAAGGACCTCGGGATCGTATTGATAATAACGTTCCAAAAGATCATTTCCGCGAATTATTTTCGTGATATATGTACAGTATAAAGTTGACGTACGTAGCGATTAAACTCAAGTCGGAAGGGAGGGAGGAGGAAATGAGCCGACCGCTCCTCTCCCGGGGATCGCGACACCCTCCTCGAGTTATCAGCCGTCCCGGCGGTGCCGTCCCGCCAACCACGTCCGACGCTCCCTGAGGTGCCCTTCCGGGAGATTTTGGACGCTGCACGCATCTCTATGTATTTAGCAGAGAGTACACTCACCTGAATCCCTTCTCCTACTCAGCCTCTGCGCCGTCATTCCACTCGGCGTACATATCCCTGCGGGAGGAGAAGAGGAGAGAAACGTTGAGCGACCAGCAAGAACGTAGAATAAAGAAATAACATACATGCCATGGCTCGAGTGTTGTGATCATAAGTTCTTCGCGGGGGAATGCGTGAAGGAAGGTTAAATGGGACGGAGAGAGAAGAGAGGGAAAGAGAAGGGGGAAGTGAGGCGAGGGAGAAAGTGTAGGAGAGGTATCAAGGAGGATAGTATTATAAGGGTGAGGGGAATGAGCAAAAAATCTTTTATTTTACGTGAGTCGGCATGAACACGCCCCTCGCACAATCGCTTTTTCAATCAGCAAGGGAATAATTGTCCCGTCAACTAAGCGGGGAGGAAAAAGGAGATTCTGTGAGCAGCAACTTATGATTTTTCATCCCGGAGAACATTGCAATTTTTTTTTATTTCCCCACAATAGAGTACTGCATGATGCTTAAAAAATTTAAAGTCTATGCCACATGCTCACGGAATTACTTTTTCCGCAATAGAAATGTTAAAATTATCGTGCGTTTATAATTTCTTCTCCATTAAATTCTGAATAAAAATTAGAAATCCCTTTTGTTGTTTTGCATTCAGAAGTGGAAGTCTGCGACTAAATTTCACGAAATAAGTTTTAACCTATGACAAAGACAGCTTGAATAAATGCAAACATTTCCCATAAAATATTGTGATCTAGAGAAATACTTTGTTTTTTTTTTTGAATTTGCAGTTCGAACACCTCATGCCTCTACATTGAAATGCAACAGACAGGTGGCAACTCTAAAGTTTCAAACATATCGTGCCAATCAACTACTATCTAAGATTGTAAATGTTGAATTCGAACGTTGATTTGACGTCCAACATCACTATGCACACTCTGGCTAGTTTATTTACGGTTCTGACTTGACGACTAAAGACACCGCAAGGGGAAATCAGTCATCTCATATGATTTAACGCTAAAGGGAGAAGAAGGGATGGTAATGTGCCAGTGAGGAAATTTTCCCCACGATTACCACACGTTTTTGTGACGAGGAAAAATGTTTACTTTTCCGCCTCCCACCACTGACTGCCTTTTCTCGCTCATCTCCTCCCTCTCGTCATTTCGAAAAACTAGATTTGGACCAAAGTTCGTCGTCCTGGGAAAATTTAATATCGATCGAAAAGCTTTGGATGAAGTGGAGCTGTCATGCCCGCTGAATTAAAGGGAAGGATTTTGAGCCGCTGCCGTGAGAATGGCCCGTGGCCGGGACACAGGCGATGCAGGCATCACGGTGGTTTTTTTCCCTGCCACTACTATTGCCAACCCATCAATAAGACTGAATTTTTCCAAGGATACGCCATCGCTTTTCGTCGGAATAAAACTCAGGTCTAAGGAATAATGGGCTAGTTGACGGCGAAGGATAAGAGAACAGCACTGTCACTAAATCATGATCATTTCCATACATTTTTCTCATAAAATAATGTCAATAACAATCTAGTGTACCTTGGAGTACAATTGACGAAAAAGGCTTTTAAACTTCTGTTCACTGATGCTCTTGATACATTTTAACAATCGATTTCTGATTCAATCATGAGAATAATAGGCATATTTGCTAAATCCTTAATAAATAGTAAGTAAATAAATGACGAAACCTAATTTAACCATAAACCATAAACACAGTAATCAACCCGAAGGTCGGTTTAGTAGGTGATGGTAGATTTCACCCAGTACTAAGCCATATACGGCGTGTGAAATTCACACATCAGGGTAGGGGGGCCAGTTTCTTTCCCTGTGCCAGTTATGGTTTCCCAGGAAGACCTGGTACCCAAAAAATCAAGTATAATTTAAAGAACAAAATTTCCCTCCGGTAGAATACATATACATCATTACTTCTATATCTTCCGATGAAGACGGAGCAGAATTCAATCGAAATGATCAAGAAATAACGTGTGAGTGATCTTTTTATGTGTTCCTATATTGTTTGTAGCTGTCCAATTTATTATATATATATATATATATATATATATATATATATATATAATAACGATGAGTCATGCAAAGCAATCTATTTCATTAAAGAAGTATATTTAGAACGAAATATCGTCTGAACATAATGCAAGGATTTATGAAAGGTAGTTATATGAACGTTCATAATAGATAACACAGCAAAATGATGAGAGAAATATTCTCGGCGAGAATGAATCATTCGGAATAAGCCACGCCTGAAACATTATTAACGGTTCACATCAGGAGGAGGGATTTAAAAAAATGAAGACTTTCCATCACTACATAAAGGGGAAGTAATAGAAAAATTTGATGTTGTTTACGTTCCATAAACCCTCTCTTCCTTAGGATTCCGTCGTGAGGAAGCCTCATGTGATAATCATCGCCCCAATCTCCGGCACTTCTATTAGTGCCCCGCTGGCTAGAGCTACACGGGAGGGAGGGAGGGAAGGAGGTAGAACATCACACACCCACACACAAACCCACACACGTCTTGCCCCGTGCAACGTCGCAACCGGAGACACGCCCGTGCATTTCCGGCTGCAGCTGCGATGCCTCCTAAGGGGCAGTGATTTGTTCTCAGGCCGCTGGGGCGTTGAAGAGGTAAGCGACATGATAAATACGCAGGGGAGAATACCAAGGGGCCCAGCTGAGAAAAAACTACAGTTCCGCATTTCTCAGCTCGCCGCTATTTCCGAGAAACGAAAAAGAAAACTCCATTCATGCGAACATCGCGAAAAGAGCTCGTCGTGTGGAGTGGAGTGGGGGTATGTGGAGGTGGGAAGTTTTTAGTTTTCCTTTTTAATAAGCCGCCTGTCTCGATCCTTTTACATTTTTCTTCTCCCGATTCACCAACTTCAAAAAAAAAAAAAACAAGAAAAATATCGTATCACGCGATATCGCATGCCACGGAAGATAGCAGTGTCCCTCGCGGTGGACCCGCTGAACTAAAACCTCTCTCTCTCTCCAGACACTCCCCCGCGCACACCGACCGATTCGAGGTGAGCCTGAGGATTGCGGTGGGGGGCACATTGGGGAGAGTGGAGGAGGAGACGTGGAACTCTAGCCACCCTCTCGCACACGTTTGTAGGACATGCACGCGGGAAGGAAAAAGCACCGATGGTGGAAGGTGCGGTTTGGAGTGAGCCCTAGCATCATCCCTTGGCCGCCTCACAATGGCTCGTCGTCGGGCCATTCGGGAAAAAAGGGAATTTTCTCCCCGAAAATAGAGCCATGTGGAAGGGAGGGGGAAAAGGTTGAGGGGGGGGGGGGGGAGGAGAGCGTCTCAGTGGAACGCGAGACGCGATGGAGTACGGGAAGCGGTCGGAGCGGCCCTTGAGGCAATGCCGCACCACTCCTGCATACACACACACAAACACACACGCGCTTGCCTCTCCGATCCACCGCTCGGGCGGGGAAAAAATGCCCGGAAAAATACTATATTTTCACGCTCTCGGTGCGAGGGCATTTGTTTCACGCCTCTGCGTGGGGTGGGAGGGGGTTGGAGATGGAGAGGGTTTTTTGGTGCAGCGGCGGCCCAGCTCGGACGTACCCAAGGGGGGGAGGGAGAGAGAGAGAGGGAGTCCCTCGCGGTGCAAGGCGTAATTGCAAGTTTGCGTGAGGAAGAGAGGCGAAGGAGGGGGAGGAGAGATGCACGTATTCGCTGCTCTTTTGTCCGGGGCCGGGGAAGGCTCTCGTGGGTTAAGGGATTGCAGATTGCAGAGGTGCATTATAATACATTAATGCAACCGGACTTCTCCAGGGATAACGATGCAAGGGGGGGCACGGGGAAAGACAACCTGTCAGTAATTAATTAATTCCGCTATTCAATCATCGCGGCCCAACGTGCGGCTGTATTTCTGGCGACGTCGGAAGAATAGATGGACGAGGGGGGTTGATGCGCTGATTTGATTTACTCTATCTACTTTGGGGAAATGCTGACGCTGCCCCGCAAGGCCACGTTGGGTCATTATATGTTAAAATAGTGACTATACAACAGTGTCCAAGGAGTTTCCAAGAGGAAAATTGTCCAATAAGATGGAACGAACGAAAATACTGTACATATATTTCCTCCAAAATTACCTATCGAATAATATTTACGCAGTAGAAATAAGAAATAATTAATGACTCTCTTTGAATATTAAAATCGATTCCCATTTGATATTTTTCGTTCACGTGTATCCTTACCGATATTACATTTATTTCCTCAATCTGTGCAAGTAAAATGATGATTCAATCGTTTTAATCCCGACTAAAGAGTAGTGGAATGAACGCTGATAATCCTAAGAGAGGATTAATGCATTAGATGTGCGCACTCTGGGATAAGCTCTTCGCAATGGAAGGGCGAATAAAAGGGGTTCATATGTTTTTAATAATTTCAGTCCATACGTATCGGATTAATGAAATCCAACACTCGACACAAGTTTGAGCCTATAAAAAATAAAAGAGAGACCTTTCGTGGCATTTTCCAACAACCGCGGGATTTATTTTTTTAGCGCTCAGAAAGGAGTCTCGAAAATCTTTTTCAATCATCTTTCCAGAACTATGGTCAAATGCATCGCGCGGAGAGTTTTACTGCTTATCCAATCAGTTGCCGTTCGCGAGGGTAAACTCGAGGCTCACGTGGCACGGAAAGTACTTGCGTCACCGGAAAGTTATATCAGATTTCCCAGACATTGATTTCGTTGACCTTTTCTTCTTCGAAGTAAGTGTGTAAGTAACGGAGGAGTTTGATCAAATGTTCGGAAGAGGAGTTTCGGGCGAAAAGGAGGATATAACGGACGAAAAATACGTTTGTTGGTACAGAGAACGATGGAATTAAATCACAGAGTGCTTATTGGCGACAAGTTCAAAAGGAAATCCTTGAAAACCATTACTATTGGAATTCTCATGAAAATGTGTACATTTCTCATTTCACGAAATAAAAAGCGGAAATTTGAAGGTACTTAAGAAGTACCTTTTTTTTGATTATTTTCGCATAAACAGTTTGATTTTCGAACTACTCGAATGGATTGTGTCAATAAAAAAATTGGTGGTGCCATTCAATTCAATACATGTCAATTTTAATACGTTATATGTCGAGAAGCACCGTCTCACCCCTTTCACATTGAACTTTATTCCCTTGTGATCACCTCGACGTTTCTTGTTAATCTCACGGCACGTGCGTTCTCATCTAAGACTCGCGAATATAGCTGAGTGGCTAGATACTCGAAAAGATTTATGATTCATTGTGACAATTAATCTCGATTAAAAAAGCCTTCATTCTGAGACTACAGTTCTGATTTCCATTATATTAACGTCCATTAGCAGAGTTCAAAAGAGTAGCTGAGCTTGGCTGGGGAGGTTTTCATTTATTTTTTTTGCTACGAGACCCTCTCCCTTAAGTAATAAAGAGACACATAAATTTATTGAAATAAAACGATATGATAAAAATAAAAAAGAGTAGTTAATGTTCGAGCATTTTTGGATAAAAATTTGGCTTTGAGAAGAATTGTGCTATACAATTGGCCTTCTAGAAATATCGCGGACTTAAACATCGTTCCATTAAATCTATGATTAATAAATTAAAACTAAATTGAAAATATCAAATGAAAACTAATGAATAATACGCGTCTATTCAACTAATTACAGTAGTAATTAATTATCGTTTAGTTCTGCGGTGCGATAGAGCATGTATTTCTTTTTCCACGTACTTATTCAGACGCCCAGTCATTTTTAGACCGCGTTTATGAATAAACCATATTAAAAACTGTCGAATCCGTTAGGTTATCTCATTACGCTCCACTTGATAAGTCCCGCACGCTTTCTTTTCACGCGGCTGAGTTTTCGCCGCAGGCCGGGCGTATTCCTCCGGGAGAGATCGGCCGATCCTTGCGTGCCTCGAAACAATCTCGCCTCCCACCCTTTTCTATTCCCCACCGCGAAACGGGGTTGTTTAATTATACACCCAATCCTGATCCGTGGCCGACTGGCCTCGGACGCGCGTTTGGCGGAGGGAGAGGGAAGAGAGAGAGAGAGAGAAGTCGGGGAGATGTGAGTGAGGGCTCCGATGGAGATGTGGGGGAACGCGGAAGTTGGTTAGGCACTGCGCCGGGGGAACGGGTGTGTGTGGGACGGAGTGGGAGGGAGGAGGGGAGGGTTGAGACGCGGCCCGGAGAGGACGCACCGCGTGAAATTGACAAAGGAAGATAGGGATGCGCACGCATGCACGGCGGAGCGCGTTATATAACCGGAAGGCTGGAGGGAAGACACGATACCCTGGAGATCGGAGAGAACGGACGACGCTTACGGGATACGTTAAAAATGAGACACCAGGAGGGTGGGTGAGGTCCCGATGAAATACACGTCGCCGTTCCACTGAGCGTGGTGACGGTGAAGGAAGCTGCTCGCATATTCCGGAAGGAGCATAAACAAAACGCCCCCGCTCACCGAGTATTTCGTCTCGCGGACTTCTTTCCTCCCTCCGCGGTGTTCGACGGTTGGATATCAACAAATAAAAAAAAACGGAGAGTGCACTTAAGGGGGATGGGAATGGGAAAACAAGGTGACCTAGAAACTCGAAAACCTGGAGAATTTTACGGGTTTGTGACGCGTCGAGAGGGAGCCGCTGGGGATGAAAAGTAAAAGGTTAGGCGGAGAGATGGCACCACCGTTCATTGGGAACCCCTACTCGGGCTGGCGCTACCAGTTTATTTTCTCTTTTAAATTTTGAACGCTGCCGAGAGATACGTCTTCCCTCCGCTTGCCGTTTATTTAACGAAATTTATTATGCTTTATAGAGTCTTCCACATTGTCGAATGCCACAGATACGTGATATGTCAAATATATATGTCTGCGTAAAATGTATTTACATATTCACAATACGTGGCCCCGGTATGGTGTTGTCATTTCAGCTTTTATATGTATATTATAACTGCCTTGGGAAACTTAGTTCTTATTTTATAGTGTCGTCAACATTATTTACAATATATCTCGTAAAAGAATTGAAACGAGACTACTATACCATCTCAAAGGAGAAGGTTAAGTTGCAAATTTAAATTCTCGTTCCGCCGGGCAATGGAAGATATGAATCAAAACAAGGAGATATTTACTTCAGTAAAGTGAAAATGTTTACACATTATATTTTCCCTTGAATTACTAAATTTAACAGTGTTTCAACTTCATAAAAATTATTTGTTACACCGGCGATTAATTTTCAGATTCATCATAATTTTGCGATCAAGTCAGCTTTATATTTTTCAAATCTTCCAATATAGTGAACTTTTAGCAGAATGCCGAAAACCACCAAATAGATCAATATTCTAAGAAGCATCAAATTAATTTATTCACTCCATTTTATATCCGATGGATTAGTTTTATTTGAAAACCGAGCAGATCTATCCATCAACTCCTAAGATGCCCGAGCATAAGGGGTCTCTAAGGAGCAAAGGTAAATGGTATCTAGGAAGTCAATTACCGATATCAGTTCCTCTTGGCATCGGAGTGCTAATATTATCTCAGCGTTGCACGCTTGGAAATCAATATAACCTTCGTTAGACTGAGATGGGTACACGCTGCGGCTTTTTATTTATGCCTTGAGGGATAAGGGAAGGAGGTCGAGCCCTTAGGAGGAGGGTTCCACTCTAATCCATGGCGCACGCTATGAGCAAGCATTCGTGGGAAATCACAAAAGTCGAATATCATGCAATATATAATCTGGAAAATGGAATAAAAGCACAGTGACTCAAGTAGTAGTAGTTTTGAGGGGAGGCGACCGACAGCTAAGGTCATTTGCGCCATAGGAGATGGACAGGAAAGGATGAAGGGTGGAGAGAAACCCGGCGACGGCATTAGCCTACTCTTTACGAAAGGCGCCAAGGGGTCCGCTCAGTGACTCAAGCCGTTAGTCTTGCAATGTCAATATTTCTCTACATTTTCTCTGAAATCAACAGTAAAATAAAAGAAAACCTGATGACGAGAAAAATGAAAAACATTTTCTCGCAAAATTTAAGCAAATAATCTGGAGATTGATTTCCAAAGTAATTCAAACAAAAGTCATTGGCTAGTTGGAATTAATTCGGTCAAGTTTGACTGTAAACTACACAAAGTTTTAGCACTTCATAACATTTGGATCATACAACAACTATTTTTCCTCAAAAATGAGGTTCCAAGACTTCAGAATTCTCAGTAATAGAGATTTTTAAGTATTTAGAAATGATGCATTAAAAATGTCAATAGGCCACAATTACTATAAACACGTGACAACCATTTTGTAAACACTGCTTAAGGATATGTTTCGCCATAATTATTAAACAATGGTATTTTCATCCAAGCAGACAGAACGGAAAAAGAAAAACATTTCCTGTACATTACCCTGGTTCGTGTGATGAGAGGTAAACTAAGCTGTCCTTTGAGATAAACAGTCTGTAATTTTTTACATGGGCTCGGGACGGGCACGATGTATTTTTTCAGAGACGTATCTTTCCCATATTTCGACCCCCTTCGTATTCTCTTTCCACGACGTTGACGGTGCTAGTTTTAAGGACCGGAAGGTGAGAGAAAGAGAGAGAGACACTCGGAATAAGGGGTCCGGATGTATCAAAATTGCTCCTTTGACCTGCGGCACCAAATGGAAGCCTTGCGAGGTTAATATATTATTTACGCTGAGAGCTTCGCACTATTCTCACCCGAAATCTCTCTCTTACCCCTCACCTTCCTCCCTCTCTTTCCCTCAGTCATTTCACAAGCAAAACGTTACGTCAAAAACGACCCTAAAGTCCCACGCACACCCACACACGCCCACCGGCAAAAGTGCACATCCCAAATCCAGAATTGTTGATGCACTACGGCGACCCACTTACTGGCTCCGCACGGATAGTGTGAGGGCATGTATGCACAAACGCGCTCCCCCTTTCAAATCCCACGCAATTTCCAGACGCCCTTATTTCTCCCTCACTCCTCTCCTCGCCCCTCCCCCAGCTCCTACGCCTCCCCCGGCTCGGGAGGCTTTGATCGCCGCCACGGCGTCATCGGCACGCCAATCTCCCTCTTCCCTTCCTCGAAACCCGCCCATCTCCGCTCACTGTCTTCTGATTGACTCACCCGCAACAAATCCTCACGACCCGAACCGATCCCCTCCTCTCGTCGAGTTGGAAAAATTTCGTTTCCGTCTTCCATCCTCTAACCGGGGACGTGCTTTCTCGGAAGTTCCCCGCGGCGCCGTCAATCATGACTCGAAAGGTGATTCCAACATTATTTATTCGAAATAATTTTTCTCCGAGTCACGATTTTTCCCTTAACGTACTTTTGTCCTATCACTCAGGGGAAATTTATTCGCACATAGGTCTGGACAAAATATTCACAGTAATAAACCCGAAAGTTGTTTCAATAGTTGAGGGTTGATATCACGAATAGGCTATTTACAGCATATAATATGCACACCCACATCCTATATCCACACATCTGGGTAGGAAGACCAGGAGGATATTGTAATCGAAGAAATCACAAAAATTGTGGTGGTGTAGAAAGTCACTGGGAATCGAATTCGGACCCTTTGGTCAACCGTACGCGACACTCAACCTACTAGGCCAACACAAACACTTCTTATAAAAAGTATTTATTTCGATTTGTATCTGCTGGCGTCTGGCTCAGCATAATATACATTCCATGACTTATGTAATTTTTTGGACACTTTACCGGTGGCTTGCAAGAATTAAATTCAATAGCAACACTATCGGAAAAGTTTGTAAAGAGAATAAACTTTTCAAAGGCATGAGTAGGGATTCAAAATTATATCGGCCCCCATTTGAACACAATGGGACTTCTGCCCCATTTTGGTGTTCTGCAACGTTAAACGTATGTGTTTAGCAACGAGAATAATAAATTAATTACAGAAACACAATTATTCGACCATTCTATTCCTTGTTTTCTATAAACAAACATCATTCACCACTTCATACTTAAGCGTAGACATCGAGAAGCTCACACCCACACATGCATATACCTTGACTGCCTGAAAAATTATCATTACAACAAATCTTTGGATATGAGAAAATACTCAAATTATTTTTGACAATTGTCAGTAATTGCCCACAGCTTGAAGAATCAAGATGGTGTCAGTGACGCATATTTGAATACCCAAAAATCCCACATCAGTAATATTAAACCCTGCTCCAATATTCGTGCAGAAATGAAGTTTTGGGTTGACTTCAGGAAATATTGTATGCGATCCTGAAACGTTTGGATATTTTGGCTGTTGATATGTTAAACAAAATAAATCCAACGAATGCGAGTTGTTTAAAAAGAGGAGCATGAATGTAGTTTAACCGGCACCGTAGTCAAACCAGCAATCTCGAAGCCATTACGACCTATTCATACATCTGGGACTGGCTGACAGAGAACTTGGGAGTGTTTGCCGAGCGCACCGAGTGAAGAGGAGGCGACTTGCTTGCCGTGTGTGATTTGTGTCAACTTTGGTAGAGGCCGTCGCCGTCTTGATCCAAAACCGGGACGACGCTACCGGCTCCCGCAAAAACGGATTTTGGCATCATGCTACCCACAACACCAGGCAAAGGACCAGGTGACGGTTCCAGCCACACAACTCAAAGTCCTCCTCCCCTCCTCTAAGTTAGTATCTTTCGGATTCCCTTTCTTCACTCTGGCCGTGAGGCAAAACACATTTGGTTCCAGAGACTGAATCGACGGCGTGTTCCCAACCCAGAGCCGTGAAGTAAGCATGGAGATTAAAGTCGTGCTCCATTCATTTTAAAGTGATTGCAATCACTCCGTCCTCTTAATATGAGTTATTCAGGAGAATTAATGCAAGCAATACTTTATAATTATTTGTTATTTTTTGTGAATTCAGTGCCAAA
Source organism: Hetaerina americana (assembly GCF_022747635.1). NCBI lineage: Eukaryota > Metazoa > Arthropoda > Insecta > Odonata > Calopterygidae > Hetaerina > Hetaerina americana. The sequence goes on along the minus strand of NW_027286181.1, from coordinate 10,570,133 downwards.
AGTAGAAATACTTATTTTCTTCGAAGATAATGACACATACATAAGACGCTTTTTCCGTGATTTTAATCTAAATTAGTCAATCGATACATTTTATTTCTATCTATGTATTTAAAAGCGGGGATATAGAAATAAATTTTAAAAATGATTACAGAAGATGTAGATATTAGAGAATTGCTGCTAGCGTACGCGAAGTTCTTCAAGATAATATGAAATTCTGCAATAACTACATATACCCTATATTTATACATATCCACATGGCATAAAATTTTGTTTTAAGCGAAAATGAATTGAAATGGGTGACTTTAGGGAAAAAGCATCTTGAAAGCGTAAAAATATGGTTGGGTTCAAAATTAAAACCCACAACTTACACAATGCCGATGCACCAGGCATCCTGCTGCGAGACCCTAGGGGGTGGGAAGGCGAGAGGTAGAACATTATCTCATGCGTTTTATATGTTTCGCTCCAGTCGAAAACAAACATAAAATGCACATCCTGTCTATTTCATCAGGACCAGCAATGAGTTTAGTATATGAAAATTTTGTTTCAATAAATAATTCCATTTTCATTGACACTCGTTCTCAAAATTTATCCTTGACATACGAAGGGGAAAGGACGTATATTTTTATAATATTTCGAAGAATAAATGAAATAAAAATCTTTTAACGCTCACTGAAAAAGATTTATTTTTACGACTACCATTTCGAAAACATGTTATCCTCGGTGTTTGAACACTCTCAACAGTTTGACGGATTTGAAGAACGTGAACATGATAAAAAATATCGAAACCCAGGTCGTGAAGATAAACTTTTATTTGTGGAGCATGCAAAGTATATTATCTTCTTCTTCAATAATGGAGAGTTTCTAAAAAAATAAAGTATGAAATCCTGCATAGCGTATCTTTCAATATTTCTCACCTAAATCATTCTGACACAAACTCTCTATAGATGATGCATTACTCCCATTCATTTATTGTTCGACTAAATTGCAATAATTTAATCAAAATTAAATTTTTTTTATTTTTTAATATTTTAAGCAGGCGACGTACATTTATTTTGAAAATTAGAACGCCAAATAAAGAACCAAGGTGATCTCCCATTTCCCACAAATCCCCAATCCTGAATATGCACCGGCAGCACCTACGTCATGACACCGAAAGATTTAAAATTAACTGGGAAAAAAAGGACGTGTTTTTTTTCTTGCAGAGAACGTGGTGAGGACGCTGTAGTGTAGAGAGGCTGGGCGAATTTTTCCAAAATACTTCCACCAGTTTTCTATGCTCTTAATACATTTTTGTGTCCTTTTCAGCGATGTTTATTATTTCTTATTTTTATTTTAAAGGAAGAGGTCCTTCATGAGGAACTCTTCTGGGCGCACACCGCGTACCAAATCCTTCTTCCAAACCCTTCGTTATTTTCATTTTTTTTCTATTTCTGCCCATGGATGGAGAAGGAGAAGAGAAAAAAAATAAATAAGAAAAAAACCCCCCTCATCCGCACACCCCAAAAACCATTGAGTGGGGTAGTGAGATATCCCCTCGTCTCTTTTTCTCCTCTCGTCACCAACCCTCCCCATCCCTCCATCCCCAACCGGCCACCTTCAATAGGGCACCCTCCTACGCCCAAAATTTTCAGGAGCGCACGCGCGATGCACACTGGGTTCCTGACGACCCACCTCCTCCTTCCCATTTCCCCCGCGGGTGCTCTCCCCCCACATCCCGTCCTTTCCTCCCTATCTCTCCACTTGACCCAGTTTCTCTTCCCCCTTCTGCCTCCACAACCCTCTCGTTCCCTCGGCGACACTCACTCTGCTTCCCCGCAACTTCTCTCTCTCTCCGTCCCCCTTCCTCCCGCCTGACTCCCCTCGGCTCCTTTTCCTTCATCGGTTCTTGCCTCTCCACCTTTCTCTCATTACTCCTTCCCACGGGACCCCCACGCACACAATTACGGTGCCTCTATTAATTAATTAAGGGCGCCAGCCGCGGAAATTCCACTCGCCTCCCCATTCCAATTGCGACGCCCCTCCCCCCCTCACAGGCCAGCTCTCCATTCCTTTCCTTTTACTTTTTGCCTTTCTCCTCTCTTCCTCTATCGCCCCAGTTCCCGTTCTACTCCGGCCACGCTGTCTCTCTCTCTCTCTCTCTTCCCCCAGGTTTACACATTAGCACATCTCGGAGTTTCCCGCCAGTGGTTCCTTTACCGCGGATACCGAGCACTCATGCCCGAATACGTAATATTTACTCACTATTCCGCATCCCATCCAAGAGTCCATTTTTCGGGATCCCTACTCGCACACTACTCCGTCAATGCGTCAAGTTCAAAAGTTGGTTTTCCTTTGGAGCAACTGAAAATCGGGAGTTTGAAACGGTGCCTTGCTGACGGCTGGAAATTGCATGTTATTCGTCCACTACTGCGTAAAGTACGCACTGTACTGCATTCTTTTGGTCCACAACCAAAACAGTCAATCAATTTCTGCGTTCGCACAAAATTTAAAATATCACTCATAGGTTAAAAATGTTTCCGTCAGACATTGTCCCTGTTTGAAGATGAGGCTGAATGAATGAGTCATGATAGTTTTAATGCAGATAGAGTTAAATGTAGTTCTTCATTATGTCCGGCGAAATACACCGCAGGGACTAATTTTACTTTGCGTTTCCCCTGCCCTTTGGACACTCTAGCTTTCCGTGGTTTCCGCCACCAGGCCTTTTGCGCTCTTCCGAAGGACGTCATTAGGACGCAGGCACTGCTTAAATCACCTCCCACACATCCCTTCCCAAAGAGCTAACCCCACCCTCGGCAACTCTCTCGCGACGCATTCGCTGCTCTTTTGCTTCATCTCGATCTCCATTTTGAGACGCACACGCGCAAACACACACACACACGCGTAAAACACACAAGGGAGTGAGCACCAGAGTCCTCATCTCTGCGCATACATGCCCTGCCGCATCTCGCGTTTCGATTTTTTTCCATTTCCCGCCCTCGCTTTCCAAATGCGTACTCTTCTTTCTCCGCCGCATACAAATCCTCCCCACTTACCCAAGCGATGTAAGGGGATGATGCTCGGCTGAAAAAATTATTTGGACGCGTGACCTAATAAAACTGTGTCAAAAAGCAAACATTTGAGTACGATCGAGTCCATATGCGTGATTAAATAATCCAAAAATTTGATAATTGGTTTCATTTTTTCTGGCACTTATGATTTGAGGATGTTTATACGACTTGGAGGCTGAGTTTCAACATACCAAAATCGCTTGACTAATCGCATTAATTTGCTGTCACTCACAAATTACTATACAATAAATGATCAAGAGTTTAATATCTTTAAAGCAGGTATTACTTATTTGTATAAAACTGGTCTCTTAAGGCTAACCAGGCATTTATTATGTCTATTTCTCTTTTGTATTTTGTAACCATGTGAGGTAACCGTGCAGTATCATATAGTCAAAGATAATATATTTAAGAGTTTAACTGCATACCAGCGAGCCACCATTTCTATTCTGCCATTTATTTACTCAGGTTCTTTTCTTGTGCCAATTCAGCCATACTTAAATATGTGAAAAATATATGTGCTCATTTCAAAACCACCACATTCAACAAACTAAATTACCCTGGAAAAATATTTTAGTATTTGAACAAGAAACACGAGGAGTATCCTGTCATGACATTTTGATATCGTTTCAATTTAAGAATCATTCATTTACCTACATATTTCACGCAATTCTCTGAGGTTAATTAGCGCCGCTGCACATGAGAGATTTGACTCTCTACTGCCACTTCAGAGAACAACGAACGATAATGAAGGTCTCTTCAAGGAAGAAAAAGAGACCGAAAAATTCTTAAACACACGTGTATTCACAGTGGTGACAGCGCTCATCGTAGCAATCCCTAGACCTGTGCTTACTTTTGGCGAGCTTGCGAGAAAATAAACTCATTACTGTAGATTCATATCGTTGATTACTCTTTTACGTTACCTCCTTGTAGCCACCCTTCTATGATTACACTTATTTATTCATTTACTACTTTCTCAGCCTCAGTCTAAAAAAATCAATGCTCCATTTGATCGATAGAATATATCTTTCCAACTTATCTCTATGTCTCAACATGATATTAAGTCTCCTCCAAACGCCCTTTACTCCTCTTCCCGCAATCGACTATCCATCCCGTTCCACTCCTCACACTGTTATATTTAGAGTTCTCTATACATATATATTCCATCTTGCCCTGACACCTTTGAAATTTCAAAGAATATTCCCGGAAAGACCGGGGGGGGGGAAGGAAATGGAGGGCGAATGGAAAGCACGGCACGTAAGAAATCATGAATAAAAATACCTGCTCACAAACGAGATGGGGACGAGGTAATACGCCCGCGCGTCAAGAGCAAAACTAGCTCCGAGAGTTAAACCATCGTCACGAAGCGTGGCCTGTCATCGCAGGTATCTCCGGAAAGTCCCCTAAGATTCCTAAAACTACATGAAAACGTGGAATGCGCCACAAAGATGTCGACTTCGGCCAGCTGGAGTTCCACGCAAAACTATTCATGAAAACTATGGAGAGAGCGCTTACGTACGTAGTGGGATGAGCACGAGCGGATACCCTTTTACAAGTTTCCCTGTGGGGTGCCATCTGCTTAGGCGTATGAGTGATTCATAGGGCTTCGCGGGTTTGGTTGCATGACTTTGACATTTATCCCCACCATTTATTTTTCGTTCCCATTATCGTCGTCCCCTTCTGTCACTCCCTACTTTCGACTGTTTTTGTTTGCCACGCGACGACTATCTGACGATATGACTCCCGACCCCCCATATACATAGTATGCTTTAATCATGGCTCTTCATTTCACGGCGGCTTAAATTTTGACCCAATTAAGCACCTAAACTCCAGTGACTACGGTCCTCCCTAGGACGTTTGAATGTCGAGTCTGAATGGAGGGGGTAGGGGTGGGTTTTGAGTGGGGCTTGAGTGGAATGATAAAGTGGAATAATCTTTGAGAGGATAGATAAAATACAACCCGGATATATAACAGACATCAATGTTACTCGTAAGTTCAACCGAACAGGAGATCGCAAAAGACTTCGATGAGGAAAATTATCGAAGAAAGGAATGAACCAAATGATGCGAGGAAAAAAAACAGGGAGGATGTGAAGGGATTTGCAGGAAAAATCGCTGAAATGAAGAAATTAGTGGGATGGTTAAGTGATCACGAGATAAGAAATAAATATGAAATTTATGAATACATGTTGAAACTCAGTTTTGAGGCGCGAAAGAAGAAAAAATTTTTAACAAATCCATTTTCTGGAAATGCAAGAGTTAAATTTTTACAGGATTAAAATAAGCGTGAAACGGGGTGAACACTAGAGAGAAAAATGATCTCGGGAAATGTGAAAAAGAATGAAAGAAAATGAAAAAAATTAACAACGCGAGACTGTTCAGGATGATCGAAGTAAACCTAATAACGGAGGAATGTTGAACGCAGAAAGGAAGCAGAGGAGGGAGTAACGTCAAAGATGAGCGGGGGTGGAAACGGAAGGGGGGGGGGTGACCGGGGTGTTGTGAGGGGGGGGGGGAAGGAAAATCCGCGTAAGCCGGCGCGAAGGCTGCCCACTCCTAGAATAAAGACCTCCAGGGGGAAGGTGGGGGACTCAAGCCCACCCACCCTTCTTCTCCCCCTTATGTTCCTCCTACTCCCACTCCATTTCTCCCCCTTCTTGGAAAAACCCTCCTCCGTGCCTTACGCTTAGTGCATCGAAGTAGTACGTCACGTGCATTCTTCTCCTCCCCCTTTCCCCGCACACCGTCCGCCGCCCCCCCTCCCCTCTCGCCAGACTTACTCTCCCTGATTACGCTGCAATTCACTCTTACTTCCTCCAACTACGCCACTTTCTCATCCTTCGTGCCCATGCAAAATGCCACTCCTCTCCTCCCACCCGAGAATTGCACGTGCCCCCCACCAAACCTCTCCACCCTCTCCCACTCGTCCCCCAACCCTGACTCCCACTTTACCTACGGAACGGGAGAGGAAAAAATCCATATCTTCTCCTTCACGTCCCTACGCCACCCTCCCTCACGCCAAATATGCCCGCCTCCGGGTGGGGGTGGGGGGCACATTCGCGGTCCCATTACTCAATGATCATCGCACTCGTCCGCCGAAGACTCCGCGAAACAAACGATTCCCCCTCCCCCCTTCTCTCTCTTTCCATCTCCCTCGAATGATGTACTTCGTTACATATTCTTCCGCGCCGGGTCGTATGTGTGCGTGCGTGTGTCTCCGGGAGGGTTTGCTCGGAGCAGAACTTCGTAGTCACCATCCTCCTGTCTCCATTTCCCTCGCCCAACCTAATTCCGATAAATGCAAAGCAATATCTGGGTAAATGGGTCGGTCTGCTTCATTCATAGGCGGAGGCGAGACGAGGGGGAGACCGCGGGAGGCGGCTCCGCTCACGACTCCTCCCCTCAATGTTTGTGCACCACGAGAATTTTTGCCAACCGGTGTTTTCTTTTTTTTTCTACGCTGCGCTATCCCCACAGAACTAATTGTTCCGTGGGGGAAAAAATATCATAATTTGTAATGCCATTCATGCTCCTCCTACGCCGCCCTACGAACTTGTAGATTGGGGGAAGCACGGCAAAAAGTTTTTTTTCTCGTTTACCTAATCTTTCGTTTTTGATTAAAGAAAAACAAACTTATGCTCACAATGTTTGTAGAGGAAAAATCATGGCGATTGTTTAATTCGCAAACATGCACACATAATTTTTGTGAACAAAACACACGTACAAATATGCGAACAAATTTTTTTAGGATAAAAGGCTTTCAGTTATGGACACTGAAAACCCAAAGGATATAAAACAGCTTGGAAAATTATCCTACTGCCTAAAAGCGGGAGCATAGTTTTCCAACTTGCAAAACGGAGATTTTAGACTACTTATACATGTTTTACATATTTCAGAATAATAATAGAATATCTTAAATTAATTACTTCTGAGCAAGCTGAAATAATTAGGGTAGCGACGAACTAATCGCTTTCTTATAACTTTCACCATGAAAAGGATCAGTGTTTATCGTCGAAATAATTACTAATTTACCAACCAAATCGCACTCTTCTTACTTTCAAATGATACATTCCGATGTTTAACGCGTTGATTTTGCTTAATCACTCTCCGTCTCATATTTTGGAATCCAAATCCTGTTTTTTTCATAAAGTTCTTGTTCCTCGAGTTGTTTCGAAGTGGATTTGGGAGGCAGAAAAGACAGTACCGAAGTCGTTTGCAATGAATCACGACACATTCCCAAGAGCAAAGCTCGGTATTTCGGGCAACAACCAAAATCCAAAAATAGCACACACACCCACGGTATTATCTTTAGACAGCATTCGCCAGTAAATCACCTCGCCCAGTAAACCTTTTGGAAGCTTCGCGAGGCAAAATAAAATGCGAAAACGTTCCAAGGAAAAAGGCAGAAACCACGACGGGAGAAGCACGAAGAAACGGGTGCAAATTATTACATCATTTATACCAAAAAATGTTTTCTACGCCGCAGAAAGTTTATTCGTCGCTCCCTTCTCCTCCTCCCTTTCCTAAACCTTTCCGCGTGTTTCTTCTCCGCTTCCACCTCGCCTCTTCCTCGATTTTCCCCTCATGGAGGAGAGACATTCTCCGCACCAGCGCCGCGCGCAGCCAACAAAACCTACCCCACTCCCACCTGAATAAAACTCTTTTCCTCCCCCTTCCCCTCCACCCTCGCGAAAAACCATCCACTCAAATGCGCGGAGGAGAAGGGAAAATATGAGCCCTGAAGGCCGTTCCATCTCTCACTCACTAAACCCTCCAAACCCTACCGCTAGCACTCCTCCACCCCGCGATACTCCCTCCCCCACCACCCCCAAACCAAACTCCCCACGCCTCCTCACTTCCCCCTCTCACGAGCAGTATTGATCCCGCTTCCCGTGGCAACCGCTGAGATCAACAGTTGGAGAGGTGAGGCTGGTCGCGGCAGAGGGGAGAGTAGTTGGGGTAGGGTATGACGTTACGAGCGGTCGGAAGCGGTGGGGAGGGTGGGGTCGCGGGAGAGAGGGGTTCGGAGAGCGGGGGCGTGGGAGTAAGGTGCGGGGGAGGGGTGGATCCTTAAGGCGAAGGGAGAGGCCATAGGGTGAGGGGGAGGAAGGGGGGTTGAAGGAGGATTAGGCCGGGTAAGGGAGGGGGTAGCGGAGGAGGAGGAATCGCTGGCTGGCAATGCCGCGAAGGCGATGGAGCGAACGAAGGGGACAGAACAAGGGTGTGGGGATACGATGGCCAACTTGTCGATGACGTCACGGCAGGCCCTGACCTAACCCAGGGAGAAGCATGGTGGACAGATGACTTCGCGGAAGACAGGACAACGGAGGACGTAGATGCGGACAGGGGAGAAAAATGAAAAGAGGGAAGAGGCAAGGGGTGAGTGGTGGTGGGGAAGGGGGGCGAGAAAGAAGGAGTGGATGACTTTATAGGCGATCGCGGGCGTAAACAGGATCTGGATGGAGCCGCGGAGACTCGCATTGCTTAAGGGGGAGGGGGGTGAAGGAAGGACCATGTATTCTTTTTTTCGCCCGAAATCTGGGTCACGGCGCGGGAAATAATCCGCGGAAACAACGATGAATCGCGGGGGGCGAAAGAAAATGGAAACCGCTGGCAGAGAATTACTTATGTGCGGGTCGCCAAGCGGGCAGGAGGTTGGAAAAAATATCGCGAGGAGTACGAAAACTCGGGCGAGATGCGAAGAAAAAGTGAGTGGAAAAAAAACTGCGAATATTCTCAAGTGCAGTCCCTTGAAAGAACCCATCAAACACGAACTGAAAATTCGGATGCATAAAATGATCGCGCATAAATTAATATGAGCCACACCATAATTACATTTACATATACTATGCGCCCCATAATTGAATGTTTAAAATTCCCCAAAAGGATATTAATGCCAAATATTTTTGTACTTCCATGCTATGTTAATATTGGATACCGATTTCATCTTCACTAGTTTTGAAACTGAACTTTGGTAACTGAAACTGACTACTTCTCCTTTTAACACACTAATGTTTTGACTTGGCCTTCATCAAGTCTCACTTTCTTAACCTCTTCCAGAGTGTTTGCATCGCTTTTAGACATCCCCTTGACCCCTCTGTCTCTAGTGTTCTTCCCTTTAGTGCTCACAAGCATGTTAAACCCAAGTTCAATCGACATTTGTAACGATAAACACATGGACGTGCTCCTGTAACCTGGAAAATCTAACCCATGGACCCCGGTGTCAGAGTACTTCAATAAAATAAGCTGACGCAAGACGATACACTTCACTCTCGCCAACCGTCACGGTGGAGCGGAATCGGATGAGTGAGCATTAGAAAAATTCTAGGAACTCCGTGGATCTACTGGAGAGTTCCCATCTGGCCCAAGACTGGACGGGAGCATCGTGTGGAAGAAAGAGAGAGTTAAGGAGGAGAGAGTTAAAGAGGAGAGAGTAAGGAAGGGAGAGAGAGAAGTGTGGAGACGGAGTTGCAGCAAGGAGTTGTGAAATGATTCCGGAAGGGAAACGAAGTCTATAAATAGTCGCACGGAGAGAGTGCGCGCGACGGAGACGCGAAGTATGAACGCCAGCCGGAGCATAATGAGGAAAGAGACGAGGCAGGCACACGAGGAAACACGCAGGACGAACGAATGACTCCGGCCCACGAGGATGTGACGGCATCGGACTCCTTTCTTCATCCGACTTTGGACCAGCCACAAGAGTACATTATGCACGAACCACACAAGGACACATTCTGAAGCCATCGTGATAAATTTTGTTTAAATCTCAACTAAGGGACGCCTGTCCAATTTTTACCAACCTATTTTGCCAGCAGATCTCTCGATATTCGAAATTCCCTCGTTCGCCAACGCGATTCTCTCTTCTTAATATATCCATCATGGAAGTCATTCCAATTTTGCTGAGAACAAAAAGATGATTGAGAGTTATGTGCAAATATTTATCTGGTGGAGGCAGAGAGCAAGTGAATCGCTTTGATATTAATCCGCCCTCCCTCTCATCTACGCCGTGGGTGCATCTTCCACTTCACTGGGGCGGGCGTGACTGAAATTTCCGATAGAACTACTCGGCCCTGTAGATAAAAACCTATGCGAAAGAATACTTCAAGTTCATAAATGTGGGGATGCACCTGAGATGGAGCTTTCGGGTCCAAAAAATAACGATATTAGAAGAACTGAAGAGATTAGAATAAAAATTATACAAAAAACGAGGAACACAAAAAGCAAGGCGATGAGCAAGCAAACAATTTAGATAAGCCGCTTTTTGGACCGTTCATAAAAAAATAGAGAGACATGAACAAAAAATGGATGCTTGCATAAAACTGCATGCATTTGGGGACAAACAGGGTGAAATTGAGATAAGAGCTCAAGGGTTGAGTATGCGCCATGTACGATATGTTACAAGTAGAGCCAGGGAGGAACAAGTTAACTTGAGATGAGTAAATTACTAAGATGGAAAAGAGATTTAGAAAAACGTCACCAGCAGGATGGACTGCGTGGACGTACGTAGATGTGGAGTGTGAATGTGTGAAGAACTAGAGACAGTGAACACATGAGAGAGATACCCTTGCGAAAAGGAGATTTTATTTGAGACGAATAAGACGACGAAATCGATCTAATGCAGGTATGATGATGATTCGGATGCAGCCAAGACTATTCAATGAGGGTCCATTGAATTGATGTAGAGTAGTGGGTAGTTCCGTCAACCTTACCAAATAATGATGACTCGAATCGTAAAAGTTTATTAGCCGAACTGGGTTGAAAAAATGCGGTAATAAAAATAAATACCCATTTCATGAAGTATATTCCGCTGGTGACTGCAAAAAAAAATTTAATTCAAAAATTTCAAATTCCAATTTTATTACTACAAAACTCTTTTTTTATAATTCAAAAAGCAACCTAGCGGTTTTCTTTGAGGGCTTCGTACCACTGAGTTGTGATTAAATACATAATGGGAACATAAATACGTATCAACTGAGACTAAGAATAAATGGGACGTAGTTGGGAAGTTAACTGATGCCTAACGGACGAAAGTCTATGAGCAGCACTTAAGGGGCCTTGTTGGAATACTAAGCACACTTGACTTGCCATTTTGTACTGTAAAATACTGCCTACTCAGGAGAACAAGTTCTCTTCGCCTAGAGGCGAAACTAAACTTCTTGCTGGGCCCCTCGGATTTATTATTCAGGAAAATGTTAAAGCGAGCAGTCTTACTTTCAAGTTTCTACAAGCAAACTAAAGTCAGGATAAAAGCTTTCTCATTCGACTCGAATGTTTTTCAACATCTCCCATCTCTGACGGAAGCATATATAAACGTCTAATTTGTTCAACGAATATGAGAAAAACTCGAGATGATAAAGGTTTTTGCAGCACGTCATCATTAACACAGGAAAATTTCATTCTGAAGAAGGCATGCAAGCAGGTGCAATTTAATACATTTTTCCTGGAGCGCATCGTGTCAGTAAATGAACATTTTAACATATACTACTTGAAGAAGCAAATTCTTCATGGAAAGAACATGTAGTTCAGGACCCCATGCTACATTCTCATTCCCGAATTCCGGACTCATTATTATTTAAATTTATGGATCATTCCTCGCGCGCAGTTGAAGATCAAATTCTTCTCCCTGACTGGCGGGTGCTACACGGCCAAATTCCTCGCCGGACACTCATGCTCCGTTGCGCACAGCTCTAGAAACCTTGCTCCCGACCAGAACGAACGACGGTGGTCCGCGCGAGACGGACAGAACCGAAGAGGAGGGAGAGAGGAAAGAGGATGAATCGAACACTGCGCACACGAATGGGAGGGAAAACTGAGCGGCGAAAGACAAGGGAGGGGACTGAATTGCGAGTAGCAGTAAGGAGGAGACGGTGCGGATGGGGGAAAGGAAGAAGGAAGGCAGATGTTTTAAGGAAAGGGAAGAGAGAAAGAGGAGGAGAACGGATAATCCAGAGAGAGAGAGAGAGGGGTGGAGAGTCGGGTGCGGGAACTGCGGGCTGGAAGTGCGGGAGAGGGGAAGGAGGAGTGTGGGAAGAATTGGGTCAGGCGGGCAGATTGAAGAGGGAGGGAGGAGAGCAAGCGAGGGGAAGGGAGGGATGGGGGAGGGAGTGGGGGCGGCCGCGGAATTAGGTCACTGGGGAAAGGGATAGGGAGAGAGGGACGTTAGCAGACGGGAGGCTCCGAGAGGCGAGGAGGCCGGGAGGGTAAGGACGGAGGGAGTGAAAATGGCGGACGGTACATCGAGCGATCTGGGAGAGTGGAAGGATTGGCGGAGGGAGGATAGGGGAGGGGAAGAAGGATGGGGGTAATGGCAGGGCAGGGGAGGGCAGCGGGCGGGGGTGGGTATGGGAAATGGTTGCGTGGAAGGCTGGGAAAGAGGGAGAAGAGCGTCGTTCGTACCGAGCGAACGTGCTCACTACTGGGAGGGGTTTCCGAGCTACGTCCCTCCACCCCCCTTCCCAACGTCTCTCCCTCTTCTACCGAAGGATTGGGATAAGTTTTTGGTCGTTGTGGGAGGCCATGGTGGAGCTTTTGACGTATAAAACGGTGGCCGGGAGGGAGGGGAGAATAGAGTGGGGATACCCATCTCCACCCCTCCCCTTACTCCGTTATCTCCCGGCGTCTGGAATAATGGAAAGGGGATGATGATGATGGTGAAGGTGGGGGAGAGATCTTTTCCGGGGGAGTGGGTTTAGTGTCGAGGGGCGGGGGCGTGTGGGAAGGGGACCGCAGTCATTTTTCCCGAATCGTCGAAGGAGATGAGAAGAGGTAGCCGCGGTGGCGGAACTGTGAGTGTGTTGGATGCAGACCAAAATATATTTAAGAGAATAAACGCACACTCATTATCGTTATGGCGAGGGGGGAAAAGAAGAATGAAGTGGCGAGCAACTGTCGTTACGGGGCCCTTAGACTTAGCAAGAGAGAGGCTCTTCCCTCACGCCACCGTGACTAAATTTTTAGCGCCGCCGAGAAACAAAAATGAAGAAATAAATATCTTGTTTAACCTATACGAATCTTTCTTACTCGGCGCGGAGTCGTCTTCGTAAGATTAAGTGCCCGTTGAGCAACATTACAATTTGTTAACGTCTCGCAAGTTCATGTACGCATAATGAGAATGTATGGAATCTGAGAAAAATGAGGTGGATGGACGGTTTTGCTTGATTCCCGTTCACTTAAGCCGCTTTTGTCTTTTACGCGCATATCGATAATATCGCACCGAAATACGGGACCTCGTGCAGACACAGATGATCGAGATGATCACCGAGTTGGCTCGGGGGATATTGCGGGATTCCGAAAAGATAAATGGCCAACTGAGGAATACAGAAAGGGAAATAATAAAACACCTGCACCTGCTTGCCGTGGTGTATGGTGCATGGCAGGGTGCGTCACTGATATGCGTGAAAAACGAAGAATCTAATTTTTCAAAACAATTTTATTGCTTGAATTTACTCAAATAAACTAATGCCCTGGATTCGTAGCAAATTGAATTCGCTCATTAGTTCACTTCACTCATCCTTAACTATAGATAGGATTCAATAAGACTTAGGAATCAACTGGTAGAATTGCCCAGAGGTAGATCTTTCAAAATTAACCATAGGAGGAGAACTGACAGGAGAAAGATACGCAAAATAGTTCTCAATTAAGAGAGACGCCAACCATGTACAATTTGAAGTACCTATCACGACTTATAAATTCCAAAAAACAGCGAATACCCGACTTGAAACCCACAGTTAACTAATCAAGTTCATCAACTGCACTATGACTGTGTCTCGAGCAGAATGAATGAAAACTCTTCCAGAATAAAGACTCACGGTTTACTTTCGTGGTGTAAAGAAAACATCGCAACCAGGACGGATGAAGGAAGAGAAAATCTAATTTTTTTTCCAGAAACCATTTCCGCCCAAATTTCGATTGGAAACCTACAGCATTCAAAATTCAGGAGTTGGGGGGAAGAAAAAGAGATAAAATATTTTTAAAAAAACCAAAAAGAAAACGACGAACAAATTGACGCAGGCCAGCGGGAAAGCATTTCAAATGGAGACCGGTTCCATACAGTCTCCGATACAGGCCGATCCAAGAGAGGAGGAAAAGAAACGATTACGACGGGTAAGGCACAGAAAGGCGCGAATATGGGGAAGGGAAGTGGGGAAAGGCGGAGGAAAAAGGTGTTCCGGCGACGCGATTTGGGTCAGAAAGATATGGGTCGAGAGGGTGGATGTGTGTGTGTGTTTTTTGTGTGTGTGCTAGGGGGTGTCGAGAAGGGGTGGGGGTGGGGGGCGGGAGGAAAGAGGCAAAAGAGTAGGGGCGGATTTGGGGAGAGGGAGTGGACCAACCGAAAGCTGGAGATAGGGAAAGGGTGTAGGAGTAAGTGGGTGCTTTTTTATACGAGCCGGGAGAGGAGATGACAGGAGGGTGGGACGATGGGAGGACACCGGAGGGAGTGGAGAAGGGGGAGTTCGTCTTCCCCTGCCGCTGGCGGGGACATTTGTGGGGCGGAGTAGGTGGTGGTGTGAGAGGAGAAAGGGGATGGTAAGGAACGGCGGCTGGATTTTGTCGACAAATGCCTCCAGGGTGTGGAAAGGGATGGTGTGGGTGGGGTGGGGTGGGAGAGCTGAGTGGAGAGGGGAGGTGAGAGATAAAAAGAGCGCGGTGAGACGAAATTGTGACGCCATCTCCTCCACGCCTCCCCAAAACCCCACGACACTAGCCTCACACCACATGGACGTGCGACTTTGAGGTTTCTTCATCCCTCCTCCCACATTTCTCCTCCCTTTATTATTTTCGCACAGAATCGCCCCGGGATGAAATGGTCCGTGACACTACCTCTCTAAAAATCCAACCTGGAGGGAGGGAAAAATCCTTCCTCCTCTATCTCTCTCTCTCTACCAACCCTTATCATCCCTCACGCAAAAGATATTTCCTCGTTCCCCTCCGCGGTCTCTCCCCCATTGCCCTCGACAAAATCCAACCTCTCCCCTCCACGGCTAATGAAGAATGAGTGGTGGGCCTGGGGAAGGGGGGAAGAAATGCTGTGCGCCGCGGAGATTTCGTTCGGCTTTCCTCGGAGTAGGACATTTTCAAGGTTTTTATTGGGACCCCGAGAGGATGTTCAATGAATCGAGAAAGAGTTTTCGGTTACTTTTAATCAAGGACCATTGAGGGGAAGAGAGTTCGAGAGGAGGTGCTGAGGATGGTGTTGAGTGCTTCGGGGGGTTTTGACTCCTCCAGGAAAAAAATTCACTTGATTGAGTGAGAATTCTTATTAAGCGGGAAAAGGTGTTATCCTCCCGGAGCTATCGCAGCCAGGAATTAGGCTTCCGAGGCAGTTTATAATCCTTATGGAACGAAAACTCGGTTGAAATACCACGGAGTCATCTTTCTCCTTTCCTGCTGTCGTCAGCTATCGTGTGGGGGATTATCTGTTTACGATGAAGTGATGTGAAAATAGGTGGTCTATGTGAGCATCCTACGGCACCGTAAATTTAGATCCACAGTTGAATCTGTATACCTAGGTAAATCAATCTCAAAACGGAGGGTGGAATGCAAGACGTAATCAATTTATTCGTCGAATCGCACGTGGAAAATGTGCAACTGGCGCACATTTGCGAAACAAATTCATAGGAGCATCTATTTAAATGTTTGGCTCATATTTCATGTTTTATTTTTAAATGACATTGCTTTATATAGTTGTTCTTTTGAAAACGGATCATTATATGATTTGTTTTGGTTCCTGATTGCATCGATTGAAGCTTAGTGACTGTTTCGAGCACATTTCTGAAAGTTATATTTTGAATGGGAATAAATATTGGATAGGAATATATTAGCCTCTAAAAAGTGTTATCGTACGTGCATTTCATTTATATCAAACGGAAATATGTTTTCAAAATGAACGATAGGCACTCAATAAAATAACAAAAACTGACACGATGCTCCTCATGGGGAATTTCTACTGTGTTCTTTTAGAAATTCCCAAAGGATTTGGACGAGAAAAACATCCGATCATGTCTTTATCATCATAATAGCGCGCTGGAGTTGGTAATAGCTCGAGCAGAATTCCTTTGGAAAAGGCATGTGAGGTGGGTAGAAGCGCAACGGTGCAGCTGTTCCCGCATCTATGTTCCATGGAAAATAAGCTAGGCACGTTTCATGACCTGAGTGAAGGCTGGAAAAGAATGTATCTGCCCATCAAGCTACGGTTAGACAACTCTGAGATTTGGAAAATGTATCTGAAAATGAAAAAGACTTCCTATCAAAAGAAACACATCCCCGTAGGAGATTCATGGGAGATCTACCTCTATATCGTGAGATTAGACACACAATCCCCTTAAACTTATTTTTCGATGAGAGATCTGTGATAGGTAGTGTTGCGGTTACGCTGCCTGAAATTGACCATAAAGAATTTGACATGAGATACAATGAAATTTTGATCGTTCTTGGGAAGATCAATCTGAAGGCATGCGGAGGAGGAAACACAATGACCTACACCCGATGCGCATATGCAATGCAAAAATTTAGGGATCAGCCATATACTATACACCCGCAATTTCATCATAGTGAATCAAAGCCAATTCATTTCTTAAGAACTGCCAATGCAAGGTTGACCAATGAAATTAAAGTTCGTATCAAATATTCTATCCTTTGATACAGTCAAACGATATTTCAAATGGGAAAAATTAGTTTAGGTTCAGAACCCTCAGGATAAATGCTCAAAACTAAGGCTGTCAGCAACATGTCCGTCCATTTAAAGGGACTTACACAGTAAAACTATAACTTTTCCATTATTTCACACTTATTTAAACCAAGATTCAAGATTTATCAAACCATATTCCAGCAATAGCATTTCATTTACAGCGATTATGTACTAAGAGCGTTTCAAAGCGATTACGCGACGTGGTCGTTACGCAAATGAAAGAGCCCGTGAACTTGAAACACTTTAATTAAGAAAGTCGGCGATAAAAATGAAACAGTGCATTAAAAAATCCGAAAATTGGGATCATTCACTAGGCGATATGTTTCCCCATTAGATCCCGCTTACGTCACGAAGCGATGGCATAGAGGCATTTAACATTGACCGCAGTCCCCTTGACATCGCGTGTAATGGCTTTCGAGCGTGAGGTACGGAGGCTAGTGAAAGCGGAAATTTATTCCTCACGTTCTGCGCTTGGCACTCTGGGCTAGGGGGAGGAGGACATAGCTCGTGTGCCCCGCTATGGAATGGAAAGAGTACGTAAACATGGGAGGGCGTTTTCGCGAACTCAGCAAACCAAGGAATACCGAATGGACATATTTTTCTAGGAAGCTGCAAAATCGATGTTTCTCGCGGTTCGCTGAATTCAAAGATTCAAGGGAAGTTTTTTGGCGGGCTGAATGTCATCGTGCTTTCGAGTGCTTTTAGGAGTAATCATGTTTTTTTTCATTTTTACATGCGTCAAAAATTCACGTCTAGCTTTCAGCGATAATCTGGATCAGTATAACATAACTTATATAAAATTTGGAACAAAGGCCAGTATATTATGATATATCTTCGATCATTAAATGATCGATTGCGTGCACAATTGTAAAAATACGCCGCCGCGTTCACAAACAACGTGCCTAGTGCAATTTTTAAATGGAAGTAAATTTCGCAGCGACGCAAGACCGATGTGACCTTGCCGCCGAGGATAAAAGATTAATTCTTTTTATTGATTAAAAATCAATATCAAAATCAAATATTATTTCAAACCCCACATGATAGAAAAGTGGAATTTTTTCATAACCACTAATAAAATAGGTGAATAATTATCTCTGAAGATTTTATTTTTAACTTTTTTAAAAGCGGAACGCTAATGAATTCTATGCTCCAATTGTGCGCCCGCGCTAAAACTTTGCTTTCTATCTTTCTATTCGTTTATCTCTATTCCTACGGCTGGAAGCTTGAAATCAGAGTGGACAAAACAGATAAAGGTGAATTATCTCGCCGGCGGCGGCGCCATTTCCAGAGGCGCGTGGGGCCGGTGGTATCTTGGCTGCGTAGCCTTTCTTCAGTAAAGGTCTTGGAATTCTCAACCTCGCGAGCTAGCTCGACTGAGTAAATAATTATAATTTCCCCTCCTTTCCACGAAACACCTTGGGGACGCATTATGGAGGATTTGGCAAAACCAGACAGGGAAGGCAAAATTCAAAACAGATTATCACCCATTCACTTTTCCCTAACTCCACAGATTACGTATTCCCGGTCGAGAAATCAACCCTACTTATTCTTCGCGGGAAAAGCGCGACAATAAAACAAGATCCATGAGAGGCATTGAAATTTTCAATTGCGCTGCATAAGGAATGAGGTAATTCAACATGATTAAAATGGAAAAATGGCATATTAAAAAAAATAAAAAGGATTTGATTTGTGGAAAAGGAAGATGCTGGGAAACTAGTTTCTGCCAGTGGTTTTGAGCCAGAATATCTAAACAACCTACACCCAAAGAGTATGCGATAATGGAAAATAAAGTAGACTGATTTCAAATTAAAACTAAAAAGTAATTGCTAATCAAGACAAAAACATTACATAGGCACGTAAATGAAAAGTAATGATAAACATTAACAGACATCCACAAAATATTTTTAAAAAATACTTCTCAATTAGTTTTATCTGAAGGAATCGTAAATACGTCACACGTTTGGTGAAGCTATAAAATACGCCATATTTTGCAACTGCGGATTGAGTCAAAATAATACGCATAGCGGCAATGATAAACGGAAATATTATGAAGAAAATATTCATTTTTATCGTGTTATTTGTGGCATGAAATGAAGATGAGTGGATGAGAATTACTTAAATGCTATAAAAAATAATTAATAAAAAAAGAGCAATGGATATTAAAATCTAACGCTACAGTAAAAAAGACATCCGTGAATTTAAATGTTTTGCTATGGCGTTAGCGGGGAATCATTTCAGAAATATGCCAGAATCGTAACTTTTCGAACGAAATGAGAATGCCCACGAGAAGTCATAAATCAGTCATAAATCATAAATCTCATTGATCAAACAATCCGACGGTTTAACTAATCAGCGTCAGAAGCACCTTACACTGAAATCAACCCGAGAAATGGGTGTAGGCGATTTTTTTCTCAAATGCAGCAGTTGTAACATAAAAGAAAACTATACCAGACAAAAAAAATAGGAATGGAAAAATATATCACTCCAAAATGTAAACGATTTCGCGGGAAGAGGAATTTCAATCCACAGCTCCCATGATGGGACATGGGAGTTGGGACTAGGTGAAAATCGAAAAACACTCAAAAGAAGAACAATTGGACCAATTCCACCACATATTATTCCTATCCAGCGCTTCGCATTCGCTTTGCGAACTCTCTATGGCATAAGGCTTGCAAGCGCGACACGTAATTGTTAATGAAGCGACGGCGCTTATCCCGGAAGCGGAGGGACTACACGCTACACCCGGAACCTACGCTCTACCCCCCCCTCCCCCCCGGAGAATCCGATTGAACCCGGAGGCCGCGGACCAATCAGGATGCGGGTTCCTACGGGAGAGGAGAGGAGGAAGGCTGACGAGAGAGGAAGGGGGGGGGGTAGGGGGAGACCGAAGAGCGACGGTTGAATCCGGAAGTGACGTGTGCATCCACACCAGAGTCCTCCTCCCCCCTGCACCGATTATAAAAGTTTGATGCCCTTCGCGGGGAATGTGTCACGGGATCCCTCCCGCCTGCGAGTCCCCCCATCCCCCACGGTGTGGGCGAGGGGACTATGCCGTGGGGGTTTGACTACTGCTGACAGGGATGGGACCTCGCGGTGGCCATAAGGGTTCGGTGGTGGGGCAGGTCAGGAATTGGGTCGGCCGCCCCACTTATCCCTCCACCCCCTCATCCACCAACCCTCCCCCACTCTCGTCCGCCCCCGCGGGGTCCCCTACCCACGCGGACATTTGCATCGGGAAGGCTTCAAACTCGACACGGACGTCAATTGACCGTGGTCCGCTGGGTCGGGCGCGGACGTCTCGGTGGGCGGACCGGGGAGGTGAGAGGGACGGCGCTAGGAAAACATTGCTCGATGCGAAAACGATGACGCATGTGATTCTATACCCCGAGAGCCTCGTACGGCGAGATAGAGCGAGTGAGGCCCGCTGGGGAGCATACACAAGGAGGGAGGCACGAGATAGGTCGCGGTGGACGTGTAGATAACCATGGCCGTCGATCGATCGATATTGGCAGCATAAGGGACAGATATGTCCGGGGGACGAGGGGGCCGGTCGGCGAAAGGGCGGCAGGAGGAGTGTAGGGTGGGGGGCGAGCAGAAGGGTCTCGTCCAGCGGGGTGCGCGCGCCCCCGTACGAGCTACGAGTTTATGGACTAGCACAGTTCGAGAGAAGGGACGAATTAGCTTGATGGCAGCGGTTGGACGCGAGGTTCCTGAGAAGAATGGGTTTTGAAAAAAGGCCGCCGTGGATGTCGTAGGAAAGCGTTCTATTCCCAAAGACAGGCCGGAAAAGCCTGCCAGGGAAAGTGCCAAGGATTATTTTCGTGATGAAAAAAATACTCTCAGAGAGAAAAAAATTTAAATTTTCTATTATCCGCGAAAGGAATTATTTGGGCCAATTCAAGGCACACGCATTACGTAAGTGCTTACTGCTCTATTGGAAAGTAGCGAGAATTAAAACTGAGCACATGCTATTTTTTCCACAAAAAAATTTAAACGAACGGCCTTAGATCCATTATGAAGAGTTTTTTCAAGAATCTTGAACTGGGTCGTAGAAACAAAGCGAAAAAGGACAATGGTCTTTTTATGATGGTTATTTACGCTTGAAAGTAACCGACATCAATTTGAGTAAATATTTGTGTAATGTCACTCAAATACAGGTATTGATCGTATTCTTGGTTTATCATGATTGAATTGAACTTCTTTGCGTAGGGCGACCTATGATTTCCAAATAACGTTTTCTGCATTTGACCTTCACTCAATTCACCTAACCGTATGTATTTTTAGTTTCGTAAAAATATTGAAAAAAAACAGAAAATTTACCTAAGATATTACTCAGCTGTTTGCCAGAAGCTTGAACAGTAAACTCTTACCTTTCATGATTGAACGCGAAACAGCAAAAAAATCAAAGAATATTTTTTACACCACCTTTATTAATAAAAGTTAAGAGAAAAACAAATCTATTTAATTACAAGCATATTTTAAGGGCCAAGAATTACTACAGAAGAGTGCGAGAGTAAATGATGCCGTCTTTTCACCCTCAAAACGACAATCCCCAAAACTTTCTTTCAAGACCAAATTGCTCTCCAAGTTCGACAGACTCATTTTACAAGGGACTCCGACCGATTCGAACATATCAGGTACTCCGCGCCGAGACACGTTTCTCCGAGGGCGCCTCATCAGATGCGGTAGGAACTGGCCGAAGGCTTCACCCTGACCCAAATATGGGGGAAGGGAGAGCGAAAGAGATGGTCGTGGGACGACAACCCTTCGATCGGGACTTCAAAACGTGGAGCAGAAATACCCAGGGTTACTGAAATGCAGGGGCCTGATAGTTTGCTATTGTAATACCGAAGCGCGGTGGTCTTTTTACTAATGGTGGTGGATGCATGAGTGAGGATGAAGAAATTAAATATAAATGGTCATTATTAGGTTATATTTGAGTTTACTTCGTTGATTATATAAGTAACCAATTCAATTCCAAATATAAATGTTTAAAAAAACTGACAACCTTTGACCAACATCAACATTTAGTCCAATACACTACTCAGCGATTGATTATGAAAAAAACAATATGCTCTATGAAAACTCTTACAAAAATATAAATATATTTGGATATAAATAAAACTATCATTTCAAGTTCAAATAATTATTTACATTTGGACACTATTTGACCTCCACATGTAAACATATTTTTCATTTTGCTCAGTAGTATTGGCTTAGGAACCACTCGAGATATTCCATGTTACAGAGATTTCTTAAGATGATATTTATGCATACAAAAATGTACTTTATGGATAATAAACGGATTAATCGCCACACATCTGATTATTAGACATCTTTGATAGGTTATTACCGATTTATTATTCATATGAAATCAGGGCAGAGCTTTCAAATCCTGCCAATGCTTGCATTTCGGAAGGTATTAACATTATGGGTACAAATTAAATGATAGAAGTCGAAATAATCCTATATTCTGAATCGAAATAAATATCATTTTGGCATTAGTATGAACTGTATCTCGGGTAATTCTTTTCAACTAAATTTAGATATTTTTTTAAGGTAGTCTATTCCCGATTACCAGAGTTGGAGTAGCGTGTGTGTGTCGCTTGTGTGGGTGTGTTGATAGAGAGGGCAAACACGGCCATCCTCTCTCACTGTCTGCATCCCCGATCGCCCATGTACATACATTCATATCTACTTTCGTTGATGGATTGCCACCGTTTCAACGACACCCTCCCCCCCGCCCTCCCGATGGGTGCCGAGACACGTGCGACGCATAACTAGGTCAGCAAGGAAGGGTATGCGAGGACGACGACGAGGCCTTACACGGCCCATCCCTCGACGCCCACCAATTTTCACGGGGCGAATTGAAGGACGGAAAATACCATCGCGAGATGCAATAGGACTCGCACACGGGGAGGAGCGTCCCCTAGAGCGCCCGGGGACGACTCGTCTCCCGTGCAGATTCGCGAAATACAACCGGACTATCCGTCGAATACCACACGCAATACGTCCGCTCGGAGGCGGGATGAAATACAATGGAGGGGGGAGATAGAAGCAGACGGGTGGGAACGCTGCGACACGACCGGCGCAACATATCCCTCCCCCGCACCCCGGAAGCGGAACGACACGGCGGAGAGGATGCCGACCGTACCCTCATCCCCCCTCCCGCGACGTACAACAAGGGTGGTACAAGGTGCCGAATCGCACGAGACACGAGCCCCCTTTTTAAGCAACCGAGGCGCAGAAGGAAGAGCAGGTTTCAAAACGACCTCCCTTCCTTACTCCGGAGGATAATCTCCATCCGTGTTCCACTACCTCGGAGCTTCCTCGGGTGCTTGGCGTACTCCTGTTAAGCTCCTACCGCGTGCCTCCCCGACCCTCTTCCCTCGGATACACAAAGTCTCACCGACGCGAACACCTCACCCATTCATTCCCCCGCCTACACACAAAGGCACACACCCGTCCACGAAACCCTCCGGACGCATTTCGTAGGATGACGAGTCGAGGCTTTCTGTACAGTCCCAACTCCTAAGGATGGGGCCCTGAAGAACTGCGGAGGCAGTACCGGACTGATGTACCTATAAACATGGGGCACAAACTGCATGCTCCGCGAAGTGAACATGGCACGCGATGATTAGGACTCACGTTAGGAGAGGTCTAGGGGGAGACAGAGTGAGAGAGGGACGGACATAGGTAGATAGACAAGGGAGCTTATGCGAATATCGTCATCGATCTCATGGCTCTACAGCGTGGAACATTTCTCCGCGGGACGTGATCATGGGTTTTTTGGGGGGGTGGAAACGGGAATTTTAACGGAAATAAAATACTCCCATTGACTCGGCTAGTTCTCATCATTTACAGAATCAAGTAGAAATTTCATGCGAATTCAACAGTAATGAGTATTTTCTTCACTTCCGCGCCAAGTATGCAATCCATACATTGGTATCTACATACATTAGGTTCATACAGGCATACATTGCACCATTTCTACCCAATGCACGCGGGAGTAATGCGTAAGGAGGCTAAGTAAATCTTAAGAATAGAGTGCGTGGAAAAAATAAATTATAACTTTCAGACACTTAGAAACATCTACCAGCCACTAGAGATCTTCGAAAAAAACCTCGATTACTCTAACATCATCCTGGGAAATTTTGTTCCCCTTATTCACGGATTTTTTCGTTTAAAATTGAAAAATTATAGCTCGCGTCTTATAGTTAACACAGCTTGTTTAAAATTTACCTTCTCAGAGCTTCCTAAAACTCATGTTCAAAATAGAAAATCACGGAAATTTCATGACACAAAGTGCGAATATAAGTTGGAACGAAAATTGATCCCAGGAGAAAAATCTAATGGCAACAATGTATCCCTGAAAGTAGGGAAAAAACAAAAAGCCATGCATTTTACTTATCAATGGCCTAACGTCACTGGAAAAATGCGGTGGTTCATAGCTGCGGGCTCATATATTATGATTTAATTCCCAAATGCTACAAAAAACACTGAAGTTCGCCCCACAAATATTCCTTCTTGCCCAACTTGTACGTAATGACTCATTCCAGGCCCTCCTTTTATTTTATCACGAAACTGACCTCGTTTTTTTTTTTAACCAGAGCGTTGTCTTAGGATGCAGTAAAAGTGTAATCGCCGCCGTGAAAAGTAAGCTAATCTGAGCACGGCCGCGTAAAATGTTTGCAGAGATGCTGTGTTATAAGCCTCCGAGAATCGTTACTGCAGCACCCGCGAGCTCGCGCAAACACTTGAGGAGAACTTGAGTTGGCCCTAGTTCCCGGGGAGCAGTTGAAGCAGCAATAAACGGATTGTTAAGAAGAGACGAGCGTTTAAAACTCGAGAGGCCGTTAAAATCTGCCTGGGACCCACCTAAGGTATGTGCTTAGAGAGAATGGGACTCCGAAAAGAAACATTTTTGCGCTCTAAGGCAGCGCAAAGATAATGGGGCCTGGCTAAGTGAACAGTAGACAATTGGGCATAACGCGTATTTTGGTCAAATATATTTGAAATTATAGCAAAAACTTCAATTCCAAGAAATTTGATTGGGTGTCGCTATGTCATCAAAACCACGAAATATACAAGTAATACTAGTAATTCAACTCGTAATTCAAGTTTATCCAAGACGTGTCCAGTGTTGGTTCCGTCCTCTCGATAACTATTGCAAAGTCAAAACTTCCCTTAAAGTCAAAAGTCTCTCAAATTTGTACTGACGTTATAATATCGCAATAGTCAACCCGAAGGTCGGTTTGATAGATGAGAATAGAACTCATCCATGATTGAGCTAAACGGCGTGTGGAATTCACAACATCAGGGTAGGGGGGCCAGTTCCTTTCCCTGTGCCTCCTATTATTTCATAGGGAAATCTGGTACCTAAAAATTCACCCACTTGGATGAAGTTGAGGGTAAATTCCAATTAGAGAAGCACTATACGATTCTTCTGAAATTCCAAATGCGTTGAAAATTAACTCTTCTGTTTATTTCCCATCCATTTTTACGCCTGACCACTAAATCTAAACCATAAACTCACAGCAGCATCAATCGAATCACAAATGAAAGAATTAAATATGAGCACGTGCCAGTAGCGGAGATGGAGAAAACATAAGTTAATTAATATATCTATACTTATCTATGTAGGAATAGCGATGAAAATACCACAGCTTGGATCGCCTGAAACAATTATCACCCCATGCCATACATGAATGCAGGAGTAATTTGACGTGGATTTAATGTCATGCTTCATGTCATTCATTATCAACCACTGACTGTTAAGGCCTGATCAATCAGTAAAGCGCTTACCAAACATAGAAAAATACATTGATAAAAACTAGATTCCTGGAAGGTGTTAATGTCCACATAGACGACGAGACGGATCGTGAAATGTACAACTCTAGGTCACCTATAAACACGATAGGAGAGGAACATCGGATGCCTTTCCCGCGGGAAACTGGATGAGCGCTAAGATCCAAATTAATGACGACTCAGTGAGATTTCAAATAATGCTGTGCCATTTAAAAAAGATCAGGATATGCAATTTGTTTATGTGAGGTTAAAAATGCAGCTTTCGTAGGGACCGATGCGGTTACCGAAATACCGTCTGTCTCTCTCGACCGGAAACTCCACCCAAACCGGCCCTGCGTCTTCCAATCGGGCGGAGCCGTCCCCGCTCCCCCTTTGCTCGCACTACCCGCCCCTTTCAGGGCCGCATTCCTCTCCCCGGCCCTTCCCTCTCCCTTCCCCTGGACCCGGGCCTGCCGCGCAAACTTCCGCGTTGGTTAGGTGGAGGGATGCTGGGGGCGGAGGAAGGGGTGAGGGGAGGTGGGATCGGAGTGCCGCTGTAGAGAGGGAGTGATAGCGGGGAGGAAAGGGGAGGGGTGGAGGAGGAGAGGGGAGGCAAGTAGGGAGGGAAAATAGGCTCGTATGAAGTCAATGACGATATCCGATGTGCAAGGTCACTTATTTATTCGCCGCCCTTCGTAATCCAGCGTAACTTTTATCGCTTCAAAAATCAATGAAATCGTTTCGCAACGATCGCACCCAAAGAATAACATTATTTCCTCGAATTAATTTATCTACAGTTGGATTAAATTTTATTATTGTATTGCTTCTATCAAATAATTACAACAAATTTATATTACGGATAGTAAAACCGGCGATCGAATTCTATTAATCATTTGTTGTGAAATCATTTGTTTTGAGAAATTGTGTTCCCATTTTTTCGTCAGAATTATATATAATAGACATACGGGGCTTCAATCAATATGCCATAAAAGTATAAACTTACAGATTTAAACGCTTTGCTTCGTTTACTTCGCCTGAATTGAACAGCCGTGTTTATTAGCCACATGATTAATGGTCAATCAGCGATTGCAGAAAATGAGTTGTTTTTAGAAAAAAATGAATTTAACGTATCAACTGTACAATTTCAAATCATTGTGCAAACAGATTGAAAGTAGAAGGTTTGGGTAGTGAAACAAACATTAATTTTGGATATAGCTATGCCTTTTAGGTTTCCTTTACTGAGAAACAGTTTTAATTTTTCACGTATAAACTAGTGGGAAAAATTCCTCACTTGGGATATACAACAAAAAAGATCGACGCAACTGTTGATGCGATTATTCATTTGGCAATGCATAAAAAGAAAAGTAATTGAAGGAATAAGAACCTTCTGAGATGGAATAATCGAAACGATCCAAGGCTTATACAGACGTATCGTAAGAATTAATGCAACCGAGAGAAACAAGTCCATGGGAAACGATAGTGCTCTAATTAAAGGAAAAATACTGGAGACTATCCGTTTGAAGCTTTGCCAAATTAATCTTCCTATATATTCTCTGCCGTAAAGGTAGAAAATACAACCAAGTTCACATTAGTATCTCTATAACATAAAATTATTTCCCATAAATAGTTGTTAGGGGATGGTAACCCCTTGACGGCATATGAGAACTCTTTTAATGTCTGCGCATTGGCGCCGCGTTGAGAATTGCTGAGTGAAATCACGAAAATAACTCTGCTTTTAGAATTCGAACACGTCCTTGAATTGGTTGAAAAATAAAATAAAAAAATAGTACTTTGGTTTTAGCACATCAATGGATGTGTAAATGTAAGTGAGAATTGCACGGTTCACGTTCAAGTTTTTCTCATCCATTACGGGAGTTGGATAGGAAGGACTCTTTTCGGATCGCACTCGCGCTCCTCGAAGTTCAAATCAAGTTATCAACTGCAAGAGTTGGACTGCTCGAGCCTTAATCACGAGTATGACAATCCACTTCAGGTTTTCTTATCTCATTTTCCACTTTCGGAGATAGCACAAAGACGCGCTTTCACCCTCAGTGCTGGCGTTGCCGGAACTGTAATTAAAATAAGGACGAAGAAATTGTGGGCATACTTTCTTTGCAGAGAAGTTGGCAAGAAAGTTTTACAAGCCATCGATTTACACGCGATTCTTAAAGGAGAACTATTTGCACCTCCCTGTCACGAAAATAACAACTGAGCAGAAAATGATTTCAGCTGCTTTATTTGCACGAGGAAACTATTCCAAGAGGGATTTAAGAATATTGATGTGCTTATCTATATCTGTTGCATGCACTCTAACACTAAGACGCAAATACTTACTGGCCTGTTTCTATTGCAGTCAATCAGTTCTCTTTCCCGTCGTGACATTGAACATCTATGAATAATAATCTTTCCAAAAAATTCGCTGCATATTTTGTTCAACGTAATTCATGTCGAATCAATTCCTTGCGGCCTACTATCTCCGGCTTATTTAATTCTTAACCTATTTCGAAGGTAAGGAAAATAGCTTAAAATTACATAAAGTAACACAAGGAGTGCACGCAAGTGACGTTTCGTGACTAACACAGGTTTAAATAGGAATAACAAATCTGTGAAAATCAAGTCAGCGAAATCGTAGTCAGCACACAACTCACTCTGCACTTTTCCACTAAAAAGCTTGCAAATAAGGGATTATAGAATTATCGTGTCCATTACAATAATCAAAGCCTAACACCTAAAGCAAGTTTAACTTTCTTCTGATTTCATCCTCTTGGTGAAAGTAGTACAGGAAATTACTATTGTAATGAGTTAGCTATTTTTAATTTAAAACAAATTTAAGTTACATAATATCTCTATCTGTTCATAAATTTCATACATTCGATATCCAGCTGAGAAATCATGGAACAACTTCTGTTTTTTTAAAAGTTAATTGTAATGCAACGTCATGAAAGTGAAACGAGCTCATCTATTTAGAAGAATCAGTACCGCATGTTGTGCCTCAAATCATCGAGAGTTAACGGGGATCAATAAATCATGCTCTCTCTCCCTGCGGGGTCTTTCCGAGAAGGCTCCCTCTTGTTTTCAGAAGTGCCGTCAATGAGCGAGAGGCTGAAACCATCTGACCCTGACACTACATAAGGCTTCCGCGTGTTTCATCAGCCGTCCCAGCACTCCCGAGGAAAGAAAATAATTGACCCGAGCGGACGTAAATCTTACTCGGCGGTGCGGCAACGAGCCGCTTCCACATTTTGGCACGACAAGTAAACGAGCCTCCACATCCACAAGGGAAAACGGGAGTCTGTAGGCGCGAAAGTAGGCACTTGCAAGGAGGTGGAGCCTGTGGAAAGTATGGGGAGGGAGAAGACCAAGGCCGAAGGGAACGGAAACCCAAAATAAGTTCAACCTTTCCCGTCTCCTGGGTGCTTTTTGCACCCTCGTGATAAATAGGACGTGCGAAACCACCGCCTGAGATCAATTAAAAGAAAAAGCGACCGAGGATTTCTCTTGGATCCCTGGGGATCAGGGTAGTGGCGGGAGGGGGAGAAGGAATCCGTTTCGCAATCAAAATCCCTTTGGAGTTGAACGACAGGGAGGGAGTTACTACTTCCGGCTAAGTCGGTTCAGTCTCGGTGCCTCTATTTCATAGATACTTATCAAATATTAAGACATTCCAATATCTTAAGTGAGTGGATCTACTCGTCTTAGGTCGGAGAAAAAAACAAAGTAATGGCTGGCACATAACAGACGGAAAAATACGACTTGTCTTGCCGTTAGGGATGAGACTAATTCAATAGACTATTTGGTTTTTTAAAAACAACAGTTTTAGAATTGATTGAACTAAACGAATTACCTGTAGTCAAAAGGTTAAGATATGGTATGAGAATCGGCTAAAACGATAGTTGTACTATGTCTGAAATTTATTTAAATGGCTAATATCCATCGTGGAAGAGAGAAAAATAAAGCTTAATATGAATATTAATAAGAAAAATAGGCAGGCTTAATATGTTCACTACCTTTGAAACTTGATGGTAGAGAATCATTTTTAAACAAGGTAGTAGGTATATAATACAAGATATTTTGATTCCTATTGTTACCCTTTATTTTAGTAAAAATAAATAAAATTCTTTCGGCCTATACAATCGTGAGGCATGATTACCAAATCGTTTCTTTTTTCAATGCAGGAACAGGCCAAGGTGGAAGGGTAGAAGGACCCTTACGCCAAGAGACGAAATTTCCGAACGAGAAATCGTTCGCGCAATATTGGGCCGAAGTTTGGTTGGTACGTATCTAAAAGTGCTAACGAATCGAGTTGGCTTATACGACGGAAATAGGCGTTTTTTCATGCGAGGGAGAACCAGGCGAAACGAAGGGACGGGGGAGTAGTTGGTCCGGGAGGGTACGCGGGACGTGAGGGCGAGGTGGGACGCAAGAGGAAGGGAGGGAGAGAGAGAGGGAGAGTGGGGGGTAACGAAGGAAACTCACCCCCGCTAACCTCCCCCTCCTTCCTGACTGTCGAGACGCGGAGGCGTTCCTGGTCTACGCCTCTCAGAGAAAGGAAAATGGCGCCCGCGTGAAGTGAGCCAGTGAAATGCGCAGGATTCCGAAAACGAATCACTCTCCCGACCCCCCCCCCCCCGCTGCCCCCCCCCAGTTTGCGACGAGGAAGGAACCTGTCGGGGAAACAGGGGGGAACGATGCTGACGGGGCAATCGTCCCCCACCTTTCATATCCTTAGCCGTAAATATTTCCTCGTTTTGTTTTTGGATCCCCCATTCGCAGAGGGAATATCGCAATATTCGACGAAAACATTGTGCACCGAATTTGAACAAAAAATATGGCACGCCATTGAAAACGGGATGGGAATTGATTTCCTTGAACACGGCCCCCGTGGCACAGTCGAGGAGGAAATAAACCTTGACCACGATGGCGAATAAATTTTTCAAATGCATCGATCAATCACGGTTGTGTGAATCTGGTAGCGCTCCGCGTGAAAAAAAATTTGGGAGGTTTCATTAATCGTGGAAATTTTTGAAAATTAGGGCCAAGGTTAACAAACTACACATGATGTAACCATATCTTTGCGAAACTAATCACGTGGGGGGGGGAGCTCGAAATTTCATTGGAAATGGGATCGCAAGGTGAGAAAAGGAGCGAAAACTTTACAGGTACCAGAACGGACAGAAGTTCCCGCGAGTTTGACCAAGGTTTTCAATGAAAGGGAGATTAACCACATCCGAGAGCCTCAATCATTTCCATCGATACATTCAAGGTCTCAATGAATAGCGGTCGCATGGAGCTAACGCAGATTAGTCGCCCATTAGTCGAATTAATGCCCCTACGAATTAGCATGGTGTTCTGAGCTTGAACTACTTATCAGGAATCCTGATTTCCCTTTGTTATTCGATATTTTTTGCGTTACCAAATAGACAAAATTTTAATCCCTTCCTGCTAACCATTTTCATCAGAAAAATCACATTGTTTTGGATAAATTTTAGGGTAATGGTGGCATCGATAACACTGAAAATTTAGCGATTAGCATTGTGTGTTAGATACTTGTTAAATCTGCGTTCTTTCCAGGAAAAAGTTAAACGATTTGCCTTGAATTGGTGGGCTTGGCTTTTCAAAGCATTCGCCATTTTGTGAAGCTCTCCCAGACTGTGCATCCTTGTGGCCTCTTCCTCGGCCGCACAGTGTATTTAAAGAGAGGCGAGGGGGGTTGGGGGAAGGGGTGGGGAGAGGAGGAGGCGAGCATGCTTCACCATGGCGATGGTTAAGTGCAGACCTTGGATCATCATAGACCTTGCAACTGTGCCAAAATGGAACTGGGCACCGAATTGAAGGAGTAGACTCACTCCTGTCTAGGCTCACTTTGGGACTCCAAGGAAAACTCTATCATAAAATTAACGTGAAGAAAAGGACAGTACTTTCTGCAACTAGATGCCAGGAATTCACTTTGGCGTGTCTTAAAATACACCTGTTCAACCTCTTGGAAAACTGAGTCACGTGAATAATAGACTCTTTATACAGTCAAGGCTTCAGATACTCTGTGCCTAGATACATTCCACTAATTTTACCATAAATTACTACTTATTCCACAGGATAAGAACTGAAACAATGTATTGATTAATGCAATGAGTGAATGTTAAAAATGAAAATCACACTCCTTATTAGTATAAGTTCAAATGCACAAGCCCATTATAAAAAACGAGACTGCAACAACTTCTGGAATCCATATTTATTCAATAAATTTGTCTTGTACTTCAAGCATTTATCATTTTAAACCTCAAATAACCAGTAAATTATATGGTTAGGCTTCGTGAAATAATATGTATACTTCACTATATATATATACAAACGCTATGTTAAAGTGAGTTGTTTCTTCGTATGTTATGTTCAAATAATAAAGTTTATTCGAGCTTTATTCATAAGATGCATGCTTAAAGAACTATTTAATGACGTTCAATGCTACTAAATTCACAATGACGGTCTAATTTTGATATTAGAGTCACCGTTCAAATATATTATCAAACTCAATGTGAAATTTTGAGTTGAACTAAATAGTCTTCTACAAAGAGAAATTCAAAGTTTTTCTCAAAGAAATGTTAATTTCTTTACTGAAAAAGAAAGAAATCACTTCAGAAGGACACGTATACACTTATAAAAGTTAGCTGAACTATCAGTTGAAATAACCTTTTTTAAATATACATCCCCTGCCTCTAAATGCTTCATTTGGTATTCCATTGTTCGTTTGACTATCTTTTTAAGCTTTCTATACAAATAAAATACCATTCTCAAGCATTATTAATTCAAAAAATCATTAAACAAGCTATTAACTACGACAGATCATAACCATACAGTTTGGAAATTACAGTTGATACTCATAAACTAGTAATATAGCTTTCACTCATGGCGCTCATATATCACATTTATATTAGATAGTCTTATTTGCATTGTATATCCATGTATATAATCCCTCATTAAGTTCGGAAGTAAACTTATTTTGGATGTAACTCTATTCAGAACACTACCTACGCTAAATTGTCCATGCATTGTAGACATTTTCAAAAATAAATGAAGAGCAAAATGCTCACAGTAAATCTCCAACAAAGGAATCAATCTCAAAATTGTAAGAATGTCATCTTGTAACTACTTTAACTGCTATAAATATAAACCTCTAAGCAGCAATTAATGCCAAACAAAAGTAAGCGCCAATTATCAAAATAATGGCAAAAATAACTAAAATGATGTGAGTGATGATAGCTTGCTTTCATTCACCCAGATATTGGGACAACAGGAGTAAAAAAAGTACTTCAAATATATAATAAATGAAGAACCCAAGTCAATACCTATTACTGATGTACATTGCTCTTTGTTTCAAGGCTGTCTTTGAATCATTATATCCCTTTGAGTACTGAGTATTCTTATAAATTTATAAAATGGCTTCAATCGAGAGAGTGAGTATATTGGAAGGCGCAAAATTATATTGAAATAATTTTGAGAGCCATTCAACATTTTAACATCGAAAATCAATTAAGTTTAAAAATACTATTTTAAATTGTTTCATTTGAAATCTACTATGGCGAGAAGAAATGTATAAATCGTCAATTAGGGTTTAGTTTTTGACAATTCATTTTAAAATGCTTTAGTTCTTGCATACAGAACTATCCCGGAATCCGCGAAATCAAAGTCAGCAGAATTAAAAATATCATTATTCAATCACATGTCAAAAGTTGATTCATAAAAAAATTTCGCTTCAAAGAACAGCATGGTTTCTATTTCTGCGCGGTAAAACTCAGGGTATTGCCTAATTCGGACGGTTAATTATAGAATATTGGAACTATGCGAATGGGAGAAAGCATCATCGTTGACCTTAAGGTCTAAAGTCGTGTGAAAAAAATACTAAAAAACCCAAGCACACACTGCAACCATTATGAGTGATAACAAATGTTTAAGGTCATTTAGAAGTCACGTGCACCGATCAACACCAACACTATGATTTTTTTTTCGTCTAACGAAGCAGACAGGATGTACACGGAATACCTTTGCGTTTCTGGGGCACTTTTTCTTCGGTTCACATCAGCACACATGTGCAACCACCAAAGAGGATAAACACACGCCGGGAACGATGTGCTTGCCGAGGTGTACTCGTTAAAAGCGGCTTGAAGCGCGATCGATTGCAAGACTGGCAGTGCACTAATTTTTGCACTTTCTCCCCGTAGAGCACAAGCCCGTCCTCTCCCTTTCAACTTGGGTGTGAACCAGTAATGGCCGCTTCCTCCAGCTCCTTACGTAACACACATACACACACACACACACGGGAAAACCTAAGGCAAAGCGTCACCTGGCACTATTAAGGTTAAAAATTAAGGATTCAAGAAAAATCATGAATGAAACGCTGTTGGTGTTTTGATGACTGAAACTTAACGACTGATCCTCATATGATTCCACGTGATATTAATCTGAATTGAAAGACCTAACGGTCAAAAGGGCTTTCAAAGCCGAATAACTGGTTTACGACCAAAATGGGATATAAGGAGACTAACATTTTTCGGAAGATAGTGAAAGTAAGAACCTAGTACAGTTTCGGCCAATGGGTGGCACCCTTACATCAACATTACGACTAGTTGGTTGTTTCGATTTATAAAGAACGAAATAGTAATCAATTCGCGACCAAACGAGAAAGAGTCCAAACATATTTTCTCCCTTTTCTCATGAACGAGAAAAAAATACCAAGGTTTTCGCGAATTCTTTTGTAATACAATGTCACTGTCGAAACAACCGCACGCCCTTTGATTCGCTCTCGCGTGACAAATCTATCCAACGTTCCCTATTAAACCTTGCGGATGGGTTATGTATGTCATCCCCCCCCCGGCAGTCACATGGTGAGGGACGGCTACGATTTAGAAATGTACACTTACTTGCAAATCGGGGCGAGAGAGGAAAAAAACGGTTCGGAGCCGTGAATCCGCCGCTCCCTGGCCCGAGCGTGGTTATGAAGTCGGCCGCGAGATGCGCGCCTGCTCCACATTCGAAGGTTACCAAAATGGCTCACTGTGTCGAAGTCGGAGTGCAGCTGGCATCGGACGCCTAGACTTGGTCGGATAGATAAAACCGCACCCCTGCTCCCTCCCCCATCGTCCCCGACTCGAACCCTGCGTGAAACCCAACGCCCTCTCCCTCTCTATGCCTCTTGGAAGTCCTGAGTGATGAAGTAAAACGGTATGCACACCCTGAACAGCAGAGAAAAAAGTATTCCTTCCGTGCAAACATTCCAATTTTCGATTTTCCCGTGCAAACAAAATGGCTGAGCTGACGCGACTGAAAGTGCGTGCGAGATAACGGAATACCCCGCGACGATGAAGCGCGAGACGAACCAAGCTCAACAAAAAAAGGGAACAAATGTTTATATCTTCTCTTTTCGAATTCATCATAAATCACACGCAAGGCACTCCTTTCAAAGATGAAATTATTTTTCACGAGAGAGATATATTCCGCGCACCGTTTTAAATCACTTGTTTGAGCATCTTTCCAACTAAAAATTAATTATCAAAGAAAAAACGTTGTCCACGACATGTGTCTCACAATAACCGCGAGAATAGAATGATAACAAACACACTAACACAACACCTTAACAAGGAAGAAAAGAGAGAATAGTTCTTACCTCTTACAAATCCGGAGGTAGGTAATTTATATTTAAAAATCGGCAGTGGAGTTGTGTGGGTCGTTTTTTGCAAAATGCGATGTCTGAGGTTCCTTCTTAAATACTTCTTGTCTCTCTCTTTCTCGGCAAAGCGGCATAGGTACTCTCTCCCTCTCTTCTCTCTTCAAAGTCTTCTTATTTTTAAAAAAAAAACCCGCCGAAGACTCAAACGTCTTTGTGTTTCGTAAAAATTGAGGTAATGATTCTTCCTTCTACTTCCACCTTCCGATTCGCCGCCTTATCTCTTCTCTACATAGCGCCACATTAACTTCTTCGTAAGGAACATGCCCTGAAAACGTAGAAAAAGACCCGTTTTTTTCTCTCTGTGTGTATGTTATAGTTGTGGCAGGTATTTTCGTGAGCTTGCGTTTGTGTGTGGCAGAATTTTTTCTTTCTCTCTCTCTCATGTGACGGGAGAGTTGGTTTTTGGGGTTTGGGGAGCCTTCCCCCCGAAAAAGGCCGTAACCGCGTCCGAGGGCTGTGCTGTGTGCTGGCTCCGCGGGCAGAGTGCGTTCGGGAGACGTGGGCAGGGAGGGAAATGGGATTCCAGCAACCGAAGGGAGGTGAGGATGGGGGGGATGGGGACAAGGATGGGGTAGGGGGAGGAGAGGAGGACAGATCGGGCGGGGGGAGGAGGAGGCGGGAGTTAAGAGCCGCGAGGAGGGAAGGCAGAAGAAACAGAGGGAAGATGAAGAAGAACAAACGCCTCCTTTGCTGGCGGGGATCACTGACGACACGGACTTTCACGTGTTGTGTGCACTCTCGACGGGGAGTGACGCCTGGTGGGAGGGGGGAGGCGGGGGTGTTGTCGGAGATGGGGTTGCGGGAGGGATGAATCCTTTTTGTTTTGGTCTCGCGACGCGAGCGCGGGCCTCTCGCATCTAAATAGAAGAAAAGCGAGAACGGATTCACACGAGGATATGTCAAAGGGGGGAGAGAGAGAGAGAGAAAGGATGGAGAGAACTTGAGGAGACCCGCGCGACTTGTTTCTAACGTGTCCCTTGGATTGGAATTTTGAAAAAAATACGTCTTGTCCGCATAGGTCCTAAGGAGCGTGTGTTATCACTTGGCTTTCACAGGCGTCTGTTGGTTAGTTTGGGGAAGGGCGAGTGGGACGGGTGAGTGGGTCGGGGGGGGGAGTAAGAGGGGTGGGTGGACGCGGGTGGCGTGGGAGAGGGAGCGGAGGAGGGGAGTACTGTTTTTAGGGTACAGGACGGCGGAGGGAGGGTAAGTAGGTGGGGGGAGGCCTGTGGGAGGCACCGGAATGACGGGGAATCGGAGGGTGGGGTGCGGCAAGGATTTTTATGAGGGTTTGGAGGGGGAGGGGCGGATTCATAGAGAAGGGCAACGCACAGGGATGGTGGGAGGCACAGGGAGGATGGAGGAGGACTGGAGAGGGGTTGGGGCTGCGTCCCGGAGACAACTTCCCGGCA
Source organism: Hetaerina americana (assembly GCF_022747635.1). NCBI lineage: Eukaryota > Metazoa > Arthropoda > Insecta > Odonata > Calopterygidae > Hetaerina > Hetaerina americana. The sequence continues at coordinate 10,533,488 of NW_027286181.1, read as the reverse complement.
TGCGCCTCGGCTCTCTCCCTCCCTTTACCTTTCGACTACCTTGTCCTTGCTTTCCCCAATTTGACAGTCAGGATCGTTTTTTTTACCCTCTCCTCGAAATGCGTTTCTTGAAAAAGACAAAGGAAGGATTTAGGACGAAATTTTGCTTATTAGGAGAAAAAACCAAAAGTACTGTCCCATTCTAACGTAATAGAGATTTTAATTTGGAGATGGATAAAAGAAATGGGTAGGATCAAGAGTTATGTAAACAATTGACTGAGATAACTGCGAGTGAAGTATGTAAACAATCCACTACGATTCTCCAGGGAACGTGAAATGAAAGTCCTAAACGATTTCAATAGTCAGCAAATGAACATTTATTCATTTTTACGTGAAGGCATGATCGGTATTGGCAATAACAAAAATGCGTTAACGCGATTGCAAAGACGATATGTTAGTTTGAAGAGAACTAGAATTCTCTCAGTTCTATTCCTCCTTTAAGAAATCGTGAAAACTTTTTAAAAGAACGGTTTATATTAAGCCTAGTGGACAATTAAAATGATGGCCTCTAAAAGAAAATCCTAGAATAGCACATCCACGTATTCTTAGATATTAACAAAGCGAAGATGCATACAAATATTACGATAATAATACGATACTGAACGAGGCAAAACTCGCTGGAGATTAGTCTATTTCTAGCCTTTGGCTAGTAAACCGCAACTCCATTAAGTGATGTTTGCAAATCTTTCTGGGGAAATCCCGTGACACGGGCCAAAAAAATGAAAACAAAGGTGAACTCCACCTCCGAGTAAGACGGAAGCGGTGTGGAGGGCACGACCACTCCTCCACAGTGCCGACAGAATCAGCAATCTCCCGCGTTGCAACGACGCGAACCATCAAGACTTGAGCGCGGCGACGTCCAACATTGACAATGGTCCGTATTCCTCACGGTTAGCCACGCTAAATCTTCACACGTTTTTAGCCCCCTAGCAAACCAAACACCGAAAATAACCGAGCACACTGCCTGACGACCGGGAATCCAAGAAACCACCAGTACCAACCTGACGGAGTTGGGAAAGCGGAGCTAACCCACTAGAACGAAGAGGGGAAAGAGAGAGGGATATATATATATATATATATATATATATATATATATATATATATATATATATATATATGGGGAAGTTAATGGGATTTTTCAATAATAATTGAGCGAAACGCTTAGGAGTGGGAGACGAAAGAAGATTCGCCCTACGAACAACACTGCAATGGGGAGCACTCGCACTGACCTAACCCACCCGTACGAAGGTGTGGAGTTTGAAAACCACCACGAGAACCATGGGGGAGGATTGGGGAAATGAGACGTCACCGAGAGAGAGTGAGAAACAGAGAGAGAGGAAGAAAGGGACGGCGTCCCGCGAACCCGGAAGTGAGTCGCTCCCTCGGGGAATGAAGGGAAGAAGGGAGATCCGCCGCGGTGTGGTGGTACTCGCCCGGACGGGCGCGACCTACCCCAACGCGAAACCGATGAGGCTCGTCCCCGCGCGCCGTCAGAAGCGCGCGGGTGATCCCTCACTCGGATCCCGGGGTCCCCACTTCGTCTCCTTCCTCCCCCGAGGGAGGAGAGGGAGGGGGGAGGAAACAGTACCGACCCCTACTTCCTCCGCGGATCGCGTGCGAAAACCCTCACCTTTTCTTTTTCCTCCTCCTCATCCGACACTGGCCTAAGACATCCTTCCTCCGACACCCTTCCCTTCGCCGTTAAGACGCCACCAAAGTTGTCGTCGGCCACACTCCCGTCGCGGCCATCCTCGCGGCGAGTTACCCACGTCAGTTGCGGGGGCGGAGGAGGCTGGGTTGGGCGGGGGGGACGGGAAAACCGAGGGGTCCGGCGGTAGGAGGGGAGGAAAATACAACAGCTGACGGTAAGCGGCAACAACACTGGGGCCGCGATAAAAACAGTCCCTCGAAGTGAGGACTAGTGATACCCGAGTTCTGGGGGAAAAATGCACCCCCGCACCCCTCCAACTGAGCAAGATAAGGACGTGGTATTCGGAGGAAGTGAGCGTAATAAACTGGTAAAATATGTATCGAGACTATCTATCTATCTTGTACGAGCCTGTCGCTAGGATGCACTTTTGCCGGGATTATTATTGGGCCTCTACACCAGCGCTGCGAGCGGTAGCACTGCAAAACTCTAACTGTAACGCTCCTCCCTCCCCCCTTCCTCCCACTCCCTCCACCGCTAACACCATACCCCTACCCGCGCTCTAGAAGCACCACATGCACTAGTCCCCCCCCACCTCTTACCTCCTTTCCCCACACCACCTCCACAGAACCAGAGCAGTAAACTCCCCATCCCCCCCTCCCCGCGTCCACCCCGGCAGAGTCCCCTTCAGTCATACCCCTTCTTTGTCCCTCCTCCGCCCTTCCGCGTAAAAGGGCTCTCCCTCCAGAGCGTCCTCCTCCCCCACCCACCCTCCCGCGCCCCCTTGCAATTTCGCTACCCCTCCGTTGCCCCAGTCCCCATCCCACCGCCGCTCCTTCCCCCCTCTCACCTCCTCCTCCCTTCTCCCCCGCCCGCTCTCGACCTCCTCCTCCCCCCCTTCCCACACCCGCCGTCCATTTTGCCAAGCGGGGGACTCCCACCCTCCTATTCCTCCATCCATCTCTCTCCCTCACCCCTTCCTCTCTCTCTCTCTCTCTTTCGCTCTCCATGCCGTCCCTCGTTCCTCAACGCAGCGCGAAAATTTCGCGCCACCTCCGCTTGACAGCGCGGAAACGAGGGAGAGGAGGAGGAGCAGGAGAGGAGAGTGAAACGACAACAAAGGCGACTCGAACTCCTCTATCAATAATGCACCGTTTCGCTTCATGTCTCGAAACGGTCCCTTTAGCCAATGGGGAAATATTCGGATGAGCGATAAATCATTCGACGAGTCATCTTCGACTAAAAGGGCGGGGGAGGGGTGTATTTCCATCTACATCTTAACCCGTCGCCCACCACAAAAGTGGTTCGGAAGAAAGTGCCTGCCAAGGTACCATCCATCAGATGGGATTTGCCTTTCTGCATCCTCGAACCAAAAGAATTGTCAAGACTATCCATTCGCATTTGGCCTAAAAAAATATATTCTCCAGGTAATTAACCTTAGTAACTTAAAATTAAACGTCAAGATTCTAAAGTTCAAATTTCGAGTCAAATTTAAAAATGTGTGATTAACAATTTCAACTTCGTCTGGCCTAATTCGTCGAATTACAAACTACTCAATGAAATAATATTATCATTTAAAAAATAAAATTTTCGGAAGAAACGGGTACTTAATTATTAGTTTTCATCGACGTATAATATATACTAGTTCCAGGGATAGCAGAATGGAAATTCTTAATATATCGCTTTTAGAGAATTGTAATTAATTTACTGAAATAATAATACATCAATAACAATATTTTACGCTCGATCTCAGCGAGCATTCCGTTTCCATGTCAATCGTGAGCGAAGAATAACTAACAATCAGAAATGAAGTGCATGTATTGAGTGACTATGTCACATGTCGAAGAACATCGCACCAAAATGAAGATACGGTCGAATAGGAGAGACAAAGTTAAATGAAGAAACACTTGAAATAGAGAGATACGTGGAGAGACATGAGAAATATTCCGTGGGACACTTAATATTATAAAATAATTTTTATAATACGAATGAAAAAGATCTAAATATAAGGACTTCTGACGTTGTAAGATAATTCATGGTGAACATATACGAACATGTTTCTGAAAACTACTTAACGATTTTACAGTTCTTTAGATATAATCATCAATAAACTAGAGGAAATTATTAATCACGCCCTGTTGAGTATGAAACTTTGATAAGTATTGAAACATTCATTATCAACAGAAAGTAGTCGAGTAGTAGTAGAAATTAATTCTTAGCTTGGCGATAGAATTAAGTTTATTCATCCAAAATGAGCCTCATCTGATTTCTCATTATCATTTCGTGATTGATACAATTGCTTTGCGTCGTTAAAAGAATAATGTATTCCTGTCCGTTGAGCTATTCTAATCACAGGATATGATAACCCTCTTCCCCACACCTCATAAACTCGCACAACTTTCCTCGCCGTCGAGTGAGAGCGAGGCAGGGAGCGGACGGACCCTTATATCTCGCGGCGGTGTGCCCTGACCTAGGCCAAGAGAATCCACCGACACCATGGCCGACGCGGCAGAGCTTGCGACCGACCGAGCAAACGCTCTCCCCCGGATGAATGGAGGCCGGGGAGGGGGGCGTCTGGGGGACTGGCAGCATGAACCGGTGGAGAGGGGACATATCTCCCCATCCCTCCCCCTGGTGGACACACAAATTGCTCCGAACTTGAGTCCCATGAAATTAATGGTTTTAGTCCGAAACACCGAAACTGGTCGGTGTGTCGCGACCACTTCAGCAATGCGTCCAGCTTTTCCAGTTCGGGGAGCGCCTTAACTTTACTCACCGCGCACGATTAATTGAAGCTGTTTAAGCCATGAGAATCTAGTCCATATCGTTTTGGCATCTGAAGCGATGCTCGAAGGAAAGTGGGGATCTTGTGGAGAGAGCGGTGAATGAAAGAGAGGGGTGAATGGAAAACTCCTAGAAGTATTGTTTTAAATAAAATTTTGATATTCAGGCGTTTACGAAGGAAATTATAAACGAAACGATAGCCAAAAAATTAAATAAAATTATAGAAGTAAAGAGGAACACCTAAGTAATTTCTGTAAGAAGCATGTCATTGCACATTCAAAAATTAAAAAAAAATGCTCAAATCGAAGTAATTTTAGGCAAGCTTTAATAAAATAATAATTCTAGGATAAAAACCAATAAAGATAGTCGAAACCAAACGCTAAATCTAGTATTATAAACCTGGTGACAAAGAAATATATATAGTATGTATTTTAATTATATAACGCATTGGTGAAAAAGTCAGAAGAATTAATTATATCGTTGAAAAATCAACTCGACAATTTAAAATGCACATAACTAAATAAAAAGTCGCATTCCCTACCTGTGTTTTTGGGGGTGGTTACCATGAGTTGCAGGCCCATGTGATCATTTCCCCTCATTACTTTTCAATTTTAATTTTCACGTCATTGCATAAATTTTTACTACATTCGTAGGTGCATGTGTATGTTAGTTGATAATGTATGTATTTGCATGCGTGTAAGTTAAAAAAGGTTTTTACAGGAATACACGTAGGCCTCTATGGGTATAGGTTTGCATGGATGTGCTGTTTTTGCATGTGGTTTTACTCTCTATTACCTAACACCTCCCGCCACACGCCCCTGCGGCGGCTTGCAGGGTATTATGTAGATGACATGTAGAAAAGAATTTTTGATATCCACTTCAAAGTAATTGGTGATCCAAAAACTAATATTTAAATAGTGGTGCGTAGTCCATTCATTATGTGAGAGTGCCCAAGTCAGGGACTCAGCCGAAAACACATGCCCGCCGATTAAGACCGAACAGAAATATGGGAAGACTTTCAATTTCCCGCTCCTCTTATTCGCGCTTATTCAGTGCGAAAGATGGTTTATAAAATAAGTCAAGCGCAAAACGCATTAAAATGTCACGGGGTTGGTGCCGTGATGTCGCAAGCATTGCACAACCGCATCCGCACAATACATGCATGCTCTACCCTATCAGAGCAGAATCGCGCGTCCAGTGGCCGTCCTTGACACCGGCCGATGCGATCAGATTAACCGTGATTTGACGCACAAAGGGCAAGGCAGTTCGAATGACACTGTATATACTACCTTGATCAAAAATTTCCCGGAATTTATTCAGAAAATTAAAAATACAAGTTTATTCATCTAAATCTATATTGTCCCCTTCAAAGTAATCCCCATCGACTGCAACACACTTATGCCAGCGCTTGATCCAATCCTCGAAACATTTTTTATATTCGGTTTTCGGTATGTCCATCAGTGCTTCCTGCGATTTTTCCATTACTTCCTCTCGGCTGCTAAAACGCGTTCCCCGTAATGGTTTTTTAACTCGATTGAACAGAAAGAAGTCACAGGGAGCCAAATCAGGTGAATTCGGTGGCTGTTGGATGGTATTTGTTGCATTTTTCGTCAAAAAATTACGAATAATGATAGCACTGTGCGACGGTGCGTTATCATGGTGCAAAATCCACGAGTTTTCTGCCCACATTTCTGGTCTCTTTCGGCGAATTGCTTCACACAAACGTCTCATAACGCCCAAATAATACTCTTTGTTTACTGTCTGGCCTTCTGGAAAAAATTCATGATGCACTACACCGTTGTAATCCATGAAAACCGTCAGCATTGCCTTCTTTTTTGACTGAAAACGACGTGGTTTTTTTGGACTCGGCTCATTTGGTGAACGCCATTCACTTGCCTGATGTCTGGATTGCGTGTCGTACTCATAAACCCACGTCTCGTCTCCAGTAATGATCCTTTTGATGAATGTGGGATCGGATTCAGCCTCGCAAATCATGTCTTTTGCGACGTCAACACGGTCTCTTTTTTGCATGAAATTGAGGTCTTTTGGCACCAACTTTGCTGCTACACGACGGAAACCCAAATCATTAACCACAATGTCTTGGGCGGATCCATAGGCAATGTTCAAGTCCTCCGCTATTTCTCTGATGGTTAATTTGCGGTTATTGACCAACATTTCTTTTACTTTATCAATTTTTTCACCGACTTTCGATGTCGATGGTCTGCCACCGCGTTCATCATCTTCGATTGACTCACGACCACTTCTGAACCGCTCGTGCCACTGGTAAACGACCGTTTTTTTTAGAGAATCGTTGCCGAAACACTTTTCCAACATTTCCAACGTCCGTGCGCCACTAAATCCGTTTTTTACGCAAAATTTAATACAAGTTCGTTGTTGCAAATTTAAATCCATTTCTGCAATTGTAAAAAATCGCCAACACACACAGAGATAGATGTACTCTTGGCTACGTAACTTTTGCAAATGTCAAGTTATGACACTAAGATTTAAAGGGAATATCAACAACAGATGTACCAATTTAACAAAAAAAAAGAACTCAAATCGGAACGATGGGAGCGCCACACGGTGGTTATTCCGGGAAATTTTTGATCAATGTAGTATATGTTTTTTTTATATATGCATACATTGTTTTTTATTTTTCACCCGTTACACTGAGATCGGTGACGTAATCGGAGAAAAACACTAGAGCGTTTATCAGTCGAAGGAAACCATCGGGTTAGAAAATGGATATCAAGTCCCATCTCCCAATTAATCTCCCCTCACGCTGGTAATAATTTCCGGAGATCAGCAGCGTGCAATTAATCATAAATTAAAGCTTAATGAACTGCAATTTCCGGTCCAGCATGAACCTTTTATTAAAGTTATTATAAACATGACAGAAAATTTATAGAGTATTATGATTGAGAAAGTGTAGCATAAAAGTATTTTTATAGTACACAGTAGGAAAGAGTGGTAGAATTTCACTTTAATCAGGACTACACAATGAAAGAGAAGAATAAAAAATAAGCTACGGTACAGAAGACCGAAATTCTATGACGGCCTTTGCTAAAGAGCGTCAATGAAACATGGTGACCTTTCAGGTTGATTAATTATCCACTTAGCACCCGGAGTAAACAAGAATTCTCAGTAAACTCAACTAGGGCAATCTCCTGTGATGTAAAGAATAGGAACAGGCTTACTCCGAGTAAGTACGTCATCAAACTTTTTAAAAATAAGATAACTAATCTTCCTGAATTTTTTGATAAAATATTAACATTTTAAGTAGAATGCAACTATAAATTTTTATTTAAACACGTTAATTAGTCATGTCTAGTGTTATGCGATTCGGAGAAGACGCAAATCCCTTAGACACACACACACACAGACAAACACGAAAAACTGAGCTCAGCTCAGTCATAGGGGCGAATTTACCTGGAAACTTGCCCTTCATCCGGCAACGTGGGACAAGAAAATGAACAAAACGCAAGGGACAAGAGCAAGCAAAAGTCAGAGCAGGCCAGATTAATCCAAAATGTGCAAATGGTACCTCGCAGGATCAAACCATTTCATTCCAACGGAGACATATCTCCCGAAATAAAAAAAAACATACCTCGACCCTTCTCATTGAATGCCTTTCAATCCGAAAATCCTAGGGCGTTAAAATTAGATTTAGACCCTATTATTTCCCCTTCTCCATTCTGTCCACAGCCAGTTAACCATTTTGAACCCCAGAATGAGAACCCCACCCGACCCCTGAGGTCTCGACCCTTTTCCCTTCACCACCTCTCCCACGCACACCACCCATTCACACACAGACACGCACACAAGCACCGTCAAACAACTCCTCACCACTCCACACCCCCCCCTTCCCGCACTCTCCCCCCACGGGACCTCCACCCACACTCCCTCGCGCCGTGAATAATGACAGCTAGTGATTCCCTAGTGCCGGACAGAGATGCGACTGGCGACCAGTGGCGCTTCAGAATTCATCTTTTCTCTCACCTTTCCCCCGTCCTCTTTCCCATTTCTCTCATTGTCCACTTCATCCCTCCCCCCCTTCCCTTAATCTCACCCTGGTGCTTACAAATGGCTTCATCCATCGACCTTCAAGTTTCTTAGTCATAACGATCTCATCGCTGGTCTCCAACGCCGTCATCGAATAACATTTAATAACAGAACTTCTCCTGTAGACCTCTTTCCAAATACGTTTAATAGTACCACTGAAAAATACCCCCAACAAAAGTCAAGAGATGAAGAGGTACGAGACCCCTTGCCGTGATTTTCCTGCATACCCATCTCCTTGCTTTAAGTATCCCTTTGTTTTGTTCGATCGGGAAACAGTGAAGGATGAGGGAAAACATAATGCCTTACGTCATTCTTAATAGTTTTCTAACAAGGCCAAAGATTGGGTATTGCTTCTACTCGATCGCTGTTCATAGTCCTGATTCTAAATAATTTCAACAAATGGTCGATCAAGGGCGGGGAAATCGATGCCGTGACGCTCTCGACGAAACGAATGGAGGGGTTCGTGGAAAATTTCAAAAATCAATATCGAAAATTACAATCATTTTTTTAGATCAACCCAATCAAAATTCGCTTTTAATTGTTTCTACGGTCTGGAGTTAAAATTATAAATAAAACGCCATACAGAATATTTAATTAATTAGAGGACAACAGATTGAACGAACTAATTAAGTAATGGCCTACGTTATTTTGTTTTTGCTTCACTTGGAAAACAATTGGCAGCCAATTATTTCTCCAAATAAAAGGGTGTCTTTTAATGGAGCCAAGTTTGAGCGGATCGAAGCATCATTCGCGTCGATTTAACCATGCGTGTTAACCTGCCCACATCACTCCAAATCCTCTGGTTTTTCAGCTTCGGACGAGGAATTTTAAAAGAGATTGGGGATGGGGGGAAGGTAAGATGGGAGGTGGTTTCTTCGAAAAAGGAACATCTTACAGAAGAGGGGGAAGCGACTCCGAGAGATATGAGGTGTGCGTCTTTTTTTTGTAATAACCGCTGTGGAGAGAGAGAGGGAGGAGGAAGATAAATCGAGGGCGATGTGAAGAAATCGAACGCATTAATATTCGGAATGTTGGTCATCCAACAGTGAATCGATTTTCATGGTGTGGGGAGGTCCTTCCTCCTGATCCTTCCCCCTCTCACACCCCCCTTCTCTCTCTCTCTCTCCCTCCAGTAAATCCTGGACGCCCACCCCCGGCCCTACTTCCCTCCGTTTCCCCTATCACTCCCGCATCCCATCCTATCCTCTCATTCGCGAAAACTCTCGGCACGGGAAACAAAAAAGGAACGGCCCCCGCAATTCCCAGGCTCCCTACTCCTCCCTCCCTACATTGTCCCCGCAGGTCCCCTCTTCTCTTCCCGTGAATGACTAAAATCCAAGGGGTGGGATCTCTCCCCCCTCATCCGCCCTCTCCTCCCATCCCCTCCTTCTCTATGGAAGACGGCCGCAAAATTCTGGTCGACGGTGACCTCAAATGGGGGCATGGACACAGCGACCGGAATGAGAGAAAGAACGCTCCAGAAACAATACCCTACGGTTTATATAATTAATTAAAACAAACGACTTGTGATGCGCGTGGTTTTTCAGGGATGAGATGAAAAGGTTAGGAAATAAAAGACATATTATCTATATGAGTACTGATACTAATCTTTCGTGGGAGATCTTTAACTTTTTATTGTTTGGATATAGCGTTCGGCTTCTTCCATTAAATTTTCAATTTTCTTTGGTCTCGTTAAAAAACATCACATATTTTGCATGGTATCAAATTTGAAACCATTTATAAACGGAGTTGGGTGAAACTTTTAGATGCTGAGCGTGAAATGCGAAAAAATACGTTCATTTCCTGAAAGAATTGCATGAAATAGTCCAATCAGCATGCTGACTTTATACGGACATTTTTAAAATCTTCCAGTAGAATGTTTATACTAAATTGGGCATCGGTAGATTCTATCGGAATTTTGTTCTGCTTATTAGAGCGCCCGGAAAATCAAGGGTATGCTGGGTATGAATCCTAAAATTAAAATGAAGAGGGGAAAAAGAACAAACCACACTGAACATAAAATTCAGCAAACATACCGTTGGATAATGTACATAAACTTCTCGTCGGTGGTTAAATTTTTGATATTAGGAATAACTGTACAAAATTACTGGTAATGAGTAATCCACTCATGATGTTCAAAGTCCGTGGAAAGAAGCAAAGCCATTCTGAATCAACGCAATGTCCCCTGAACTTGACACTTCTTCTGAGAATTAGCTTCATTTAAGAACGACTACAGACACGCCTAAATACAAATTACAGAGAATACAGGAAATGAATTTCGCACATGTAATTAGCTTAAAATTTAACCATTAGAATGAAAAAGATAATAATAGAGAGGAATAACATTCAACTTCCTTTCTCTCCGAAAATGAAAAGAAAAAGGATACGACCGAGATAACAATCGAGTAACCGAGATCCGATTGGGCAAATGGATTTCATCCTCGGCCTTTCCTTTGCCCCTCTATTGAACCCAGCATCCCTCGTATCGTCGGAAGGCATGGAGGCAGAACGAGGCGAACCTTTTATAAGACGGCGTTAAGAGAGAATTGGACTTGTTAAAGATTGAAGCCATTCGTAAAATGAGAAAGGGCCACAAGGGCAAATTTTTCTCCGAGGTGGCGATACAAAGGGAGGCACGAAGCCGGCGGGAAAAAGCACACAAACTTTGATGCACCCTTGGGAGAGGGAATCGGGTTTGAAGCGAGCGAGCGAGTGAGTCGAGCGAAAACGTACAGATTACGGTGGAATTAGGTGAGACCCCGATTTCTCGTGGTAAACCCAAAGTTGAATTCTGTCGGATGAACTGAGGGAAATGATAAAAACGAGTTTACTACACCACATATACGTGTGCACACAAACACACACACATGTACACGTAAAATAAGGAAGCGACTCTAGCCGGAAAGCGCTCTTCCCTCGTGGTTGAATTTTGCCGATTGCTCCGGGGGAAAAACAAACATGTATATACTTAAGGTCGATTTCGGTTCCCCGGGGCGAAATTAGCAAAGTCTCTGGTCGCGAGAGCTAATGACGGGAGGAACTCGGAAGGAAGATTCTTTTTATACGCGGTAAATAAGTTCGGGCCACGGACTGTGATAGCTACCCTTTTTCCTCAAAGATTGAAGATGCCCGCTTGAATCCATTAGGAGCGAATGCGTTGGACCTGATAAAAAGCATTCGAGCGTTAAAACAGAACAGACCCAAGGACTACGCCGTGACTTTCTGAGCAAATATTACAATATTTCTTGCAGCTTTCGCACACGATTTGCACGCCATATTTGCACACTGGACACCGTGTACCGTCGTCAAACTTTTTCACTATTCTCCTTTTAAGGTCCTTTAAGTCTTCCTCTGGCAATTTTGTTTCTTTTTCATTACCACATGCTCTGCGTACATTCTTACAGCCAATGCTACTACGCACCTCTTCGAGGTCTTAATATGTATACTTACAGAGACCAAAAAAAATCAGGAAATGAGGAAGCGTATTCAAACACCGGAAGCGCTCCTCTTATTTCTTCCACGATACGATTAGCCTTCCGAATGTTAGAATGAGGTCTGATTAAAGAATTACGACTCTGCTGTTTAAAATAGCCTTCAATAATACCATCCCGAAACTTTGTACAACATTCAGATGGTAACTATTACTCATATATTAAACATGTTCCGCTGTAAGCATATGCAGTAAACGTCAACATCGTTTGAACAAGTTCTGCATATTGCTATTTCTTTAGTGAGCACCTTATTCCTTTCGTGCTCTCTCAGAGCCACTGCCGTTTCGTAGGTGATGGAATCAGAGATAACGCATATCCCATCTGAGATCAAACCGAAGAAGTGAACGCCGTTCGAGCAAGCGATGGCACTGAAAGAGCGATTGAATATGCAATTTTTGCCGGCCCCAGTGGCGGCGGGGTGGTATCCTCGTCTGCCCAACCCAGAGGTCGCGGGTTTGATTCCCGCCTGGGTGGTTTTTCCTCCACCTAGGCCTTGGGTGTAGATAATGGTCAAATTGTTATATCATTGTTCAAAGTCCGATGTTAAAGGTCGAAGTGCTGATTTCGGACTAATGCAAAATAAATAAAATATGAGTTGAATCGGTAGTGGGAATATGTTATTTACATTGAGCCTGCGGTCGGCCTAATGCGATAAACTGCTACTCCGACTTGACCCTAATAGTAAACGCACCAGAGCGGGTCTCGTAGTTCGAGGACAGCGATATATGTACGTGTGCGTGAATATTGTATGCTGCGTGTGTCTGTATATATATATATATATATATATATATATATATATATATATATATATATATATATATATATGCACATACATACATTACATATATATATATATATATATATATATACATAATGAGAATGAATTACGAGGAGCAGATGTTGTAATACGTGAGCGCAGGGAGCTATTAGGAAAAAGAATAGCTATATGAATTGCAAGAGACAAATGAAACTAATATCCTCTGAAGATGGGAAAGTTTACGATGTAGCTTTTAATCAGGCGGCTACAAAACCTTACGCAGTGTTTAAAAAAATACACATACACACAAATACATATACATAATTATATATATATATATATATATATATATATATATATATATATATATATACATATACACACATACATACATACACCCTTAAAAAACTCGCTATACTCACACTCAGACAATCGAAGGGAGAAATCGCATGAATGATTGATGCGGAAGGGAAGGAGGAGCACTCGGGTGGATTCCGAACTCTGTCGTCGAGAGAGATCAGCATGGCAGGAAAAAAAACACATTGAAACAACATCGGCAACACGACGGAGATAGGAGACTCAACCATGCGTCAACGAGCAGCCGAGGTCAAGGAAGTCCCGAGGTTAGTCGCATCTCCCTCCCAAGTTTCGAGAGGGAAGTTAACTTCACGTGGTCGCCACGAAGAACGGTCGCCGTTGTGAATTGATGTAAGGATAGAGAATGGAGTGCATTGAAGTTTCGCACTTCCGTGAAATATTTTGTTTCCTCAATAAAATTCAGCCGTGACGTGAACAGTATATGCACAACATAACGTTTAGTATCAGTCATATACTAACTCAGAAAGTATGACCATGCCTTGAATATGAAAATTTTAGCTGACTAAATGATGGATGTACTCAAGAGTTATGATCAAAAACAATTAGTATTCCTGCTGATGAAATATTGCAACCCCAATATAAAGGAATTACAAAAAACTTGAAAGAATTGATTATTGCTACCCTTTTTCTCTAACTACAGTCGTGATTAAAAAAATATCTCGACATTAATGTCAATTTAAGCATTTCCGTTTACTTTCCACTAGTTCACCCTTTTATTTCCCATTACCGCACTCTATCACTGCATCAAGTATTTTTGCGTCGTCTGCGCTTAACTTTCATATTTTTAGTCTCTATTTCAACAGCGATATTAATCTTTGTTTTCTTCAGTTAATTCAACCTACTCCAATAACAATTACCCTCACCTGTCTAGCAACACAATGGTGATAATTTATCTTATTTTACAGCGTTTTGGTCAATTTAACCATTTATTCGTTCAAGAAACGTTTAGCTGGGTATCGTATACCGTGGGAATATGGCAAGTCAACTAGTAAGGGAAATACGCGGGGAAAAATATTAATGATTTCCCTAAGTGCCACTCCAATTTCCTTTTTGCTATCGGCGAAGGGAGGGAGAGAGCAGTGATTTTGCCTACGCATACCAAACGCAAGTCGAGGAGAGCAGCGGTTTGGGGCATCAAGGGGAGAAAACCGATCGATAGAGGAGAGAGAGGAAACGCAGTACTATATGGATACATTACGGTTCGGCAGAGCGTAACGGGCTATCGAGCTCTATGGGGCGCGATTTAATCAGCCCTGCCTGCACGTGCATATTCCAGACTTCACGCGAATTTTCCGATAATGACCTCGCAAAATGGCGTCCTCGTACGAAACCGAATAATTCAGTATCGCACTTCCGGAGATGGGGACAGAGAGGTCGAGGGCGGGAGGAGGAGGAGTAAGAGTGACATCTGCCGGGAGGCGGCGGAGTTTCTCCAGGGGGGGGGCGAATGTGTGTGTGTGGGGGGTGGGGGGATGTGAGTGGGAGGACGGAGAGTGGAGAGAGGGAGGGGGTGAGGGAGAGAGGACAAAGCCGGACCTCCCGCAACCCATTCCCCATTGAGCCAATTCGCTCCATTCATTCGCATTCTTCTCTCCCTCCCCGCTGGCCTTACCTCGTGCCTTCGCGTCGACGACGTGTTTAATTCCTACGGGTCGGTTTTAAAATAAATTGAGTCACTTTCTAATTTAGACGGCATTACTAAATTGATGAGGATATACTGTCGTGCTTGATGTTAAGTGAGGACCCTTGTCTGCACAGGAGTAGGTATTTACAGGGAATTGATTGGGAGAAAGGGAGAAATAGATAGAGAGATGTGGGGTGATATTAACCTCTATTCATCTAATTTTCACCATTAGTATGACTCTCGTGCATTTATCATTCATTCTCATTGATTCACTGAGGAAATCAATGCACATTGTTCGGTAAGTTTTGGAATTTTTTCTAAGGAAAATACCAGGGAGTTGTAAAAAATTTCAATGCGCATGGAATAGTTTTCGGATACATAAATCGAATCATTTCTACGATTTTTGTACAAGCGCGAGTAAAATCGTCTGCACCGAGAAAATTATTTCAAAAATCTTAGAGATAGAGGAAGTATCCTGTGGTTGGAAATGATGTTTCTGAAAAAACATTTTGTAGCTAGATTAAAACGATTTTTCGCAAAAACATACGAGTACCATCAAGAGTAATAAAGCACATTAAATACTTCAGCACTTTCTAAAAAGTATCGGAGTGAAATTAAAAATATATAAATTTATTACTCACATTCTGGAAAAGACATTTTGTTGAAAAATAATTGAGCAATAATTTTATCCATTAAATACACTTACTTCAATATTTTAAGGTTGATACAACGCCATGCAACATAATTTCAGCCAACCGTTCCAGCGTACAAATAACACTCTGAAAATGTAAACCCATTCACTAAATTACCTTTCCTCGTACGTATACAGAATCGATCAATCGTGTAAACGACCAAGTTTTCCGTGTTTTCCATGAAATAAAATGTTAATCCATGCAAAGCTTCTTTTGAATAATGTCTACCCTTCGAGATTCTCCAAGAGAAAATGGAAATTATCTGATAACCCTCTGGTTATTTCAACACCCATCATTATTTCCTCCGCGACAGCTGAAATATGGTCTTATTGGATCAGAACAGGTACGTTTTTCAATCAGCCACGCCGTGGCTTGAATTCGAGATATATGTTTCCTACGTGGAAAAAAAGTCAACTACCTATTCAGAACAAAGTCTGAAACGATCATTTTGCGCCACCAACCAATCGACCGTTTCGGCAAAGAAAAAATGAAAATGGAAACAAAAATCGGTCGGAAATTAGTTTCCTCTCTAACGCTGGCAGATGTCTCTCGAGTCACGCCTTCATCTTCCTACGGCTTGCTGGAATCGCTCATCTTCTCCTTCCGCATTCCATAACTCATCCAAAACCTTGCCATCAGCGAAGCTATTTCCCAAAACTCCTCCTCACATCCACCACCACCCATCGCTTAAAGGATTTACGTATCTGTTGAATATATATCACTCCCGGCTTCGTCTTCAACGCGACAGCCACACGTCGGATCTCCAACGTTGAACCGACGGTTTTAAAGTTCGCTTTAATGTGACAGAGCCGCGGAACGAAAAAAGAAATCTTCGAGAATGCCACATTAATTGGGTTATTCAACTGCTTATGCAAGTCGCTGCAATCTTAGAGGGGGGGGAGGGAGAGAGAGAGAGAGCAAGGAGCCCGGCAAAGATTGATAGCTCTCCGGGTTTAAACTAGAGCGGGATTCCGGGAGACGCGAAATGGGTTGCGGGATGCTTAGCTTTAGACGGAGACGAAGAATTTACCCGAGAACCCCGATCGAGAACGTAAATGCACATTTATGGAAAGGCATACGTATGCAAAATGACTCCTATCCCTTTTCAGGGATCTCGCTGTTAGTAGGACCCGCATAAAAATTCATTAATATCTTCATGACCTGCTTCACCCCCATGCTATTGTCCAAAGCATCAATTACCTTCGTTAACTACATATACATGTGTGCATATATATATATATATATGAGTTCTGTCCCTCTCTTCCTTGATAAAGGTGGTCACGACCACCGAAAATTCGAACAATAGTGAGTCTCTTTTTTGTGTGTTTCTGTTTGTTTTTGTCTGTGTCCACTGTGCTAAGTGTTATACATTATATATATCACTAACTTTTTTAGACAGTTGATGGGATTTCGTGTAAAAAATGAGCCGAAATAATCTGTCGAAGGCCACAGTCGAGTGGCACTGACGGAGAATTTCGCGAGGGTTAGGATCAAGTCGTTTTTGTAATGCAAAAAGGTAGCGAAAAAAGGGTTTCTGAGTTAATAACCCAAACCACTAGGGTGGCAAGGCTGTTTTATGTGCAATGAGTGGCCAATATACAAGAGAAGTATAATTTTGAATAAAAAACATGGTGGAGATATAAAAATTCAAATACATAAATTAAAAGAGTGGAGTGGACTTCATGTAACAGGGGAATATAAGTTGTGAACATAACCAACTTTACCGAGGAAATTACTGCAAACGATATTATTGTAGCAAAAAGTTGGTAAAATATCACATTACTACACAAAGAGCATATGGGCGTAATTATTAAAGGTATTTCTTCGGGGACAGATAAGAGTCACACCATCTTGAAATTTCTTCAACTAACACTGAATTTTAGTCCATCGTTTTCTGCCCTGCGACTATGTACATAGTCCCACAGTTCACAGTGCTCCAATGCATCTTCTCCTTTCCTCGAAATATTCTATTAGAAAAGTCATTATACGGAACAAACCCCTTGACACAGCTTGACATTTCGATCTGATGATAAACGAATTTCAATTACTACGACATTGGCGGCGAATAACACTCGTCCCGATTCATCTTTTGAGGGACATGTTGATGAACACAAGAGCCGCGCATCCAATTCCAACAGATAGGATGTTAGTTTCATACTCAATGCGCCGAGAATTCAAATGATCAAAACTCCGTATGATTGCATCCATAGCCATGGCGAAAAAACAAATTCATTTATTCCATTAACTTCTTGCCGTGAGTTACCAAAACACTTTCTTCGTGATTTAGACTTTTCAGAATGTCTACAAAAGAAATCAAGTACGTAAAAGTACATTCACTACACTGGGTTTCTTGCAGTAAACTATGAACAAAAATTAAGCTCAAATATATTTCAATTAGAAGAGGAAGTCCTGGATGTATAAACAGTAATTGAAGGGAACCATAGTGTAAGTACTCCACGTAAAGAGATTTCCATTTAAGTTCATTATCAAAATCACAAAGAGAGTAAAATTCATGAAAGTTTATTCGCATTCTTACAGGCGCCTTCTTCACTTTACGATTGACAATTCGCAGTAAATGATTAATGCGTCAATTAAAAAATTGCGCGTTATTCCTTTGACACGACCCTCACGTAACTGCGACTAAATCCCCCCGTACCCCTCCTCCCAAGATGAAAAATGAACTAAGCTTTCCCTCGTCTGTACTTCACCTAAGGCATCGTAGGAAACTACAGTAACCTCACGCAAAAAAGTAAGAACGTGGAATTATTTCTCCCTTCCAGAAAATTACACGAGAGTTTTCGCAGAAGTTTTTAAGGCAGACGCGGCACCATTTAGAAAACGGGAACTTTCGAGGTGTGTCTTGGTTCCTGCACGAAATCACGCATCACTCAAGTCGGGTTATCTTTTAGGAGAACGAACGTTGGTGAGAAATGTTTCGTTCTTTTTGGAGGAAACTATGGGAGTGCAAAGAGGAAACAAAAAAACGTTTCGAAAGATTAGTCATTCCGTTTTTTCCCGCGTGAATCACGTTTCCACTTAGGTTTCTTTTTTTTTAGAAAAAAACCGCGGAGGCAAATATTTCTCGTTCATTCTCCACTTTTTGATTCGCTGATTACATCAGTCCACTGTTCGGTCGGGATGGCCTGGCAACAGACTTCCAAAAAACTTTTCGTACCCGCTTTTGCTCTACTAGGTGTGACATTCCCTTCCGAGCGAACTGCCTCGAATTCCAAAGGAGACCTACTTGAAATTCAAATGCATTTTACTTCCGGGTTCATTGAGGAAAATATATGTTTAATCAAACGAAAATTTCTATTTACAAATAAAAGTCAACCCCCTCTGTTCGGCTATTTGGTTGGCCGTGTGAATGTATGATTAGGAAACGACAAAGTCAAATGAACAGTCATTATTCAGCTGGTCAGAAGTAATGGAGAATAACTTCCAGACACGTCAGAGTGAATAATTACGATTATAGTTTAAACTGCTCATTTTTTTAGCCATACAACAGGAGCTTATTTATCATCATTTCATACTTTGATCAGCAATTTTAGTGCTATTTTCATTGGGAGAATTAAATTCAAGGAAGACAATTTATAACTACTAATAGATACACTTTTTCCGCGAGGAAAACGACTCAAAATAATTTCTCTGACATATTGGATTCTGTCATCTACGAATAGGAATGATTTCGTTCTATCATAGTGTGTGCCATTGTAGATTCAAGACGGTTAATCGCGGAAGAAACAAAACGATGCAGCCCTCGACAGAATCGACTTCGAAAACAGTGACTTCGTGGTGTGGTCGGAGTGGGAGAGGAAGTGAGGGGGAGTGGGAGTGAGGGAACGGGAGAGGTAGTGAGGGGGAGAGGTAGTGAGGGAAGGGGAGAGGTAGTGAGGGAAGGGGGGAGGTAGTGAGGGAAGGGGAGAGGTAGTGAGGGAAGGGGAGAGGTAGTGAGGGAAGGGGAGAGAGGTGGTGACTCCGCAGCCGTTGTGGGTTTCAGTACGGAGGCAGAGCCACCTCTGGACGATGTCACCAACTACGCCCGAACCTTGCGGGAACAGAGACGCGCCAAGCGGCAGAGAGGGGAAAAAAGAGGAGGAAAATGGGAAGCGGAATTGGGCGAACGAAATGGACAACAGAGGGAGGGAACCCCGGTGAATGGGTGAATATAAGAGTAGCGTTGAAAACCTTTCACCCGGGTCCTTTCTTGACTGAGTTTTTCTTTGCGGCGGTGGAAACTAGAAGAAATTCACAGCTATCCACTTCATTGAACACTTATCGAACAATTCGCATCGTGGGTCTGATTAAAATGAATAAAAACTTCCGAGGAGAAACAAAATTTTACTATTCGGATACTTGAAATAGTGGTCAACATTATTTGCCGAATAATTTTACTGGAAACTGAGGAATCTCAGAAAAAAATCAACGTGCTTTCATTCACGAAAAGTTTATTGTCAATTAAGTCGGCAGAGAAAGCAAAGTAAATGAGAACTTAAGCAGAAAAATCCGCATACCAAATATGTTCACCGCTCATTTCCATAAGAATGACATTTGTAGATTGTCAGTATGTATTTATACGGATCTTTCTCGCCAACAATGGAGTCAGAAGTTGAGGTGACTGTGTGAATTAAAATTGTTTGGACGAAAGGATAATAAGTCTAAAATATTCCACACGAAATACAATAGTGATGGCAAACAGGAGGGATCCCCAAATTATGTTCTTTTTTATTTTGCAATCGAGGGAAATTCATATTTGCGCGTGAGCTCCTACTACAGCACCGACGAAAACGTAAATAGCAAATTGAATCAGTATTACCGACTGACTTACATATCCAAAATTGCCCAATGAACGAGAAACTGAAATTTCTCTAAGGTCATGCATCATTTTGAATGATCAACGACTTTCTTGCAAAGGAGACAAAGAGAACGCTTCCCACCAAACACACGCACGCATGCACTCGGCGTATTTTCACCCACCGACCAACTCGATGTCAATGTCCCACACTTAAGTTCGTGGGGCCCGGGGGGAAAGAATAGGCTTGGTTGACTACGGTGCGTCGTCCAATTCAATTGGTTTCACGTTCTTGCTTTCCTCCCTCGCCGGCGACATCCCCCCCTGACCCTCCACCTCCGCCTCGCGTCCCCGCCCGAGATGAGTCCGTTGCGAAAGAGCGAAGCAACGGCCTTGCCGGGGTGCCAGGTTGCTCTCGGCGAGGAAGGGAGAGGCAGAGGGCCGGGGCGCACCCTCGGGGGGAGGAAAGAGGGGGTCTCCGGAGCACTTTGCGAACACCCCCTTGTAGCGAGCGATGTTTTCGCTCGGGTGTGGACGGGGCGGGGGACGGCGGCACCTGTGACGCCAAGGAGGCATGGAAATAGCCGGGGAGGGAGGGGAGTTAAGGGTGAGAGGAAGGATGGAGGCGAGGCGTGCATAATGCCGGGGGGCTAAAATTAAGGCGGAGTGAGGAGGATACTCTTGACCGCCTTCTCACGGACAACGAACTGGACACCCAACGATACGCGTTCGATTCCGATCCGAATGGCGAGTGCATTCCGAAACGGGTAGCCAATATTGCCGAACTCATGAGAGATAAGACTGGCGGACACTTCGTACCGGGAAATCATTCGGCAACAATCACAAAAAGCCTTAATTTGGAAACAAAGGATCTCTCAATGCGTTCATAAAAATATTTGGAGGAGAAGAAAATTTCAATAGAAATTGTAACGAATCTATCGAGAATAATGATGTGAGCTCACCTAGGCCCTGAGGGAAAAAGATAGACAAGGACTATAAATCCCTGATCATTGCAAACCTACGGCTACATATGCATTACAACAGTCTTCGTAAACACAGCTAAATTTAGCGTAACTTTCCCTACGAAAAATCGTAATATAAATTTGTGATTCAAATTTCAACAAAATCATTAAATTCTGACAATACTGCATATCAAAACACTCAATATACAGTTACGGGATTTTGATCTGCGTTTAGATTCATAATTATATGACCAATAACTTTGTTAAAAAATCATTGGAAAATTTTTTCCCAAAACATTTCCCTTTAAGTACATAGAATCAAGGGCCTGAATCGTTAACACCCACCTCTCATTATCACACATTTAATAGTAACAATAATTATAGCAGTAAAATTATTGCACTTTTATGCAATAAACTAGAACGGGCCCCATGAAAAAGTGTCATTAACTCTTAAATTTAAAAAAAATGATTGGCAAATTTTGAAAGAATTCCATGAAATCTTAAAATTCATGACAAGAACGATCTTGGACAGATAAGAAAAAAGAAATTCCTTCTTTGGGACGCTTTTGTCATCTCACGCATTAATCCACTTGGGTTAGGTGTCATGGGAAAGACTTTAGCTGACGGCGCGACGTGTAAGAAGATCCCTGAAATATGCGCTCGTGTACATTCGCGCCCGTGCTTCGCGATGACGCACACAGCATGGTCGGGTGCGGGGGCGTGCAAGGAGGGGGGGGGTCGGAGAAGGATTAGTAATGCGCGCGGGACAAAAAGGTGTGAGCGTAGGCAGGGGATGAGAGGGGGGTGGATGAGGATTGTGCAATGATTTACGAAAGACGAGAGTGCGCTTACGGGGCAAATAGGATCGAAAGGAAGCCGTTTGGCTCAAGAAGCTAGAGAGTAAGGTCGGACGGAAATCATGCGGATAAAAATATGCCTCTGGATGAACCAGACCATCAATGGAGGAGGAGTTTTAAAAAACGAAGGTGAGTCCAATAAACTATGAATCAATCTGGAAAGTCCGGGGACCCTTGGTTCTATAGGAAGACTAAAAACTTGATATAAAGCCCGCTGGCCATTTTAGTTTGATGTGAATAATTTGTACACCTGATAAACCTTATCACGTCTGCCTAGAGATGAAAGTTTATGATATTGTTCGTATGAAAGTCCTTAACTGTTAATAAAACAAAACCAAAATCTTGGGGGGCAATATATTTGAAACAGGAAGTTCTCACTCCTACGATAAATATTATCGGCAGGAATAATCCAGTATAACATACTTTTTTTCACGAGAAGGCGAAGATGAAGAAAAGGTTCAATTGCATTGTATGTACTTTAGTGATCTCTTCAAAATTTGAAACTGGGTGAATCTTCGTCCATTCACCCACCGTGACGCTCAATTCTTATATATTTCTTCGGAGTCTCCAGCTTATTCCACATTTATGATGGGCATCTTAAAGGAGGGCGAGGCAACAAAAATTTCCATGCATTTCCCCCAGTAAAAAAATATATCATAAAGTCCTCATAAACTTTTATCGCAGAGCAAACGAAACGGTGGACATTTAGAACCATTTCTGGTCCCAGAAAAAAAAATTAAGAGAAAGAATTTAACTTAACCCCGTGGCATTTTCCAAACTACCGGGTTTCTCTGGAAAGATGCACGGAAAAATCTGAGCATTTCCTCCTTAAAAATGTCTACCCACACTCGCACGGAAGTTAAAGTTGCCGGAAGGGTGATATTTCTCGCTTCCGAAAGACTTTGTGTGTGTATTCGTGTGTGTGTGTGTGTGTGTCCGTGCGCGCGCGCGAAGGGAGGGAGGGAGGGGTGGTGACGAAGGGACATATAAGGGTGTTGACAAATGGTACCCCACCCTTATCTAAATGAGAACAACGGTTGTCGACGGCCCTTCGCGGGCGATCAATCCGACGTCGGCTAAATGACGGGGAAATCTTTCCACAACCCCTCGGTCCCTCTCGAAAGACATCCAACCCCCATCCCCCCCAAAAAACCTCCACCCGCTCCCCGCGAAAGAACGACCTTTCCCACGCGACCCCCTCCACCGCCCTACCACTCACCCACACCCGCTCCTAACCCGAGGGCAACGACTGCACACCACCAGAATTGATTCCTCCATTCCGCGAGGCAAGTGAAGTGTGGAGGTCTCGGTCTCGCGACGACCCCCCCCCCTTCTCCTACCGCCCCTGCCGACGAAGACGCCGGGGATAAGATTGAGGGCCGAAAGGCGACCGCGCCACTACGGATCCCTCACCTCTTTTGTTTCCTTATATACGTACGTATGTTTTTACTTCAATTTCTTCTTCTCTTCTCCTTGTTCCAAACGTTCCTTTTCCCATTCCCGACATCCTACCCCCTCCCCTCCATGTCTTCCCACCCCCCTCACCCTTGATTCCCTTCTCAAAACTCAACGGAAAAACCGGAGCGTCGAAATCTTTTGACGTGACCGCGTCGCGTCGGAGCTCTGCACTTCCTCCTTGACCGTCCGGCGAAGAGGAAGGACGAAATTAAAAAAAAAGAATCTGACGGTTTGCGAAGAGACAAAAGAGATGCGGATGCTTCTTCCCGGTGAGGGGTGGGAGCTGAGGGGTGGGGAAGAGGTGACTTTTCGCGACACGGTTCGTCATGGCCGTCTAGAGGGGGTCACGACGTTGACGCGGTGGTCAACGTCCCGGAGAGCCATGACAGCGAGTACTGGGATTCCCAAAGATGGTTTGAGGAGCGGTGTGGACCACAGTGGTCGACGGGAAAAGGCGTGGCGGATACGGCATCGATGTCTCGGGGAAGGTCAGTTTGGCCACCTGGTGATTATCAAGTTCGGGGTCGGGGAGTCGCAATCGAATCTCCGCATAGGTCGCTGCACTGAGCAACAGAGCGTGGAATGGGTCCTCGCTCCACTGCTCCAGTAAAAGAGATACAAACACCGTGAGCTGACCATTGTGACGAAGAACTTTAAGCATCAGTTGCATAGAATCAAGCGCGAAGTCCTAAACTACGAAGAATTATATTTTTCGCGGACTGAATGGCAACTCGCATTGAAACGTTTGAGGATATAGTAAATTTGTGAAGTAATATACGTTGCTTGAATGTATTGAGACGATACAGTGTGCGGATATGTGGTAAAAAAATTGTCATGATTAATTATTTCAGTCAATATTTTCCATGGGAATAAACAAAAACGCGATTGGTTCAAATCCAACCAAAATGGAATTTCAGTATTCATGCAATTAACCAAATTCAAAGCTTTTGAATTGTCACATTAACTGTCAACATTCACTTCTCTTATTTATTTCCTTAAGCTTCGACCATTTTCGAGTGAGCAATCGAGGAGGTTTATGCAGGGCGGCGCGAAATAACCTTCCCTAAACTATAAATAATTATTCCGATTTTCCTGAGAAGTTAAGTGGAACGATTAGGTGAAATGGCATCATTATGGTATCACCCGATTGGATTCTACGCCGATGTATTAATTGATGATTTTATAGGTTAAGTTGGCAGTTCCAAAATTTCAGACCCAAAAGGAGGGAGGTTTCGTTAAACCGTAGAGGGGTCGGATGGTGAGGAACCTTGCTGAAGGAGCACAGATTGCCAATGATGGACGACTACAACGGGGGAGCTCGTCGATTTTTCATTCATCCCTACGAAAAAAAG
The DNA here is from genome assembly GCF_022747635.1 of Hetaerina americana. Classification (NCBI taxonomy): domain Eukaryota; kingdom Metazoa; phylum Arthropoda; class Insecta; order Odonata; family Calopterygidae; genus Hetaerina; species Hetaerina americana. The sequence continues at coordinate 10,508,592 of NW_027286181.1, read as the reverse complement.
TACGTGTCCACGGACGCGTCCGCATGGGACTGTGAGTCGGCAACGCTGCATGTCTACGATCTGTCAACGCAGCTCGTGTGGAGCATCAATCATCAAACACACTAGGGAATTTTCCAACGTTTTGATGTTCCACGACTCGCTTCGTTTGCCACAATTAAAGCGACGAAAGGAAAAATAAAACGCATCGGCCCATCGAGAACAGTTTTCATAATCGAATATTTGTGGAGACTGCATCATGAGAAACATCGGGGAAGAGGGGAAAAAAATCACGAGAACGCAACCGCAAAGTTCTTATAAATCTCGGAACATCACCGACTCCACAACCGTCAACGCAGGACTAGAATTGATCGGAACACGATATAAAAAAAGAGTCGAATCAGAATTACATGAAATGTGGCGCAAGACATCAACTATAATATAAGATATTCAGAATAGTAAAATAAATTTTTATGTGGCCGCATTCTTCCATTGTGTGCTTTTCACGCATGGACTGATAATGACTACAATAACTTGGCATTCTTTCACATTATTAATGTTTCATTTTACAGAGCATTTTTCTCCGCCTATTTAAATTGCCATATTTTATTGATTATACGGTATCACCAAGACAGTAATTAGAATTGCTATGATGTAAATATACGTTATATCTTTTGCTACAGATATTTCAATGGCTGCACGAAAACTATGAAACTCATTACAGACTTAAAATGGCCCTCTCGAAGGTCTTTCTGTAACTTAACGAATACATAATAACGGATGGATACTCGTAACTCTGCTGATCTTTGGCACCTAAATTATAACGAGTTGTTATTTGGACGGCTTGTCACTGCGATGAGAATGAAAGTTTTAAACGAAATTGCCGGAATACCCTCGACGAATTGTGACACGTTAAAGAAATTCCATAAGCACGCTTGGATTGCCAGATTTTCCGGAATATCTACCCAGATTGGGATAGATTACTTGCAAGGAGGGCGTGGGAAGGGCCGAAGGAAGAGGAGAATGGTGAAAGCTTGCTCGAGTTGGAAGGGCGAGAGGGTGGGCAGGTGAACTTGAAAATCAAGTGACTCCTTACGTGACGACGACTGCTCTTCAAAGAATTGACGTATCCCTGACCGAGGGAGGAGACGAGATGTCGGGGGCAGAGCGTCCTTACACAACGGCGGGAGAGACGGGCGGTGGTGACGACGTCGAAGGGAAGCCGGGGAGGGAGGGAGGGAGGGAGGTGTGCAAGGATGAGAAAGGGTGGGTGGGGGCTGAGAAGGGAAGATGTCACCCATAGCGGCAGCGCGGGACGTCACACGGACGTAAATGGAATTCATATTCCGGCGTTAAGGGCTTGCAGGGAGAGAGAGAGGGCGAGAGGGGGAGAAAGCAACCGAGAGTGTTGTTAGTCAGTTAGGTCGTGAGAGTGTGTGTGTGTGTGTGTTTGCGAATGACAACGGAAGGACAAAAGCACTTTCATTACCTCTCCTCAATACGCGTGTGGATGAGCCAACTGGAAACTTCCTACCTGCTAAATATCCCCGATCGGACGGACTCGACAAGGCCACCGAGGTCGTTTATTTCTTCGCCAATTGAGTGACCGCGAATTCTAATGGCATGCACAGACTGCGGTTTATTTTATCGTCTTCATTCTGCTCATACTGATGGGCACCTGATATCAGATTGTATTGAGTTAATGACTTAATTGTGCCATCTGAGAACGATTACACTGCAATTGTCTGGTTTGCAATGCTGCCAATGGTATCCTCGACCGCAGTCTTCAACTTGGAAGGTGCAGCTCACTTTATTATATAGCAGTAATTTTTAGGGGAGGTGACTGACAGCTAAGGTCATTTGCGAAATTAGGGAAGGATGGGAAATATGGAAGGGTGGAGAGAAACTCGGCGTCGGCATTTGCCTAGTCTTAACGAAAGGCACCCAGGGGTACGCAGTTTAACGTCCCTTCCGACGGACGGCGTACTCACTCGTGAAGTTCCCTCCATAAAGCACCTCAAGTAGGGATCGGGATACAACTGAAAAATATTTACTGTCTCTGGGATTTGAACCCTGGGACTCTCGGTGGGAAGGCAGTACGTTAGCTCCACATTATTTCATTTAAACCTGCGATTCAAACACGTAGTCTAGCGTAGCATTGCCAATTTACCCAGGTATGAGTAAAAAATGAATTTCGTTAGGTGAAAAATTCGACACATTCGATTGCGGAAGAACCACAATAAACGATTTTCATTCGATTTAAGTCTTTGCTTGTCAATTTGAAAAACCGTTAGAAGGTTCAAGATCTTGAGAGAACTAAATAATTTCTTAAAATGAAAAATTGGAATGCTGACTATCATGAATTAGGTAGTTTATTTAAAAAAGAAAAACATGATCTCACGGTGAGAACTCTAGGAATTACTTCCTGGTTCTGCTGAATCGAACATAAATCTCGAACCTGCTTCATCAAAGGGAGTGAAAGAGACGAATGTGATAAAAATGAGGATTTCAAGGGAAGACTAATGGCACTTCTTTGTTTCACAAGCTCACATTCGCACCTCACTCAATTACCTTTGATAGGGAGCAGTGTAATGGAGTCGAATATCAACCATGGAAAAACAAGGAGGGGGGGGGGAGAGTTGGAAGTCTTCAGGTGATAGGGAGAGACGCCACGGCGGTGCTTCATGGTATTTCGGGGGGTAGTGTTGGTGCGAACGGTGAGCGATAAAATGGGAGGAAGAGGTCCCTATGCTCACTGGTTAGGAGGCTAAGTAGCCGTTCGCATGCCCTCCGGCGATAATGTTTGCAATTTTACAAGCAACCGAGCGAATAGAATTGTTTCTGGACCTACTTTTACAACCATTCGGGAGAGGGCATGAACCTCGTGCACGCACGGATGCGGAAGCGTGTCAACTCGCAGCGGGAATGAATTTCATTCTCCTCCGTTTTCTGCGACACTACTCGCTTCCCGGCTCAATAAAGACTCGATTCTATTCAAAACTGAATATTAGTCGGAAAAACACCCTTCGCAAATGCCAAGAAATGATCTTTACATTTCCTGCCCGTGGTGATGGAGCAGAAAAAAAAGACGTAATGATCTTAGGTATCGTGCAGAACCACCGCTGCGAGGGCAAGTTAAGTTAGCCGCAATCACCTAGTCATGGGTTCGAGTCCCGTATTAGTGGATGTTTCCACGTAGCGCAAGAGTATCAAGTGCTTGTCGTCTTACTGAATTACATCGCTTTCTGATAAATAAATATCATTGTAAAATTTGCATGTCAGAAAGACTAAATTTGTTTGCCGCATATATTTGGCTAACAGGTAACATATCAGTTTCCAGTTAGCAGTCTCAACTACGCATGGGGAATTGTAAAGACGATAGGATCGTATCAGAACGGAAATTATTTTATTGAGCCAAGTAGGCCGGCATTTAATTCAGATGCTATCTTTTAATTAAATATTCGGTCATGGTCGTAGCGAGTCGTAACACACAGCGGGCATCCGCCTACAATGCTGAAAATGGATGCGGGTATATGCACTGGTTTAAATGCAGAATATCACGCTATTTACGCGTTGCTAACTGTAGGGGAAGATATTGTCTTGAGTATTTGAGAAATTACAAAGAAAACACAACGCCAGTTGGATCATTATGGCCATAGCTATACGGAAAACATGGCTGTATTGGCTTCAAATATATCAGGAAGAACACAACTAATGTAAGAAGTTATCAAACGAGTTTGAGTCAATCAGAAAGAAGTGAGTAATTTCCAAACTGATTGGTCATATTCACAGAAATTACCTTCAAATATTATACGTCATTTCACATTGGTATACATATCTTTTGCTCGTCTACTGGGAACGGTAAGTTTTGAGGAATTAGTGGAGTCGAATTTTGGTCAATGGTCAATATTCAGCTGGAATAACAATAAGGAATTCACATGCAAAATGAGTCAAAATTTGGAAAAAATAAATTGTCTAAACCGGTCGTCATTTTGAAACGGGATATTGACTACTCGAGAAGTATGTGTTATAAGTTGCCATGGCTTCATTGGATCAACAAGCTTTTCTTTCCCTATGCCAAGTTCCCTATGAGTTATTGTAAATTCAACCATGGATGAGGAAAAAGTGGCATTTCACCTCGAATTTCAAATCCAAGGAAGTGTAATGTTTTAAAACAAAATATTGAGTTGACCCTACCGAAATCAGATGGATGCTTAATTTCTAAAGCTTTCGACAGTATCTTGAAGCAGATGCTTTAAAAAAATTGGTTTACCTCAGGGAATTTTCATCAAATCTCTCCCTTGAGTTTCCGCTACTTCATATCGAGGTTGTAAACCAATCCTACTTAAGAATCGAACGTCCATGAGTGGTATTTTTCGAGAGAGAATGAGTCCAATGAGGAGGAAATCCTACGACCTCGCTTCAAATCAGGTTTTTACATTTAATTCAAGTTGAACACGCATGAGCAAGGTATGAACAAAGTTTTTACTTAGGAAGCCTTGAGATTTCCAAGGAATAAGAATTCCACCTCTCACGAACTTATGCTTGAGACACTTCACAGTCGATGGAGATATGATCAATGCCACAGCGATTCAAAAATAGCAGAGAGATTGCAAAAGCCAGCCGGGGGTCAAACAGACATTGACCATGAAAGCCCACGACGAGGGGGTTCGTCTAAAGTTCTGTCATGCAACAAGTCCATAAGGTGTAGATATAGATTTAATTTAGATCTCAATTATGCGTAAATTGTTTCTCAAATGCATGGCATCCATCTTTTATATGAGAGCATTCGCTATGATTATACCTCTCCTCTTCGCCGCGAATGATCACGAAAACTATACGAAGCGGTATATGGAGTTTTTCTTATATTACTCATGCTATGCCTTAGTATTTCCAAATGAAACGGGTATGACGTCAGTAAATGGCAAAGGGTATTATGGACATTTACTATTTTTCCCGGTAACGTGTATCACCACCCAAAACACCCATAGCCACATACTGAATGACAACTGAAAGCTGGATGAAATTGATAAGATTATGAAAAAAGCAAGTCATTTAAGATTACGAACCGGAGTAATCGTTTTCTAAAGAGAAATCCTGGCTCTTTTCGTGACAAGATACAAGTATCAGCAGGAGGGGCGATATGGGCAGGCCATTAGGCACCGGATCCCCTCCTCCTCCACGCTCACCGACCGTCGCGTCACCTCTCCTCATCCAAAACCTCAATTCCAGCCCATCCCACGCGGTCACTCCCAAGGGCATGTCGCTTGACCTTGTGAAGGCAGAAGAGCGCTGCTGCAATTTAGGGGTTACGGGCTGAAGTGAGAGAGCGCCTAATTGGACCTTATGCGGGTATTCGTAATGTCTCCGTCCCGACATTGGAAGTCCGTAGGAGCTTCGTAAAGGCTCCGTGCTTGCCCATCCAGAATGATTAGCCTATAGGGATAATACAACCGATGGTTCTTCGTTATTTGCACCCTAAATGTCAACTATTCAACGGGGAAAATCAAATTTTATGACCCAGCGGAAAGACATACTTTCGAATAACCCATGCTTGTATTTCATATTAGAATTTAAGCACACCCATTATATTCAAAGGTGATGTGGCCTACATTTATCATAGGCAAACGTTTCTAGGGGGATCACGGATGATGTGGTGGCTAACGTACTGGCTCCCCGCTGAAAGTGCCCGGGGTTAGAACCCCGGTTGTGGCAGGTATATTTCAGTGGTATCCCGATCCCTACTTAAGGTGCTTTGCGGAGGGCACTTTGGGTGAGTACGTTAAGAGAAGGTTAAGGTCAACGCCGGGTTTCTCTCGACCCTTCATCCTTTCCTGTCCATCCCTAATGGCGCTAATGACTTCAGCTATCGGTTGGTCCCTGAAACTACTACTACTACTGCAAACGCTTGAAGATATCACATTCTAATTTGATTCCCCCCCTTGAACCACGAATTGGAAGGATGGTAGTTTTATCTTAATTGGACATGAAAATGACTCACGCTGAAATAATTCACGTTCATGAAAAGAGGCTATACACGGATGATCAAGCGCAAAAACATAAAATGTTTTGGCCTGAGGATTTTAACGACCACATTTAATCGACCTCATCCGACTAATTTTATGTAACCCAGTTGATTCACTTAAATTTATCAAGATCCTAATTGCACTTAATCAACAAGCGTGTTTATAAATAAATGTAAACAAAATGTGCATGGATATAAATCAACCTTGAGGCAAAAAGAAAAGTGGAGTAAACCCGTAAATACAATTGGCCCATTCCTGACTTTTTCATTCTATTCCGTCATGGGCTTGTCAGTTAATACAGAGCCGCTACTCCAACATTTAACGTTTTGCAGCACTTCTTTGCGGAAAATTCATTATTCGGTCAAGGGAGACCGGCCAATTAGGTATTCCTCATACCCAACGCACCGGTTGAGAGACGGAAGTGTATCCCAGCTTTGTCAAACGTGAGGTGCCTAATAACTTTTTCGCAGGCGTAAACATACTTTTCACGCGGAGTCGGTGAAAGGAAACACGTTGAGGGGCAGAGCGATGGGCATGAACCATTTCCTCATGAGTAGTAATAACGTGTTAAGTGTATCGTTGTTATGGAAATAAAGATTATATCCAGAGTAACACACACATAATATATATATATATATATATATATATATATATACACACACAACCACGTATATAAATGCATTAATCTGATGATGACGGCCATGCCGTGGAACGTCCTGTGAAATACAATGTGAACGTCCTGTCTTTGTGTTACTATGTTTTCAAAATCTAGAGCAGTGTTTTAAACTATGTACTTGTGCGTCGACAAAGAGCTATCTATTTCAAAGGTGTGTGGGTGTATATATATATATATATATATATATATATATATATATATATATATATAAATATGTGTACACACGTGTACATATATGTATATACATATATGTATATACACATGTGTATACCCATATATTGATTTATATAGATACAGGCGGGTCAAACATAAGGCAGCACATTTAAAAAAATCACAAGAATGGTAATTTTCGGTCCCCTCTAAACCAGAAGGACGGGGGAGAATGGACTGAGGTGGCGGGAGGGAGGAGGAAAGCGTGGGTGGGGTGAGACGGACGGACGGTTTTGGGTTGGCTAGTTGAGAGGAGGGAGGAGAAGAAAATATTAGGTGGAGAGGAGTGTCTGGTGAAAACAACATTCGATCATATGCGGCGGTATGTTTCAAAAAGCGATATTCAGGCCTACTCTTTGTGTTCTGAGTTTGATTGGAGGGTCGGTGGGTGAGAGTGAGCCAATTATTGAAACACTGTGGCAATTATCGAACATGGCATTATGAAGGGGAGGAAGGTTTGCATGAAACGCCTTGGTGGCTCATTGGACATTGAGAGCGGCGGTACGCAGACATACAGGTCAAACGTGATACGTATGTGATACGCATGTCAAACGCGAAATAAGAGTTCAAATTGCAGTATATACGTAGATGGACTCGAAGTGCAAAGGGGAGAATGGGAGGGTGGTAGGAAGGTGATAAACGAGTTGGTGGGGAAGGAATGCTGTATGAATGTCTATGTGTGCAAATATATATATATATATATATATATATATATATATATATATATATATATATATATATATATATATATATAACGATTGTACGGAAAAACTCACACGAGCGGTACAATAATGGGCTGACACAATATAACACCAATAGAATAGAATAGCAACATTTAAAAGAACACTCACACGGTAAATTGTTCGAGTTCGAGAAATTTACCGTGTGAGTGTTCTTTTAAATATTGCTATTCTATTCTATTTGTGTTATATTGTGTCAGCCCATTATATATATATATATATATATATATATATATATATCCACACTCACCACAAACAACTCTATTGCGTAACTTGAAAAAATAATAAGCAAGCTCAAGGACCTCCCTCCGCCATTGTCAAGCACGGTGCCAACAACATCCACATGCCAGTTCCTCACCATGGCCGCTCAGTGCATCGCTAACATAAGCTCTAAACCTTTTTTCTCGTGGGAAAAATCATAGCAAGGACTGAAAATTCCTCCTCGCTAATTTTCATTCAAGGCTTGGCTCGCACTCGAGTGTTTACCGGTAGGGAGACTGCTCGGGATAAGCGCGGATCCTGAAGCGAGGCAAGTCAACAGGATCATTCACACAATTTGCGCAACGAGAGGCATATTGGCTTACACTTAACGGCCAGATTGCCATCGAATAAATTACGCCATAAACGTACAAAACGATGAGCGGCCAGCGGTGGCGGTGTAGGTGGCTGCAACTACGTTATGCGCTGTCTTCCACACTCATAACTTACGCTCATTCCATTGAAATATCAGGTAAAATTTCAAACTGCGTGATTGGGTGTGTGAGCAATTTCCCAACGGCCGTGAGAGGGAGTGGAACGATTACAGAAATCTTTGTAATCGTATTACTCAAATGAATCATCTTTCCCGTGTGAGAATGTAAAGTATATTTTCAAGAATATTCCGTAGTGGAAAACTTCGATTGGCCTCAGAAACTCATGTGAAAGCAAATTATTTTCGCTATAAGAGATAAATAATAACTTCGAGTGGTATTATGATTATATTACCGCAATTAGAAGATTTTTTCACAAACCCCTTTTTGGAGGACTAGGCAATCAGATATTCAGTACAGAGATTTAAATGAAACCCACTTCTGGAAAAAATCGTCACACCGTAATGCCATTTACAATAGCCCTTGACACGGGGGACTGGCCGAATTTTTGTTACCTTGAATTAAGTACGGCTCTAGAAGGTGGAAAACACTGTCAGAAATATTTATTTCCCTTTTAGAAATTACATGCCACAATGACTATCCTATGCTTTTAATTGAAAACCACAGAAGTGAAATCCCCAGGGTAATTGGAGTACATCATTTTCTCCAAAAAATACTCGTGAATTAAGCGACAACACTTGTACGCTACCCAGATTCCAAATGGAAATATACCTCACTAATGAATATCACAGGAGTGAGCTCATTGCTATTCCCTATTCCTGTATTCAACAGCCAGATGACATTTTCCTGCTGTACGTCACTGATGCAACAAATCAGTTGGAATATGACCAACCCTCGCCCATCGTAGAAACGAGGAAGCGGAGGTCCAGCGTGATGCAGGAAGAAAAGCCCTTCCTGAGAGAGGCAATCCAGAAATATCCCGCGGTCGTCCTGAAGAGTTGGCCTCACCGAAAGAAACCGCGGGCGAGAGGGTAATCAAATTTCCAGCATTCTACGCGTAAAATACACGCACACAAACGTTCCCGCGACGGGAGCAGCCGGAGAGAGCGCGACAAGGTCACCACGAGTGCGGGGCGGAGGCACGGGTGTATGACGAGGACAGGAGGAGGTGGAGGGGCAGGGAGGAGGTGGAGGGGCAGGGAGTGGGTGGGGAGGGAGGCAGGGGTAGAGGTGAGGTTTCGCGGCAAGGAAAGGAAAAGTGAAAATCCTTACGCTCTCCCGAGGGGGGGAGGGGTGGGGTGAGATGGAGAGGAAAAACACGGGAGCAGAAAGAAAGGAAAAAACTTAGGACCTCGAGTTAAATAGTTCGCTTAATTAGAAATATTGAGACGAGAACGGTTCGGGAAGGGGGAGAGAGGGAGAAGGGTGGCAGGAGGCAGAATGGAAACGAAAGATTCAAGGCAATAAGTGAGGGATAAAGGAAATAGTTATGGGGATGGTGAGAGGGTTTCGCGGGACGGAGTTGCGCCGTCATCAAGGGCGGTGTAGGTGAGAAGTGCGGCGATGCCGGAATTACTGGAATTCTGGAGAGGTATCGCGGAGGGAAAGCGAAAAGGTTCTGATGGTACGGGGCGAACCAGTCTCTTCCTGCCACACGGGGGGAACGGTGGTGAGGTCACACCACGCTAGTGTTCACCACGACTTTGAGGAGAGACGCCGCTGGGTCACGCTTTTCAAGAGCACGCCCGCCTCGTGTTGGAAATACGAGCGCCCGACGACGCAATCAATCTAGAAGCAAGCGAACATTCACTAATAATAGTCTCCAGAGAGGGAATCTCCCCTAAAATGAAACACCCTAGTGAAACCGAAGAGCTTAGAGGAGTCTTAAAGTATCAGAAAAAAGCAAGCCCTAAAAAACAGTCGATACCTTCCTGTAACTACCTAAATATACAAGGCTTCGCGAGGAAGGTATTCTTATAGGATTCCATTTCAATTTTCAAAAGTGAAAATTATACATCATTACACATTCGGATAGGTGACAATGCGTATAGCAGGACTAAACAGATTAATTAATAGTCAGAAGATCGATTATCCTTCGAAATAGTTAGCATTTTTAACTTAGGTAATCGATTTAAACGTTTGAAACACATCTATAGCTAATGATCAGATCTTAAGGAAGACGCTGTAATCTGATTAACCACATGGCGATAAAAAATGCAAACGGTCGTGACCTACGCCAAACCCTAATTTAAGAGAAAATTCTTTGGGGAATAAAATAAAAGTTAAAATCGAATCAACACTTACCCAATCATCGGCTCTAGAGTTTAAGGCGCAGATGGTGAATACGTCGGAGCCGTGGAGGCGCCATCAGGGCTGCTCATCTAATTGGCCTGAAAAAAAATCAATAAGGAGAGTTAAGTAAAAAAACCGACAATTATGGCTTAGCATTCATTCAAAGATCTTTGTAATCTTTCGCCCAAACAATGAAATGAACCTTACCAATAAAATTAGAGTAGTCGTAATTTATTTAGAAGGAGAATTCAATCCCTTAGGGGACCGCTGCACATTAAATGTAATGGAAAATATAAAAATCGTACGTAAGTATGCACGGAAACAGATAAAATATAATTGTTCAAGACATGCACGCTTATACAATGAATAACTTTGAATTAATAGAAAAAATATTTAACAGCATACATTAAAATTGACACTTTCAACATTCTTAAAAAACCGTTACTTAATCTGAAATAATTCCCAGATAATCGCCATAAGAGATCGTTTCCAGAGCAACCTACATGGAAATTCGTCCCTTTTAATTGTTAAAGGAAAATAAAAGGAAGATGGAAGTTCTTTGAACTTCGTTTGTCGCGTTCATAGTTTAAAACCTTTACCTTTCATATGGCTTTCTGCGTAAGGCTATGGGACAATGGTTGCTTGGCTGCCTGCCACATTTATGCTACATCGCAATTCTGGAGGAGGTGCATGCGTAAATACGAATTCTCATACCATGCCAACTAATGAGTCACGTTAGAATAAATCGCAACAGGGAATCGGATAAAATTGGAAGTGTTCATTAGTCTTCTATTATACTTTTGCCGCCACTGAACATCACATCGGGAGATCATTATGCACAAAAATCTAAGTGAGAACAGGAATGAGAACGAATTTTAGCAAGGTTATGTGAAGGATTTAAGGGGGTGAGTGAGATAACTTTTTGCAAAAGACGAGGAGGGAGGACGGGAGGGCGGAGGAGGGGGAGGGTGAAGTAGAGGCGAGGCGTGGTCGGATGGCGTGGCGGAGAGGTGAACACAAGGGGGAGACCGTCAATCTCCGACCTTGAACGAAAGAGAAAATAATACCTCGACGGCAGGAATGCCCGTGAAACACGATTTGGCGCGGGTGTGTGGGTGGTGTAGAGTGGAAGCAGGCCTGCCATTGACGGTGAAGACACACCACTTGATGGGGGAGGGGTAGGGGGCGAGGCGTGGGCGACACCCATGAAATCCCCTGGACGGATGAGGAAATGCATTCGCCCCGATTCAAAGAAAGGCTCGAATGGGCAAACGGAGGAGATTGAATTTACGATCGGATTTCCCAATCCGAAGCCTCATCGTTCGATAATTATGCATTCAGGAGACCTTACAAATTCGCTCAATTCTCCAGCGTGATGCTCTCGTTATAATCCCTAGGAAAATATAATGGGGGCTCTCTCTCAGATGCAGCTCCGCCGCGGGAGGCTAAATGCAACGCCAGATAGGGGAACGTCCCGATGAGAGATCAAATAGTAGGCAGGCGGCGTCACGGAAACGGGGAATGGAAACATTAATACGAGCTGTAATAAACGTGTTTCAATTCTATCATTTTCATGATTATGGTATTGATCACATCGTCAAAAACATGTTTGAGAAAGCCTTTTATTGCACGGCAATAATGATTTTATCCAACTCCAGTTCTTCTTATGATATCTCATTTTATTAAACATCTGCTGAGCATTATTTAATTGAATATAAATTAATTTAATGTATAGATCCATTCATTATGAAAAAAAATGAGTTTCAGTTGGGATAGGTACTGTCTTCACGTTTTGCAGTGCAGTATTTTTCATTTGTTAACTGGAATTATTTCATAAAAACTCAGCTTAGCATCGCTAGTAACAATATTTAAAAAAAGAATCAACTGGAGCGCTCTAGTAAAACAATTCCTAGAATGGTATCATTCATATTTCATAAAATATTTTATGAATTATCCGCATGCTCCATGGAAACCCATTTCCTTTCGAACAATCCACTTCGGTATTTAATGCAGATGCGGTCATGAAAACTTAGCCATCTTTCATTAGGAGGGCCAATGAACGTAATTCTTATTCCTGTCGTACAACACTTGCCTCTACGCAACGATTCCACTCTCGCCTTCACTGAAGCCACCACCTTCGTCACAGCTGAATCAAGAATAGGAATGGGTGATGGGAGAGGAATGGTGGTATTTGAGTCGAGATCATATCCAACCTTTGAAAACTGAACGCAGATGGCATCGAGTACCCCGAAACCATGATAATAATTCCCCGGCGTTCTAGATCCGTCACGCCTTTTCGGGAATGCTCTTACACGCGCGCGGCCGACGTAATTGAACTTCCGCGCTCGGAGTCACATGCGTGACGGAGGGTAGGGGAGAAGGCACGAAGAGACGGAGATTTATATCTCTATATAAATACACGGTGAACTCGAGTGCGTTCTAGTGTCGGAAAAATGCGTTTTGATTGGAGAGACGAATTCCCATAAAATATAATAATGTCTCTTACAAATTTCAATGCAAGAAAATAGAAATAATTACCGTAAATACGAATCATCAATATTTCAATCCTAAGATTAGCTTTGCTGCATTCCTCCATTCTTCTCTATTTAGTGTGAATTCCCTCACTCCCTGATAGTTTTTCTGCTTTTTGTACTTCTCAATTTATTCTGTGCGCTTGCCTCTTGGGTCTTCCCCCTCAAAGCACCGTTTGTAAAAAAATAAATTAGTCACGAAAATGTAAGCATTAAAATGTATTCGTACCAAGATATTCTGGTGAGGACGTAGAACATTTAACACCAATCCAAATAAATTAATAAAACCATTCAGCCGAGTGTATTAATCATTGTCGCGTAAGTTTCGTAAAATATGGGTTTTTTGTGGAAAGAGTATTTTACTTTCGAATAATCTTTTTTATTCAAACTTTCTGAAAACTTCTTTGATTCATTCTCGCACCACCACGTCTCAACGTACGGTTTGAGGACCAATGATATACCCACAAGTGTTTACAAGCCCCCGAGAACAGGAAGGCTGCCTTTTAAAATGCCAGGCGACCCACCCCTCCCCGCCGTTGGGTGATGGGCGTGCATATTTCCCCCTTTGGCGTGACTGATTCTCTGCCACCCCTCCTCCCCCACCGGCCGAGCGCTAATGCTCCCCGCTCTGCAATCTGCGCTCATCGCGCGCTCCGGAATGGGCGGCGGCGAATTGCGAGTGAGAGAGGAGGGGAAAGGGGGGGGGGAAGAGCGCTCATTTCGTCCTCCGCTCCCTTTCGCGGTTTCCCTCCTCCCCAAGCGGAGGAAGGTCTTTGACCACCGATTAAGATGCTCTACCCACCTCCCTCCCCGATGGAGCCGCGAGATTGCTGGAGCACCACGCCATAATCATGCTCACGGCCCACGTCCATATAGACGTATATATATATATATATATATACACACACACACATATATATACACATGTATATTAATTTGTTTTATAAAAAATGTTATATACATATATATATATATATATATATATATATATATATATACACACACACACATGTGTGTATCGTGATGAATTGATGCTCATGCAGACGTTCCTCAGTGAACGGAAAAAGTCTTACTTGAGTCTAATCGTTCTATAATCTCTCAATTTTTGCCATTAAAATTGTCCGACCTTCGGATATACTGTGATGGCTCATGCATTAATACATCCTTAACAATAGTAAAATCACCCACGTTTGAAAATACGTAACACGCACCGCCCACGGCCGAACCTTCGTTTCTCCAAGGGTAACCATCCAAAATTTTGTTTTAATATAATCACGCCCTGTGCTCTTTTATGGCAATTTTCCGCGAACATTATCGGCTTTTTCGCGGGCCTTTTATCTTTCATTTCGATTCTTGAATGGAGTTTTTTTTAAATAGATCCCAAAGCTCACGGTGCTTACTGTTATGTTAAAAAAAATGAATAATGGCATATTGCATTAATGTTTCCGTTGCTATATCATCCAACGCCGTGTTTCACACACGCCAGCCAAAACGGCCGTTCCATGTGCTCTGTCTATGCGCTTTCCCCATACTGAGATCCAGTGGGACGGTTGATACCCATTCGGAATGATCATTTGAACAGTATGCACGCGCGCGTTTTGGCGATTTCTTTCGCCATTTCCCGCCTTCGCTCGTGATCGACGGTCTGCAGTTGAATATGATTCCAATCATTTTAACGTCCCTGGTTCCGCTTTACAGGGAAGTGGCCCCGCCATCCTCATTAACGAAGGAACTCCCGGGATCACCTTGATGCGCTGCCGGACGGGTTTCCAAACCCTCCCTCCTTCCCGCCCCCAAACCCACCACCCCACGTGATTTTGGAAATATTTTTTCTCCTTCTCGTTCACACAGAAACCCATTTGTTGTGCTACACTCGCCATGAGACCATGACAAATTGCTACAGAAGGTCGGTCCGCGGAATCCTAGCCCTGCAAAATGTGTTACCGATGAAGCAAGAGCAGGAAATATCGATCCAACCCCAAAAAATTGCCACTGCTCGACTGGCAATCAAATTTTGCTGCAGCGGAATACGACAGGCGAATCCACAAAGATTTTTTTTTCTCTCTCCAAAGCATCTACTTCTACATCGAACATATCAGTTCTTGGGCGTCACGAATGTTTTGTGGATGGAAATCCGACATAAGCCATTAGACTTTTAACCAATGAAGAATAGATTGACAGTTGGGAAGCACAAAGTAACACATGGATTGAACGCTGGGAAACTAAATATTTGAAAGCGAATATTTAAAATCGGACGTAATGAGGAATAGATTTTCAGCACAGATGAAACATACATTATTATATCTAACTGATTTGATTGAATTTTATTTCTCTGGACGTGCTCTGAATCACCAAACAAAGCTCACCACCACATTATTTATCTCAGGACTTGCTTGATGGCTGAGATAGATGGCTTCCCTCAGATGCTGATTTACTGCTGTCACCGTACTAGACAGTGGAAGGTGGCGGTGTTCGACATTATTATTTTATATGGATTTATTTTCCCTTATTTTGCAATTTGTCTATCAGGTCCTCAATTTATATATCTTCCTTTAACATTCAGGAAAATGCC
This sequence comes from Hetaerina americana, assembly GCF_022747635.1. Lineage (NCBI taxonomy): Eukaryota > Metazoa > Arthropoda > Insecta > Odonata > Calopterygidae > Hetaerina > Hetaerina americana. The sequence continues at coordinate 10,492,979 of NW_027286181.1, read as the reverse complement.
AAGGGGTAAATGTGCAGGGGATAGAATTACGGCCGCATAATATATATATATATATATATATATATATATATATAGAGAGAGAGAGAGAGAGAGAGAGAGAGAAATGTCAACTAAATCGAAAAATACTTTCAAGATAGTTTACTTATATTTTGTAAAATAATACAAAACACAGGTTATTTGGTCATTACAATTTATAAGCTTATAATTACTTATGCGCAGGTAACCTCGGGTACACATGTGCATGCCGAATGTTAATAGTTATGTCTTAATTGGAAATTTTCCCGAGTACTGTCTAGCCACACTGATGCCATGAAAGCTGGCCGAATTTTAACAAGTTGAATATGAATTTTTTAAATGCGTGCTATTCAAATGCGCAAGATAAGTTACCGCAATAAATTAGGCAGTTCATGCTCACAAAATATTAAGCTATAAAATATTCATCGGGGGCAAATATCAAATTCGACTCAAAATTAGGGCCACAAAACGTGAAATTACATACACCTAGTTCAATGCATAAGTATGCGTCATCAATTAATAAATGATCGATTAAAGTTTGTGCATAGACAATCAACCGTCAAACAAACAATTAGGATGAATAAATGCATGCTCTCAGAATTAATAAAAAAAACCTTTTCCTTCATCTTTTAATTGACATTAATTATTTGATTACACCCACACGAGTCATCTGCAGCGTTGAGGTCATTTCCTGGCGACCCGAAAGGACCAAGAGCTGCCTCTGTTCATTTGTTAATATCACCAATTAATGAGGCTCCCGGAGACAAAAGTTGGGTCGTTGTTAATTTTTCAGAGGTGACGCACGAGGCACTAACTCGTTAATCACGCTGCGCGAAAAGTGATTACTGTTTAGCTGCGCGATCGACGGCGCTCAGTGCGCTGCCATAGGAGGCGAGGCATGTACCGAGGACGAATATATTCCATTTACCCATTAATACTAGAGCGCATATGCCGATGCTAATCACGAATCTATGATTCATCCCCGGCCGCGAAGTGAAATATTGAAGCACTTTGACTGGGGAGGCTACGAGTATGATTAGCTCCTATTTTAGGTCATATTTTTTGCCACGTGCCTCCCTATTATCGCCGAATAAACTCGGCACGACCCAAACTTGCTCGTTTTTTTTCCCTGGGAGGGATTTCCGGACTAATAATGAATCCCCCTCGTTTTTTTACATAAGAATTGCGCATCAATAACTCACCCGTCACAATACCCAGACTTCTATTGCCATTTTATCTGCCACCTACGGCTTTCGACATGAATTACATATCACGCTTCTCATTCCATTTCTATTGAATTAGTAATTATCGAATCTCACCATCACGCTCTTTTCGACGTAAACTGCGTCAGAGCGTGCGACTTGACATTCGAAGCCATCCCGGCCAATTAAACCAATCGCTTCAGACGTCACTTCGTAGAGGGCACACATGCTCCGAGAGAACAAACACAAAAAATGACACAATTTTGCGGCGGTAAAATTTTTCTGACTGTGGTTTGGCAATTTATTGACCCATATCATTCAACTACAAAGGTGCAGGATGCTGTGGATTGGACCACATCTACAAAGGCTTAGTCTTTCAACGTTCGGCATTGGTTTTGATTTTTGGGTTTAGTTGGTAACTGTCCATTTTTTTATTCCTTCATATACTTTGTTGAAGCGATAGTTGCGGGTCATGAATGCAAAGTTGTCACAATGTTAACCTCACGTTATTCTTCGTCCATTATGTGTGCTTTAAAAAAGGTCTAAAATGTGTTAAAAACTATAATGCTCGTCAATCCGTCTCGTCGGAAGAATCCATACAATCGCACCATCGTAAGTGATCATAATTAGTTAGGGAAACAGGAATGGAATGAATTTATCCAAAAAAAACCACCAGAGCGTTCGAATCATAAGACGCGGTCCTCGGCAAACCCCGCACACAAAAGCTTCGGCCTTCTCCCACCCTGACGGCTAGCGCCATAACTTCCCCTTTCGCCCGCGCCGCCGACCGTACTGCCTTCAGTGTGCCGGTCATCGAACCTCAGAACTAACGGATGATGGGGTTTAGGGGATGGGGAGTTGGGGATGGGTAAAGGGGAGGGGTGGGAACAAGTTGGGGTCGGAGGAATGGGGAAGGGATGAGAAAGAGGAGGGCGAGAGGAATGAGAACTAAGCGACGGAGTGGGGCGGGGGGGATTCACTACATACTTAATACAATATGTGGATTCAACTCGACAAAAGAGTAGGGAAATATTGTTTCAAAAAACAGTGGCATAATTTTCCAGCACAACGCGAGCCGTAAAAGTAGTCGAATTTGCATTAAGCTGATGTTTTTTTTCGTGCAATGTGTGAATGACAAAAGGGGTCCTTCGCCTATCACGCAGATGAACTTCCATGCCCACACACGAACACGCGAAAATGGAAAAACAGTCCAGGGGAAGTGTGTTTGGATTCATTACATCAGGCGCTCGAGGGAAGGTGAGACCGGCTAATCTTCATACCAAATATAAAGCGAAAATACTTATCGTTTTCACTGGCAACAATTCATTTCAAACGCAACTCACGAGGAAACGCACACTACGTAGACCTAGACAGTACACGTGTACTGCTATTGGCATTTCGACATACATGACCAAACCTTCTTGCTGGCCATATAGCCATCCATCAATCCGGTGATCTGGATTCCTCGCCCGATGCTATTTCATTTGTCACTGAGGGAGGAGAATGAATTTTTTCCTCGGCTAATGACGAGCAGCTGCCTTGAGAAAAAAAACGCTGGACATTTTCTCAAGCAGCCGTAATGGATGGGCGCTGGAGCACTCGTAATGATCAACACATGAGAAATGGGTAAAACCCGACGTATGCCCACTTCCCTGGGAATCTCCGAGGGAAAAACTTTGTACTGCAACTCTACTACTTTGGACGCTGGAAGCTACTACCTCTCGAAAAGTATTTATACGTTAGGCGAAGGAAGTGAACGACCCCAGGAGTGGAAAGAATGTTGTCGGTAAAAGCGCACACAGACAGGACAAGGGGTAAGGCTGCGGAGGACGGCAAAGTGGGACGGGAGGGGAACGCGGGGGTCGCTACATCGCCCACCCCCCTAAATGTCCAAACTATTCCCAAAATTAAATTAAAATATTGGATTCGATAACTGACGAGCTAATTACTGCGAGAGAAATAAAAAAAAACGTGGAGACCAGAGTCAGCGTATAGATAATTACTTGTGCGTGTTTTCCGACTCTTAATTTCCACATTGCGTGCATTATTACCTTCCTGGTATGGATGCGTTCGCGATCGAGGTACTGTCATATTCAGGGAAGCAATTTCCCGAAAATAAAATCCAAGGGCAAAGAGAGCAGGGATAATTATGTTGATGACGTTTCCAATTCGTTACCTGTTTCCGCGTGAATATCCACCACTTGGGAAATTGGAAATCGCGGCCAATACTTCACGTTAAGTCTGTGAAAATACCGAAGTGAAATTCCATACAGGTGATTCAATATGCCTACAATAAACATCAACACAAATATGTTATTAATTATCCTGACGAGCATCGCTCGTTGAAAGAATCACTTTTTCACGACTGCGTCACTATAATGGAAAGGTAGCGTAGGGGAGCACCTACGAAAAACGATGAATAATATTATCATTCCCGCAGTGTGCGAAGTAAATTATGCAATTTATCAGCGACGGCCGCGAAAAAACCCGGGAATAACAAATGGCAAGCCATTAAAAAATGCATGCATACGCCATATTCTCTCGCGATAACGTCAAACTTCTTCTGAAAACCGCGAAATGAAATTTTTCCGGTGTCTAAATGATGCAACAGATCCCTCATTCTCTTTCCCCTCGCTCCCAGAGAACAAAACATAAAAATCTCACTCCCCTCCGACCCCCGTACATGACCCAATCCCTACACCCGGGAGTTGCATCCCCCATCCCCGAGTCGTCTTAAAACTCCTCCTCCCGCCTCGTAGGTGCAACTCCAGAGACAAAACACGCAAAAATATTTCCGTGACACGAAGCTCCAGGACGGACGAAAAAAAAACGTAAGCGGAACTTGACAGGGTCGGAGTGAAGTGACGGTTCGAGATAGAAGAAGGTAAAGAGAGAGGGGGGGAGAGAAGTGCCGGATAAAAGTATGAAGACGAAATGGAAACAAAAGGAATGCACAAGCAGAAAAAGGGAGGGGGAAAGCTGGGTTGGGATATGGGGCGGGGGGAATCCGCCGAGAGAAAATGGAATAAAGAATCCCGAAGGAGAAAAAGGGAGAAAAGACTGACACGTCTAGCAAAAACTGGACCACTTCTATTCCACTTCCACTCCGTGTGAGACTTGCGGTGCTTGCTCAGGTGTGTGTGTGTTAGTGTGTGGGTGTGTTAGTGTGTGGGTGTGGGTATGTGTGAGGGTAATTTTTGTCGAGTTTCTTCTCCAAAAAGGGGAGCTAGAGGAGGCCGGAAGAATGTGGCTGGGGTGCTAAGGTTAGACTTGTGGAAGAATAACAAGATTTGGAAATAACGCGCCTCGCCAAATTGCTTTTCGATTTGCGTACGATAAACCAATTCTAGTGGGTTATGGAATGCATTTGCATTTTGCTTTCGCGTGATGACCTTGTTTTGGGACAAAACTTCCGTCTTAAATGGCCTCAAGCTTCCAAATGGATAAATAAACTTTCCTCTACTTCAATTAAGATAAAATAACTTTTGCGTCATGCACATTCAGAAATGAGCACAAACACCTATTTGCCTAAAGTCCACAGGAACATATCTGGTTTGTGCACAAATTGATATACGATATTATATCCTGGTTATTTTAGGACGCATTATGAACTAGTAACTATTTACATCGGTAAAAAAGCAAGACTTGAGCCGAAGTTAGAGCCTGCGTAAAAATGTGACAGGAGTTCAATTGACACTGAAACCATTTTAATTTTTTAATATGTATAATTATAATATTTTCTAAATACGGTTTAATGAAAACTTAGTCAACAGCACTCTAACAAAAAAAAACAAGGAAAAAAATATAATACTCGGCATTTTTTGCTACCGGAGTTGATCTTTTCGCTGAGGTTGAATTTTAGCAGACGCATTAAAGTTGCACGCCGCTCGACAAATATTTTATTGGAATTCTTGTGACGCAGGTCTAATTAATTTCACCGCGGAGTGACATGAGCGAAGGTCCCGGTGGGAGTCGCACGAAGCGCGAGTGATCTCGGATAGGAGAAAGGGGTGGCTGAGCGGTGGGGGAGGGAGGAAGAGGGATGGTGGGAAAGGAGCGGAGGGCGGGGGCGGCATGGCTCAGGACGGGAAGGGGGGCGCCGAGAAAAACAGAATTGAACGGCCGGGGGGGGGGGCCGCATCGGAGAGGTTTCTAGATACATACACGTAGATCCTCCGATGAAGATGGAGTGGGGGGGGGGGGGGGCTCTCCCTTACTCTCCAGGTCCCACCCACACCCCCCTTCCCTTCACTCACCATATCCCGGCGGTGTTGAATATTTTTCAGAGGTATCTCGATCCCTGCTTGAGGTGGTTTGTGGAGGGCACTTTGAGTGAGTACGCCGTCCGTCGGATGGGACGTTAAGCCGCGGACCCCTTGGCGCCTTTCGTAAAGAGTAGGCTAATGCCGACGCCGGGTTTCTCTCCACCCTTCATCCTTTCCTATCCATCCCCTATGGCGCAAATGACCTCAGCTGTCGGTCGCCTCCCCTCAAAACTACTACTCCCCCCTTCACTCACATGCCGCCCACCTGTGTCCCCATCGCGGCGCTCCCCCACCACACTCGAGTGCGGGAGACGGTGGGGAGGTGACACAGGGGTGCGGGGTGGGCAGAGGACTTCTAAAGTTTCGGGACTACGAAGGGTGTCGAGATGAGGGGAGGCGGTTCGGGGGGGTTCGCGAGAGACGGAATGGTGGCTTTGGGTGGTGGGTGCAGCGCAGCTTGACGGGAGTTTTCGCCGATTCAATCCCCGCATATCATTGCGCATTCCGCGCGACGGCCGTTGAACCCGGCACCTTCCCGTGGGGATCCTCCTTAAGCCTCCGGTGTCAAGAGCAGTTCCGCTTCCATTCATATGGGCGACGGCGGCGTCGTGGATAAACGGGTGAACCGCGGATCGAGGCCGCGGACAATAGGATGCGATTGCCCAAGGGCGATAGGAGAATGTTTCCTGTTAAATACGGTGGTATGAAGGAATCCATTAGCATAAAAGTGAATCCCGATCGGGACTTCCAAAATAATTGCGTCCGAAAGATTACCGAGGTTTCCAACAAGGTAATCACCATAGCTTATAAATTTTATTACCGACTTGTAAATGTTTTTCTTCCGCTCAGAAAACTTCGATTGAACTACTAATTTTTCCGTTTCACTCTTACTTTCTCTATATTTAGTGATGCTGCTGATTATTTATCTATCAAGATTCACTCACGTTAATCACCAAAATGCTTGTTGGAATATTTCATCGAAAAAAATTAAACTAATTTTATTTGAACTCACTTTTCTTCTTAGACCTTTGTCGGCTAATCCGTTTGGATACGATATCATCGAGCAATGAGATAGCATTCATACCGCGTGACAAGCTACTTAGGTAAGTCTCTGTGACGGACGACAGATGCGGCGGAGATCGTGATTGACGTCGTCTGACGATGAGTGTCACTTGATGGCAAAGAAGAAAGCTTCGTCCTCGGGAGGTGATGATTTTGTCACCGGAGGACAAGGATTCACAACCAGGTCACGGTTGTTAGTTAATTGGAGGACACTGTCCATTAAGCTCGTCATGGTGTCAAATGGTCTCCTGGAACCGGTAGCACGACGGTTTTAAAAGAAGAGGAGTTGAGGATCCTAAAGGTTTACAAAACACCGATCGCACCCATCGAACAACTAGATGCCTAAACTCACTTCAAATAAATGTCATTATAAAATGAACTCATTGAACAATGGAAATGAATAAAACAGTACGTTAAATCCCACGCACTTTTTTTCGAGAGTCCTTCCTCCTTTATGAATGGCCATCAACTGCCACTATTCACAACAATCTCACTTCTTCTATTAATATAATTCCATTACACGGCGAGAGTGCCATTTTGCAGTCATCTGAATCATGAATAATGAGTGCGCTCTATATTCCCTTCAGTACATGGCGCTAATCAAAGCGGAGCATAAGAGCTTTAACATTTTCTTTTCATGGCTAGACACACACGTGTGGCTCTCTCTCAAACAAATTTATCGAAGGATAATAAAACGCAACGGGCCAGGCGCTTTGATGTTTTATCTCGTTGAATACTCGGTGGACAGTAGAAGGTGATTTCAAATCTTCAGCCAAAATGTATGGGCCCTTTTTAGCAACCCAGCAGATATGATATCATACCATTTTTTTCGGCACACATGGACGCGAACTGACGAGCATGACTTGAAAAATTAAAAAGCCATTGACCTTTGGTTTTAAATGATGTAGAATATTTTCGTTGGGGTGGGGGGAGGATGAAATAATGAATCGTTTCCTGCGTAATTTCATGGAATGGTTCCATAATGAATAACATTAAAATAAAACTTGTAATGTAAATCCACATGCAAATTTATTGTGGATCAACAAAGTTTCATTTTGGCATTATTTATCTGGAGATGAAATAATTAATCTCACATAGTATCTTCTTAATTTAATACTTTATGTTGTCATGATCCAAAGATTTCGGATTTATTTATGTAATACTTTCAAAGTATACAGGTATACCTGTATGCTTCTTAAAGCTTAATTTGTAGTTCATTGGCGAGTAATCTAAAGGTAAGTTCGAAGATATCGGCTGCCGCAGTCTCTACTGCCGCAAGTGAAAGCTAGAGCCTATCGATCAAGTCCGACACCCTCGCGACTGATAATTCCTTCAGAAAAGATAGTGTGCAAGTGGTAATATAATGTTGCTTGAGCTCAACGACGTTAAGCTGACAGTATTCCGGGAAATACACCTGCATTCTCCGTTTCCTTGATAATTGTACGCAAAGTGGTCTCCGGGAGCAAATAATATTAAGCCATCAAAGTGAACACATTGATGAATTCCGACTGATTGAGATATATGGGAAAGGAAAAATAAATTTTCCATTTCAACGAAGCCGCATGCTTTAATGAGAATTAAACAAAACATGAGACTCAATAAGCTGACGAAATTGATATACATAGTACGAGGGTCATCCGGAAAGTAGTACCCGTTCGTGAAATAAAGACACAAAAGTAAATATTAACAAACATAAAAAAATTTATTTGAAAGAGGATACTTTAAACTACTTCTCAACATAATCTCCAAGCAAATTAAGGCATTTGTCATAACGTGTGACAAGTTTCTGTATTCCTGCTGCATAGTCCTTCGCCGCCAGCTCATTGAGATACGCGAGGGACCCATCTTGCACAAATTTTTGCATAATGCAGATGGTGTTTAACAATTTCATGAACAATTGTTCGAGAAACATTGGGAAAATGCTCACAGATGTCATCAATTGTGACGCGCCGATCGTTCCTCACGAATTCGTCAACTGAGCTCACCAGTTGGTCTGTAATGACAGACGGTCTCTCCGAACGCTCATCGTCGTGTGTGTTCCCCCTCCCCATGTTGAAGTTGCGACACCACCGCCGAACAGACGACTCGTCCATTACATTGTCTCCATACACCTCCTTTAATTGGCGATGAATATCACATGGGCGAACGTTTCTTGCATTGAGGAATTTAATCACTGCCCTCACTTCACAACTGGCGGCGTTCTCAATTTTTTTAAACATTGTAAACAATCACAGAAACAACACAGGCAATGCTAGCGTCACGCAACTTGGCTCAGAGAAGGCAGACAAGCCACTGAAGCTATCTGACCTCGTCCAGCGGCTACTCGCGTCGTCAGCACTTCATGCGGCACGAACGGGTACTACTTTCAGGATGACCCTCGTATATTATAATATACTATGCATATCGATTATAAGAAATCCCGACGGAAAATTAGGTCAAAACGCGAACGCATTAAGACATTATCACATTTATTTTCGGTACCAGAAGGAAGAAATTAATCGAAAAAGACAGTATAGCATCATTTAGCAAAACAAAGGTTTTAAAAATTAGATATCTGTGTTTAAAATCAATGTTTTCGTTTTTGCTGTAATTCCTTATGTGAAGATATAAAGGCACATAAAAAGTATAATTAAAGAAAGTAATAGCATTGTCGGAAAATATCGTAAGAACATTATAGCCACTTCTAAAATCTAAAAGTAATGTGAATTGACCTAATGGGGACGACCTGGACCACACTACCTTGTACGAGCACTCCTGCTGAATGCTCACTGCAGTATCGCTTAATATTCTAGAGCTCTCCTCCTTCGAAGGAGAAACGTAATTGATGTTGACTTGTTAACCGTAACTTAAACGCAAAATGACTAGGCGATCAATATGGTCCTTGTGCATTCACAAGACAACACCGACAAGGGCAAGAGACGGGGAAACAAGCAAAACAAAAGAAAGTTGGGGAAGAATCCTTTGCCAGGGGCGTTTTCCTAATAAACTAGTTCCGGTAAGACACTGTGCCCTTGGGTAGCATTTCCCAGCCAAATGGACATACAGAATTCATAAAGGGTTCGATCGGTTACCAAATCAATTTCAAGGTTTAAAGCGGACTATATGGCTGTGAGTCTTTTCTCGATCCTTATCGGAGACCTCAATCACGGTAAATGATTCTAAGGAATTATTTTTTTGGAAACTAGGACTTGTGAGATATTTACAACCCCGGAGAAGAGTAACGGGGTAAGGGGGTGTGATTCCCTTGATCCTCCGCTTTCCTCAAGCCGAGTGCCTTTGATGTCGGATTCACCATCGGGCTGCGTCTCCCCCGCGCGCTTAATTGCAGTTAAACCTCTTCCCTCGCCGCCTTCCCATGATCTCTCTCCTCTGCCCCTCCCGACACCCCCGCCCTGGCTACATGGGAAGTTGCACTCGGCCACCATGTTCGATAAAACATCCTCGAGCCACCATCCCGCTTCCCACTGCCCAGACAACGCTAATGCCGGGGTTCCCGAAACTCCCGAGGGATGCAGAGTGGAATGGGGAGGCGAGGGGGGAGGGGAGAAGTGAACCAGTCGGGAGGGAGGTAGGAGGGGGGATAGCGAGTTTAATCGACAAGAGGGAGGAGAGAAGGGTGGAGGGGGAGAGAGGTGGCATTCGAAACCAGTAAGGGTGGAATCGGGTCACCAAAAATGGCGACGAAAATGAAATAAAGCATGAACTCGGAGAGAAACACGAGCGACACGAAACAAGCGGGCAATAAAAGGAAATATATCTTCCACCCCATAATATCATACGGCATTTATTCTTGTTCCACTGCATTTCGTTTCAAACGCTCAGGGGTTATTAATTTTTCCCCTTAATAACGTTATCCTCAATCATTATTTCAATGTTTTGTCTCGGATTTTTCAATTTAGACCGGAATGGCCCCATGCACCGCCGACGGATAAGAGTTGTTTTTCATAATTTTATGCGGATGCAACTGTGGGTCAACGGACTTGAATTGATTATTAAAATGCTACCATTTCTAAAGTCATAATACTAAATATAGCAGCCAACAAAGGCATATTTTTATTTTAGATCAGGAGCAAAAACTCTGCCGTAAAAGTGAGAATGTAAAATACTATGTACATTGTCATTAGCAGGTATCTACCGGCTTAGGTAAATTAAAATACATGAAGAAAGAGTATGAAGTAGTCACTTGGTGTTTGGGATGTCAACAGCAAATATTAATTAAAGACGTAGCTATAAGGGTACGATACATTTATCATTTTTATAACTAAAACGCATAGATAACCCGGTCGCTATTGATGAAACGCCAAGCTATAAATATGGACGTAAGGACTACACTCAGGCATTTTATCGCCTTAAAATTGTGCTTAAGCACTGATTATGCTAAAACAAGTACGTGAAAAAAGCGTGCTAGATAAGACTAACTGTATCGGGTGCGGAGATAAGAGACAAATATTTGGAATGCCATAGCTATAATGAGAGGTGAAAATTGATGAGAAAACGAAAAAAAAACAACAAACATGTCTAGTACTTTAAGGTAGATTTAAAGTATCATGAAACGTGCGAAAATAATTGTCAATCGGGACAAATCGAAATTATTATAAAAACTGAAATGGGGGAAAAATGAAAATTTATCCGCTTCATGCGACCTTTACGAGAACGAAGGCCATATATCTATGCCTGCGGAATGAAAATTTGTAAAGACATAAAACTCGAATTAGAATTCCCAGCGATGGAGTGACGTAAATTACTTGCATAGGCTTTCTTTGTCGTAGATTTGTGTGAAGGCTTTTGGATTTTGAAAGATGAAAAAAATACGATTGGCACCGATTTCAAGGTGCTTCCGAACATCCGTCCGCACCACCCTCTGTGCTCCCCGCTTAAAAAGTCATCCGGAGAGAGAGGGGCGGGAGCGAAGGGGAGGAGGGGGTAGTAGTGGTGGCTGGACCGAGTGCACTACGCCAACACTAATAACACTGGAGCGAATTTGCATTTGCGCCCGCGGTGAATATGTGGGTCACTCCAAAACTCATCGCCGGGAGTGTGTGTGTGTGTGTGTGTGGGGATGAGGGAAGGGCTGGCGTGATCCACGAGGCAATCCCAGGGGTTCAGTTGTTGACTTAACGCCTGAATTATATATGTTTTCTAAGCGAATTAAATTCCGCGTCGCTCATAAGGGGTCAAGCGCGAGGGGGAATATTTATCTCGGGGTGCCTCTCCATTCCATCTCCCCACTCTTCACCTCGCCGCGGAGGCGAAAACGCAAAATTTTGAGAGTGCGAGAGAGCCCTAATCAATCCCGGTCAACCAGCTCGCAAAGCCCACGCGAAGGAGAGACCGCATCCAAACAAAGGTTTGTTTGAGTGGGCCTGTGTGCGAAAACACAGGGCGGACGACTACACGCTCAGCCGTGCGATATTTCAACGCAAGGAATACGACGTGGGACTCCCGTGCGATGCGAAGTGGTTTTTTTTGTCGCATGATATTAAGCTTCAAAATATCGATACCTACTCGGTAAAATATCAGGATTTCGTAGAAGCATAGCAGGTGTTTAAAAAGATACATGGCCCGTTTTTGGGACGTCATTCGCCAGGAGACGAACGGGGCGGGGTGAAATTGAAAGAGACAAATGACGCGGTCGAACCGTAATAGCATTAATGCAAAGCGATTGCAGTACGATGTGATAGCATATTGTGACATGCGCAATACATGAAATGTTGCGTTGTTGCGTACTTGCACTAATGGAAAGCTGATACAACGACACTTGCGGGATACCCGCTTCACGTCTCTCCGAAATGTTCCAATTCGTAGGCGACCCTACGGACACATGTAAACTTGGAAAAAAATTAGGGGAAGGGAGGGAAATGACCACACACAAATACGCCAACATTACTCGCAGGACGCAGGGACATTACACCCTTCCCTTTCCCTTACCCTCCCCCCAACCCCCTCTCCCACCCTAAACCCTCACTCCTCGTGATATATAGTATTTCTCTCGCCCCAAAATTCATTTTGCACTCCACAGAACTGGGTCAAAAACGACGACGAAACGAACCAGGGGAGTAGTTGGGAGGGGGTGCACACACAAAGAGGGAGGCGAGAGACGGTGGAAATAGAAGAAAGGAGGAAAAAAAAGAATTTGTTTATCTCAAATGAGGAGACGCGAGGCCTTAAGCAAATAAGGGAGAACCTGTTGGGATATGAGAAATTTAATTGTAACGCAATTAACAGTTTGCAATTCACCTGCGGAGAGCATAGAGGAGGCGGAACACAAGAGCAACAAAGCAAGCGGCGTCGGCGGGATGGTCTCCCGGGAAGGAGGGGGGAGAAGAGAGCGGTGTGGTTAGGGCCGGGCGGGGGACAACACACAAAGGCAGGCATGCTGAGTGGAGGGAATAATGGAGAAAAGAGGTGGAGAGCGGGATCGGTCAATCAATTTCCGCATCCCGTTATGTGCAGTTACGCAGCTTTCGAGCCGGGGGACCGAGTGCGCCAAAAGGCGATTGCGGCGCCGTGTGCCCACGGGCGTTTGTGTATGAACGTGTTGTTGTGCGGCACATAGATGAGAAACGTATCAAGGGAAACCTAAAATGACAAATCGAAACAATAATCAAGCGAAGGTTTTAAATGGCGCGATATGGTCAGGTAGAAATAGAGATAGAGAGGAAATTGATTCAGTAAAAAAAGAACGACGAGAAAAAAAACCACGATTAATAATGGAAAGACAACACGGAAATTGAACTACGAAGTGTTTCATTACAGTTTTCCAACTTAACAACGTTCGGTTGGGATTTGATAATCTTCCTTTTTCTAATGGCAGTAGCCGAAACATCCCAACGCCGGTCCGTCGGTGCTCTTATTTTAATGCTTTTATTTCGTCTGACTGGAAACACCGAATCGCGCACCGCTGATATTTTGCTAATAAAGTCTTTCCCCAAAAGATTATAATTGGCGTAAGTTTCACTTAATGAGTTCATGAGCATACTTAACTTTTCCCCACGGTAATACTTTATTAATCAAATACAGCAGTCCATCGACAAAAATTGGGGCTTCATGCTGAAGTAGGTGTCGGTATATTTTGTGGATGCTGAACTTCGTTTCTTCCAGCGTAATCCTCTCGGGAGAGCCTAATCCTCGAGTCAGTTAAGCACGAATATTTGAAGAAAAACACTAATCTGGGTGAAAATGCATCGCATTTAATATGTAGATTATCCAACTTCCCCTTGCAGAAAGCGGAAATTGTGCTTTTAGTGATTAACTTTCCAACTCTTTGGACGTGTTTCCCCTCAATAAGCGAATGCACAATAATCCGTCCAGTCTACGTCCGATGGAAAATTATCAATTTTTAATGGTACGGACTAGATCCTAGCGGGGAAGCATTAAGGTCCCTCCCGCCACCACTCCGCCGAAGGAAAAACTACGAGGAGTAAAAAGGAATTTCGCTCGCGGCACCAAAAGGTGAAAACACAAAGGGAAATAAAAATCGCTCAGTACGATTCGCCGGACTGGAGGTGGGAAAGAAAAGACAAAGGTTAACAATGGGGTGGGGAAAACATTTCCGCGCGTTCACCTAAGTCTTGAGGATAAACGAAGTACTTTAACCTTAGGAGAGAATGATTTTCACTGGAGGGAAGGAAGGGGGATAAAGACGATGCCGTAGATAAATATTTTCGAAAGTCCACCAGAGCTAAGAGCACAAAAAGCAAGAGGAAAGACAGGTACATATACTATTCTCAGTGGCATAAAACGTGGACAATAACTTCTCCGAGGAAAAGGTGATTTAAAGATAGGGAAAACAATGGATTAATGGACAACAAAGCGACAGGGAAAATATATCAGCCAAAAACGGCATAATAACAAACTAGAATACAGTCTGGTTAATCCTGAAAATATAATCATATTCATGTGATATATTTTTAATGCAGCTATATTGTATTTTCCTAGCATTTATTGAGAAGAACAAAATGTACTATGCATTATATACTTATGGTATATAATGCATAGTAGGTGACACACGACATTTGTTTTAAAATACGAATATTAGAAATTTTCAATAAATAGGAAATCATTATTGCAAATCGATTTAAAAAAATATGGATGAAAGCCTTTTCCGCATGTTTCCTGGGTGTTCAACAAGGGTTAACAATAGTAAAAGTGTACAACATTTTCTTTATTCTTAAAAAATTAAAGGTTTCGATTTGGAGGCAGTCACACTCTAAGCAGGTATTCCATTGATAAATAGATTTATGAATATTAGTAGTCCACCCATTGTGGTAGGTTTCGGATGAAATATTTTAGAAATATATACATATATATATATATATATATATATAAAATATCTTCGAAATGGAACGCTCATCGGCGACACACAAATATATAAAAACACAGATGTAGATTTTTAGAATATAGAGACACAAAGAAAGGACACTCACAATTTGTTATTTTACGTTTCGACAGCACGGCTGTCGTCTTCAGAATCATGAATGATTCTGAAGACGACAGCCGTGCTGTCGAAACGTAAAATAACAAATTGTGAGTGTCCTTTCTTTGTGTCTCTATATTCTAAAAATCTACATCTGTGTTTTTATATATTTATATATATATATATATATATATATATATATATATATATACACAAACATACATAAATGTGGCCAGGGATTTGATACTCTCGAGCACTTCCACATCACCCGATCGCCGCTTGGAATTCCAGAAATAAAGCTGTCATGGACGTATATGACCCTTCGACTACGGCGCCACTCGGGTGCATAGCGAGAACGACTGGAATCGCGGTGGAGGGTACGGAGGGGAAGGAGGAGAGGAGGTTAGGAAAGGAATAATGAGGGCTAAGTAGGGTAGTGGGATGGGAAGGTGGGGAGAAATGAGCGGGGAAGGAGAAGGGTAGAAGAACAGCAGTCATCGAAAGCGGGGGGGTGAAGGGGGGGACGCGAGGTGTAAGTACTCAGGGGTGTTCGTATGTATGCTGTGTGGAGGACGGAGGGGAGCGGGCCGGAGTGGAGCGTAGAGTGGGGCGACGGAGGCCGGCGGTTGTGAGGTGGGGCGGGGGGCCGGGGTCGGAATCACCACGCGTGCCCCTCTTCTGAAATAAGAACATAGCCGACAGCGCGGTGAACTTTTGGTCTCGATACGCAGGGAGATGGGCAAGGGGGGCGAACGTGGGGAGGGGGACACGGGGAGAGGGAGCAGGAGGCTCGGACGACGCCTCATCGCGTACCTCCGTCCCACCTCCTCCCTCCCGCCGACCTCCCCCGCCTTTTCCTCTAGCCCACCCCTCCCACACCCATTTCCGCCCCTCCCCCCACTCTCGGCGCCCCAACCGGCGGCCCGCCCCGCCCACACCGGCCCAACCCAAAGAGCGACCGCCCCATCGGGTTTGGAAAATGCACCCCGAATGGACGGACGGGATGTAACGGGACTTGGGTGAAGCAACGGGGGGAAGAGCCCCTTCGGGCAGGGCGCGGAAGGCGGTTCATGCATATATATATATATATATATATATATAGTACATTAGACAGTAACAAACAATATAGAAACACAAAAAAAGATCATTCACACGTTATTTCTTGATAATTTCGAGGGAATTCTACTCCGTCTTCATCGGAAGAGAGAAGTACCCAAAATATATATAATATAAATATATATATAATTTGTGTATACTATATATATATGCTATATATATAATATATATTTATATATAATATATATTTATATATAAAACACAGTGATCAACCCTAAGGTCGGTTTGGTAGGTGAGTTCGCCCAGTACTAACCCCGACGCCGTG
This sequence comes from Hetaerina americana, assembly GCF_022747635.1. Classification (NCBI taxonomy): domain Eukaryota; kingdom Metazoa; phylum Arthropoda; class Insecta; order Odonata; family Calopterygidae; genus Hetaerina; species Hetaerina americana. The sequence goes on along the minus strand of NW_027286181.1, from coordinate 10,476,638 downwards.
TGAAATTCACACATCAGGGTAGGGTGGTCAGTTTCTTTCACTATGCCAGTTATGGTTTTCAAAGAAGATCTGGTACCCGAAAAATCACATAGCTTGGTTGGACCTGCACAGGTAACCAGAGAGGCTTGCTCGGGAATCGAACCCGTGCCCTCCGGTCAGTAGTCCAACGCTCTACTCCTGGACTACCGCGACCCACATATACATACATACATATATATACTGTATATATATATATATATATATTTTTTTTTTTCTTTTATATATAAGCGCATGGTAGAGTAAAGGAAAGGCGCTCTTGGATGTAAAGGTGGTCTAAATAGAGTGGAGGGTGTACGGTCACCATCCCTGTGGTTGCCCCCTTCCCGCCACGCCACCCTCGGTGACGAGCTGAGAACAAGCTCGCCATCTTGCCCCACACTGCACCCATCCCGATTATGAATAAGTCCCTCCCGAGCGTTTTCATCGCGTCCCTCTCATCTGCCGTTAAGCTTCCCAATCTCTCGCCCGCTTCTCTCCCACCTGCCGCCGCCGACCGCCGAGATCATCATCGTCACCCCCCGCCCCGGTGCCCGTCGGTGGTCGGGCCGTTTTTTTCACCCCACCGCAACCCCTTCCCCTATTTAAGGAAGGACGAGCTTATTTATCGGGCTGATGTCATTTCGCCAAAAGGTGAGAGACAGAGAGAGGGAGGGGGCTGGTTTTCTTCCCTAACTTCCCAAATTTGGAGGTTGCGTGAAGCGCCAGACAGCCAGGTGATGATTCCTCCCGAATCGCTCCCCATCTGTATTTTTCGGGAACATGAATTATATAAAGCATTAATACACTCTCCACCGACAAACGATAGAATTCAATATACAAGGGTAAAGCTATAGACAAGTCTTGTAGAGCGAAGAGTTGATGCATTTGCCTTGTCTAGAGGAGATTGGTCAGAATTAAGGCATCAAAACTCAAATTATCAACGGGTAAGGCGACAATCATTCATGAGAATCCTAAATATAGTAAACTAATTCATAAAGATAATAAATCGATGAATCAGCTGTGTACTTGCAGGTTAAGTGTTTTAGAAATGACAAATTTTCTCTCGTTTGGGTCAGCGCGAACATAGCTAAAATTTTCCTATTTACCCCGTTGTAATTATCAACTCGTTGAATCAGCATCAACTATCATATTCCCATTCGAAACCCAGCTCTAAACTCTAGCTACAGATATTATAAACGAATGGATGATTAGCACTGAACTTGAGCGGATTAAATAATTACACTTAGCTTAAGGTCCAGGGGATAAAAAATAGAAAAATACGCACTGTCAAATGTACATAGGCAAAAGTAGTGACTATGAGTTATGAAGTGAGTCCCAGGAAAAATGTACCTGACCTACCTTCGCAGAAAAAAAAACATTTACCGTTAAGTGCATGATAAAACAAACCTTGATGGTAGAAGAAAAAAAACATTTTGTGGAGCCAAGATACGGAGTAAAAAATCCACTCTCTTCCTCCGACCCTTAAAATAAGGGTCTGCACACTGGAACGAGGGAACCGTTTCCTTAAAAAAAGGGCCAAACCATTTGGAAAATAGAACATCTCTCGCTCATCTGGAGAGCCCTCCGCCGCGGGGGTGCGCGCCCCCTAACAGAAGAAAAAGGACGATTTCCGCCCCTTGCTGCCAATTTTTTGGAGGCAGGATTCTCGCATTCACCAATTGCTCTGGGGGTCCCAATGGACTCCTCGCCGTGCATCACCCCACCACACCCACTCACTCGCTGTCCCCCCCCCCCAAAGCAAAGAAATGAAAAAAAAGATGGAGAAAAAACTCGGGAGGTGAGCCCCAGGAGATGAGAGGAGGATGCACCTGGCACCCTTGAAGTCTCCACCCGCACGAGAGAAGGGCATCCTCACAAGCAGATGGGGATCTTCCTCGCGTGTTTTTTTACGCAATAATACCGTTCGGGGCTTTTATATGAGGAAAGCATAAGGTTTCGCGCGGGTGGGTCGTTCGCGCACCCTGGAGGGAGGGGGGATGAGCTTCGGCGACGGCCGAAGGTGCGAGGGTGATGACGGAGCCACATCTCCAAAACCCCAGAGGGGGGGGGGACATGCGATGGGGGTGGCAGAACACGAAAAAATCTACGGCGGTCGAATGAATAGCGGTTGCCTCATCTAACGCATCTGACCGAATCGGAAGCTTTTGAGAAGTTCAGGTTGGGCTCTCGGAAATGGAAGCAAATGCTTTATTATTATTTTTAAAAGAATAAACGGCGTGCTCTCTTCGGAGAAACCTCTCCGCATCGTCTGCGGTTTTTTCCGTCCACTTAACCGCACACAGAGAGGACTCCCAAGTCCCGAAGTAGGTAGGATTCATCGTCGAGTGAGGAGAAATCACGATTCTGCATAATAAGAACACGTTACTGAATGGTCAAATTGGTCCGATGCAAATGAAAGAAAAAAAAGAACAGAGTAGATAATGGTAAACGAGCATAAAAAATGGGACGAATTATCTCCGCAGAAGTGCATCAGGGACCAAGAATTCAAATTACCATCAACTAAGGGACGCGAGAAAGCCACTGTTGGAACTTCGGTGAGAAGTTTACGCATACCGCCTCCAACGTTGTTGGACTTGGCCGCGAATTTCGAGGCTTATCTCCACTCAGCATCCAGAGCAATTGTTTTACTGCAGCGTCTTGTCAACTATAAAGCTGGCGCCACAAATTTTACGTTTCACCAAGTGTGCGTTGAGTTGAGAGCCCGCTGAATTCTACCTAATGACCGTGACAGCACGCGTATCAAAGCACAAGAAGGTCAACTGTTGTTTCATTGTTTAATCGGACCCAATGCGGCAGCATGCCTGCTGGCGTATATAGCTCTTTCGAAATATTATGTGGAACCATTAATAATAGAATAAATAACATAAGTTTTTTTCAAGCTAAATGATAATTCCACTTTTAATTACGTCTTGTTTCCAATGAGTCATCCTAAACAAAAACTATCACGAAAAATCGCATCCGTTTAAGATATTTAAAAATGCTATCTTCTAGTTTGCGCATCACGAAGTTAGCTTAGCATTTCATGCGCCTTATTGATTCTCGTGGGTGATTTCCAGCTGTACTTTCTAGACTAAAACATTGAAGAGTTGCTTATGATTGTGATGCTATAAAAAATATTCAATTTATTCATGGATTGTTAAACACATGAATCAATTTGAAACGGCAAAGTATTTATTTGTCTTCGTGTTTCATCGTACAAAATTCCTTGATGACTTCATAATGCATATAATCCACCTTGTTCAAGATTACTTTTCCTCATTTATATATTGACGCCCGAATATTTGCCAACAGTTCATCCTTGGAAGCCTCGTGGTGTTGCATCAACTTCTACCGATCGACCCGGAAAAGTCCTTGACGGCTGAAGCAACTGGATAAGTATAATGGTAAAATGCACGTAAAATAAGTGGTTATGCTGTAGCACATCATTAGATTCGTCATACATTAAGGAAAGTGCGCTCCCAAGATAAAAGTAGGCCATCCCCTACGCATTTTGTTAAAACTTCGCTGTTTGACTCTTTTTCAAGTCATTTGACCCCAAAACACGACCCTAAGTTGAAAACATGCGAGACGCTCGCACTAGGGGATGGTGTTCACCCCCTGTTAAAAATGGACGGCACCGTTACTTCCTTACAACCCCTTGGTAACAAAGGCGTCCATAAATAACGATGATGTTCGAAGAAAGGAAGCATAAGCTTGGTCACAGGTTTTCGAGGAAGAGACTGGGAAATGGGCAAGGGGGGATGAGAGAAATGGCTAAGAGCCCACACGTAGGGATAAACAAAAGATCCAAGTTAACAGCGCCCTTTACTTTGCTTTCCCCTAAGAAGGCTGCGAACTACCTTCAGGCCGGACCTCTGGCGGCCTTAACCGAAAACCGAGGAATGGCAACAAGAGTGGGAACACCTCGAGCAGAACCCAGAAGAGTGTCCCGATTTTTCCGGGTTCCAATGGGGCAAAATTTAGCGGGTGGCAGAGCGTGAAGCGTCGCACGGTGCTAAATTTGCCCCGGTTCAGTCAACACGTTTCAGACGAGTTTTAATTAGCATCGCAGGACTAAAAAAATGCTGTGACGGGTAAATCGTTCTAAGAAGTGGCGGACACCTCAATTAAAGTCCCATTGAACACTTCGACAATTCCTTAGGCCGTTTAAAACGTCACCTACCCCCAACAAACACGTATTCTGCATTGTCTTAGCATACAAAATTATCCGAAGTTAAAGCGTACGGATTCCTGGAATAAGTTGATCACAAACAGTAAGTGCTTGGGACATTCAGTCTGCTTCATTGCGTTCTCAAAATAATCGATTTATTTTCACCTGCTGGAGCTGGAATTTGCCCTATTTTTTCAATTTCAGCGGTACACTTTGGCATGGAGCGTAAATTCCGATTAAGTGCAAGGTATCGTGCTGTCAATTTGAGTTGCTGTTCGCGTAGGAAAAGAAGGTATGCGACAGAATCAGTTTAGTACCAATCAACCAAGGTTACCCATGAATGATCCCCAATGAAGGTAAGAGTCAGAAGGACTCCTGAGCGGCGGGAGTGCCTCGATGCCTCACTGTGTCCACGCCTTCGAAGCAAGGCGATATGGTTTGGAATGCGCTTCGTTCTCCCGTGTCAATTCACGCCTCGTCCTCTCACACTTCCCTTCTTTCTTCACCTCCGCGTGTTCCTCTCCCCTGCCCCGCCCCGATTGGTGCGAGCGTGCGGTATTGCGACACGGGAGGGACTGGCTTATATGAGATTCACTTAGAAGGCTAGGACAAGTTTCTCGCTGAAATTAATGAATAAAATCCTGGATTTACCAGCTTTTGATCAATTCTAAGCTCAAAAGTCTCTTTTGATTGGTATTTGATATTGATTTCCGCACTTTTCACAACTAATATTAGATAAACACAAATCATGAACAGAGTATGCAACGCGAAGGGCAGTTTGGTAGATGATGGTAGAATTCACCCTTTGTAAAATTCATAAATCAGAATTGGAGGGGGGGGGAGAGTTTCCCTGTGCCACCTATGGCTCCCCAGGAAGTTCTGCTTGCCGAAAAATCTTATAACTTGGGTGAAGCTGATGGAGGCATGTCGGGCCCGGGAGTCGAACCCGGGCCTTCCGGTCAGCAGTCCAACGCTCTACCCCTGGAATACCTCGGTTACCTGGACACCTTCCTGTTTTCTACGACAGGTTTTTTAACAACCTCAGCTTCAAAGTTAAAGACCGAGAAATGCGGGTGAACAGCATGGTGGAAATTTCTGCTGGATAACTGAGATAAATCAATAAAACTAGTCCATTGTAAACCACTACAATCTTTCTATTACTCTCGTGTTGGATTACATTAATCAAAAATAATAAAAACTGTTGGCCGATACAACGTTGTCGTAACAGATGATGAGAGATATTCAACAAATTGTAATGAATTTACGAGGTGAGCTAAATTAAATTAGCGCAGTCAGCTTAAGGATCCAATCGGTTAATTTTTCTACACTTCTCTGAATCTTCTGCCCCGTACTTTTTGCCCACCTCTATCCTCTAGCACGTACGCACTGCAACCCTCAATTCTCCTCTCGTCATCCTCCTCCCACCGCCGAGGTTTGACAGCAACGTCCTTGCACGCTCATCGTGTGTTACGTTATCCTGCCGGAGCGTGCGTGAAATTCGCGCGGTTGTTGGAGCCTCGCGACAGGGGAGCTCGGATGGAGGGCGGGGAGGAGGGGAGTGTAAGGAAGGAAGGATGTCAAGCGAAGGTTTTACCAACCCGAGTAACCAACCGCAGTTTTACCAACTTAGACCTCCTCCACCTATGCTCTCCCGCTTAGAACGCCTGAAACCAATTTAATGGTTATACTTACGAGATTAAGCTAAGCTGTTTCCGTGTTTCTTCACATTTATTACCCGACAGCCCTCGATGAAACGTGAAAGACGAATCCAGGACAAAAAAATTAACATATATGCAATGCTTAAAACAAAAAGAACAAGGTAGCCTTTTTTAAAAATTTATAGGCACTCATTACAAGATTATAAATTAAAATAGCGATCAATTAATCCAGTTGTGCGAAAAGTTACCCGGTGCGTATCCGTTGGCTAATACTGACTTTAACAACTATCGAGGAAAAAAGAAAATATAGGTTTAACTTTTGTTGCCCTAAGTTGAAGAAAAGTTCACATCCTGGTATTTTCTTTAAAGTGCATCACAAAGATTCTTCAACAGAATTGAGATAAGAAGATTGATGTAACGGGAAAGGCTTCAACCACGTCCACCTCACACAATATTTCATGAAGAAAAAATCCTATTTCAAAACATAAATTAACAGACGCGGTCATCTTATCGATATCATCTGCCCAGTAAATACATTCACCGAGGAAATGAGAAAAGTGGGAAACCCGCGACGGCACCCGTAAAACGAGAAAAGACGGTGGAACGTGTCTGAGGGAGGTTGGAGGGCAGAGGAAGGCGGCTGAGGTTTCCCTCGTCAGCACGAAAAGAAGGCACGAAGCGTGTGCTAACATCTTCGGAGCGCGCATTTAATTTCTTCCGCATTAACTTCTCATTATGTCGGCGGCGTTCGCCGTTTTATGACCATTTCGCGACACGATGGAAGCACGCGCGGGGAGGAGAGGGACGTTTTGACCTTCCTCCTCGAGGACTCTTCTCTCTCTCTCGCCCCGAAGGTCGGGAGGGAGGGCGTACTATTGACAGCCGAAGGGTAGAAGGGATGCGCGTGACGACATCGGCCGTCGCTGTGAAATCCCGGGCGAGGCATCGCGATTCGAAGCACGCGCTCGCCTAGAACTAGCGCGTCCGCTCTCGCGTGCCTACGGCGGTAGGGGGAGGTGAGGTAGCCGCCACCCGGGGAAAGAGAGAGAAGGAGGGCGGTCGCCCCGCCCAAGAGCGAAGGGGCGACCCCTTAGAGTCCAACCCCCCCCTCCCCTGTGACCCTTCCCTGGCCTCGATCACATCTAATAATCTTTACAACCCAGGGACAGCGATCCCACCTGGCTAAAGTGTGCTCGTCTCTTCATACGTCTCTCTCCTCTCGCCGACGAGTTTCATTTTGTTTCTGACGGATTCATCATACGCTCGATGAAATAATGAGGCATCAAGGATATTCTCAGAACGCAAAGACTTATTAAATCTATCTTTCAAGAAGTATTTGAGTATTGCACCACCCTCGCCTACGAACGAATATCGGAGCAGTATGAATGATTTACACTTTCACATTTGATTGGCCGGTTTCCAAATCAATTTAGTAGTAAGATATGTGGGGAGCCGCTACACCTAGATTAAAAGCAATAGACCTAAAGTACGGTTGCACTAGAAATATATCCCAAACAACGACAATGCACTGGACACAACTGAAAAGTCTGGCCTCACATGGTATCGAACCCGGGCCTCGGCGTGGAAATTCAGCATACAAGTCAGTTTATAAAGAATTATTCAGGGGTTAGCTCAAGGTTGACTTTATATTCAAGCCACAAGTTAATACACAGTCGGTGAATGTTATCACTTCATTGCGCGAAGCGAATAGTTTCATATTCGTGCCAAAACTCTCCGCGATGGCTCTTCAGGATAAAATGCAGATGGGTCGAACGCAGGCGCCTCTCCCCGCGTAAATCACTCGGCGCCTCCGCGGACGTTATCATCGGAGACGAGGAGAGTGTAAGGAGACAACTCCAGATCGCCGAGTTGTTCCTCGGAGGGAAATTTGGGGAGATAAGAGGCGGTGTACGGAATCGAAATTGGGTCGAGGGCGGAGGGAAAATTCCTCCAACTAAGAAAAAAAAATATGAACGAGTGGAAGCTTTCCAGGAAAGAGCGAGCGGAGGGCGTGAAATATGGCCCCGCACGTCGGACTACAACTTGCATAAAGAGAAGGAGAGAAGAAAGGGAGGAGGTGTAGAGGGAGAAGAGGGGAGCAGAAAAGGAGGGACCGATGAGGAAAGCGGTCTAGGGTGTGAAGCACACCACACGGAGAGCTGTGCGACCGAAATACGAGGCTCCCGGATGATATCTCAGCCGAGAGATCCCCCGCGCTAAGTGTTAACCTACGTTATACTGATTGCATTAGGGCTCACCCGGACAGAGTTTTAAGAAAGGCCACAATGAAGAGGATATAAACGCATATGAAAGCTATAAAAAAAACTGAAACTACAGAGCAAGCAATAACTAGCTATATGCCTATTACTAGGTAGAGAAAACACCTACCAAGCACATTCTTTTAGAATACATACTACATCCTAGCATTGAATGACAATTGCTTGGGATGATTTTAAGCTAGCACATAACCAGAAATTCGCTCACAGAAAGGGAATGGTGGGGTGCCAGCCTTCAAGGGCAAATTGATCTCCTGCGAGAGAAATTTGATCAAATTTAATAATTGCATCAGAAAGGGCATAATTAACCTACAGAGTGTTTGGCCACTTCAAAGGATATCTTAATTTAATATATCAATCTGCATTTGCAAATCCTTGTTCTGGCATTTCATATGAGGCAGCGAATGTCACAGTCTAGCTCACATTCCCGCTTCGCTACAACTGACCTACGACTTGATTGGGCAAATATTCCATAATTCATCCGGGGTTCTTTTCTTAACATTATTTTATTTGCATTCTCAGTTGAAAAAAAATTAATTTCTGTAGTTGATTATTCTTAACTATACTTATCATGTATCAGGAATTTATAAATAATGTAATTTACTTAAGAAGGATATCTTCATAGAATTGACAGAAATGTTTGTGTTACGTTATAAACATGGGCAAACATTATTAAAATTTTGGCAAACGATAATGTTGATTATAACTATTCTACGTATTTACAGACTTCGATTGGCTAACCTGATATAACTAGCATTCTTTTCCCGTTCGCCGTTCTTTGATATATGTATACACTTCTCACGTTAAGACTCTCAAGGTCTACTCCAATAAATGCGCACTAACACGCCGTGGCACGTTTGACGAGAGCTAGATAACCACCCTGATGGAGCCTGGTGCGTAAGTACACGCCTGAAGCCATATTAATGCCTGCTTAAACAAGAAAATTCACGTTTTATCCTCTTAAGAAACGCTATGGTAACGTTTTGAAGCCGACATCAAGAATAGTTCTTTCTTTAGTAGAATCTTTCAGAAAAACATAATGTGTTCCTTTCATTTTTTCTTGCTGAGAAGACTGTTCCATGTAAGCGAAGAATGCCAAGGTTTTTATATTTTTTTTCATTCGTACACCAAAATCCAGAGCCTAATACTGAATATTACATCGTGTGTGATTAGCGACTCTGCGGCCATGTCGTCGCCATGTGTATTTAAAATAGTTCTCATAAATAGATTACGAGAGAAATTGTAATAGTTAGCATATTGCATGATATTTTCCAGGAAGCTTCAAGGAGTTTGGGCTTCTTGAAGGCCCTCCTAGCAGCTTCTTTGGATTCACCAAAGCCTCGAGGGCACCTAAATCCCAAAACATTAAATAGCCTCCGAAGCGCATAAGAATCAACAGAAAACGTAAAAAATGGCAATTTCAACGGTCAGGGTTGGCCATTTCTTTAGACTACCGTTACAAGGAACTATTAGGGCCTCCTCCTTGAAAGATTGCTTATATCCACACGGAAATGGTTTCCCCAAGGGTTCTCTCTCTCCCGGATGGGTCCGATTTTTTTCACATCTTCTCAATTTTTTTACGTAGCACCCACCACACCCGCCGTCTCGGAATCGGGCCCAGGTTGGTGAAGACAGTCACCCTCCTCTTTCGAACAGGCCTCAGTGCCGAAGCCATGACGGAGGATACCCCTAGGAGTGCTCGTAATCACTTCCTCCCTCGGATTGGTGGAAAAAAGGGAAGATATCTCCTCCCCATACTCCTTCGAAAGGCTTTCAAGGGTTCCTTCCCTTCCGACTGCCCTGAGATCAACAGTTGGCCCATATACGTCGCGACACACCTGTAGAACACGGGCTAGGAGACGGGGGATGAAAATGGTTCCCCGGGTGCGAGTGCTTTCGGGGGGGGGGGGGGAAGGCGTGGGTCGCACCTTGCCTCCAAACATCACGCTCACCCCCGACCGAAAACCAACCCTCGAGCCCCCGGCCCACCCGCTGACAAGATGGAGTAACGGAGACTGAGTGTGGCGCACGGGGCGACGTCAATTTTAATGCATTTTAAGGCTTCCCCGCCGTGACGACAGACGCAACGCACGCCGGCGCTGATTTTTTCATCTTCCTCTCCCACTTTAGCCTCCTCTCAAAGTTAATACGCCATACGGAGTCCGAAGGGCGCTTACTTTATATCCCTTCCTCACCCCCTTTCTCTCTCTCTCTTCCCGGCAGGTGGCATGCAATCCCGTGGCGCGAACTCCCCTGATGAGCGGCGTGTTTTTATAAACGGAATATTCGTTCCGCTCATGGCACGGGTGGTCTCACTGGTTTCACTCAAATGTGGAAGAAGGGGATTGCCTTGGAGCGAAGAAAGGTGTGAGGGAGCGATGGCAGGCTGCTGCAACGCTGGGGGACGTCTCCGAAGCCATTCTTAACGCCGGGGAAGATGGCAGGGCTTATTTTATGCGTGGAATGCTCGAGAATTTCCTCGCTCTCAATCACCGCGATCAACCAACCAAAACCAAGCGAGGAAAAGGACAATGGGAGACTGGCCGTCGTAAAGGATAAACTTTAGAAACGCCATGTTTCAGGGGTGAAACTAATATAGCCACCTTGATGGCAGAGGAATGATACACGTATCCAGGAAATTAAAAATCTACTTTTGATGAAACCCTAATACATCCCTTTCAAAATAAGGGAATGTGTTACAAACGCTAAGAATAAAAGTGGGGGTTAACTACCAAATATCTAAATGTGCTTATCAAGTGAGCGATTGAATTAATATTTATTTACATGGATATAACGGAAACAGGCGGACGTAGAGCAGATGCAATCAAGACATAGGAAAATGTCCTCAAGATTTTATTACACATAATCAGGGTGCACACATAAAGGGGTCTTATGAGATATCCTGCTGCAATACACGTATTATGGATGTAATAACTATATTCGATATATGGCGGTGTTCCAAATGTAATAATCATTTAAGACATTGGTCATGGTCCAGCTATGATAACCTTCAAAATATACGTCTGCAATTAGTGAGCGAACACGATTAAGCAACTAAATGAATAAATGACAAGCGATAAAATAAAATCTTACGCGTAAATTCCGCTGGGACTCCAGTAACGCAGCAGTAAGGTCCGAACGTCAAGTCAAACAAAGAGAGAGATAACTCATCATTCGCGACAACGCCGTGTCGGATGCAATCCGCGAACGTAGAGAGCTTCGATTTGGAATGGCACACAAATTCTACGAATGGCTGACTCTCCGAATCGTCTAAAGGAATGTTTGCTTACGTCAATACGGACGTGGCGGCGAGGATGAGAAAATAGAATGAGTGAGGGAAAACAATGAACACGAGGAAAATCGGTCGACTCGCTCGGCACGCAAAAGCACTGTGAAGGGTGCGGGGGCGAGGCGGAGAGAGAGATAGAGGAGGCGGGGGGAGGAATCAGCGAGGTGAATCATCAGCGAGCGACCCTTAGCCTTCCCCCAGAGAGGCCGCTCCCCCTCGACCGGGTCGCTCCGTGACGGGGGGGGCGCCGCGGCGATGGTAGGAGGAAGTGAGCGGTGGAGGCACACTGCTGCGTCGTCGGCGGCAGACAGACGCTCCTACTATTGCAGCACCCCCCGCCCCCCCAACCTCACTGAAGAATAGAGCGACAGGCCGCTCGTGAAGGCCTCGCGCTTGTCCCACCGTCATCATTGACGAAATTCACGGTCAACGAAATCAACCCGCACGAAACCGACTTCCAACAAATCCGGAGTTTCTGCTTAAGATCCATGAAATGAGGAGAAATTACCTACGTCCTTGAAGTCGCGCAAGGGAAAATGAACAAATTCACAGGAATGCGCAGTGGTTTGGGAAGTACGCGAGGAAAATGTCTATTGAAAACACCTACTAAACTAATATTTTTTTTTTCAAATACGGCCTAACAATAGAACACCTTGGCATGCAGATAACATAATTGTTCTGCCGGAACATGTGTGAATAATTTTGATTATCAAGGGCATCTCCATTCCGAATTGTGCAAGGATTGAAACCAGTCAAATAAATACTAAAAAAATGACAGCAATGTAAATGAAGAAAAATCTTTTAGGATACAAACACATTAAATTGTAAATTAGAAAATCTTTTGAAGAAACGTTGATTTGGAGAAAATTGTTATACGGGTGTGAAACTTGGAAATTGGGAAAGATGGAGAAGTCTCTTTTGGAAGTAATAGAAATGTGAATTTGGAAAAGGCTAACAAGAACGAAATGAATAGACGACAAAAGCAACATAGAAGAATTGAGATGACTGAAATAGGAAAGAATTTTGATGAAAGAGATGGAGAAAAGGAAAATTATAACTGTTGTACACGTTCTGCAGCATTACAAATTCTTGAAAACGTAATGTAAAAGTACCATAAAAAAGGTAAGATGAGGGCCAAGAAAGAAGTTTCTGGACAAGATAAAATGCACCATGAGAGTCAGAACATATAAAGATTCGAATAGAAGAGCAATCGAGACAGACAGCGATAATTCTCCGCCTTTAGAAGATGATGATGATGAAATAAATACTACTCTAGGACTTTTCGCGTTCAAATGGGTCTTCCGAAGAACATTTTTTCGATCAGACACACACATACAAACTTAACGACAACAATAACACAATGCAAACCTGGACGCGAATGGAATCCGACGGGTGCAAAGGGGGGAAGACAAAGCGGGAGGGGGGAGAGGGAAGTTTTCGTGAGGATGGTGGCGTCACCGAGTGTCCTTCGCGAGCTGTGTTACTCGAAATGACTCCCTCCTTATTCCTTTCCGCCCTGTTGACCCACGGGCGAGGCGTTCGAGCGCCGGCGGCACTCATGCGGTGCTCAGAAGCCCGACGAGGTTCGATCACGTGGAAGGAGAAAAATAAAAGAATCTGCTCAACCCATTCCGGATAGTTGGTGCCTTTTCCTCCGCGGTCACATGCTATGTCTGCTTCCGCTAGCCAAGTAAAGATCGCGGTAGGATTCAATATCGGGCGCTGAGATCTCATTTTTTTCCTTTTTTAAGATGATGCCAACTGGGTCGAATGTGTTACAAGTCGTATAGTTTTAATTACTTCTGCACTGCTCGGTAAGTTTCACTCAGATATCTTCGAAACGGGGACACCAAATTAAACATTCAAAATTCTGTAAAATTCCTGATCGCTTTTACAGGGGAAATACCGGAAAGTTCTCGATAATTGTTGCTAATTAAGAGTGGTCGGTACTGCAACAGCTGTGTTAATTTTAAATTAATACTCGCCGCTATAAAAGAAGGTAAAAATTAAAAAGACGATTTAAGAGAAGATTTAAAACCCTTGACTGCTCAACCGTAATACTACTAAATGGTGCCTAATGATAATTTTTTTCTTGTAAAACGATAGTGAGTATTCATTTGTCTTCTTTGTGAATCCAAATGTTCACGGATGATCAACGCTAACGATTTGCCAAATAAGAGGACAGGCAATATTTCTAGAGCACTAAAAAAATTCTGTATCATGTCTATCGTTATTTGCATTTTGGTTAGGTTTTTGAGACACTATTATCAAACTCACAGATAATAATTTACCTAATATAATAATACAAGAAACGTCTTTCCACAGGTAAATACAACGTAGCACTGCTAATTGGCGTTTTTAAATGACCATCGTCGTAAAAAATGAAATAATAACAGTCAATTATTCCGATCATCCCGCTCACAACAAATTTCAAAATATTTACTTATGAAGGCGATTCTAAAAAAAATAAAATTAAAAAGCACAAAAATTCCATTTCACAAAACCATAAAAAAATTCGCGGATGAGTTCTTCCTGAGCAAAGTTCACAATTTTTTTCAGCATGCCCTAGCTGGTGTTGCGATACGCGATGCAACGGGTTCTGGTTTGCAGGAAACGAAATAACAAGATGTCAACAAGCGTGCCTTACGTGTGAAGTGACCGCAAGCCACTCCGCACGCTTTTGCTAATCGTTGAGATGAAAGAAAGATTCGCTGCCGCGGAGAGCGCTTAGTACAGAGCGAGATGAAATCGGCCTTGGTCCCTCCCTCCCTCCCAGTTGTCCGCGTGCGCGCGCCCTCTCCCTTGAATACAGATCAAGCGTGAGAGGAGCCTCGAAGGAGTGAGCAAAGGAACGGCCGTTTGAGACGCTAAAAAGAGCGTCGAATGAGTACTAATGTCACTCCAAGGGTGAGCATTAAGTTCCCAAAGGATCATCAATGAACGTGAATAATTAAACATCACCGTTTCATGCTCACGAAGGCAGTCAACACACTCCGACGCCCAGCATAATTCGGAAGGTGGAACCTTGAATGAAGTAAGGTATAATAAATCTCCAGGGCATTGTAAGTTTTATAGCCAATGATCGTTATTACTTGGCATGGAATGCTCTCCTGTAAACAATAAACAACGCACATTCATACAATATTAAAGTCAATTCTTACGAAAATATACGCTGAATGCTCTTTGGGAACATTCCGAAAAATTTAATGCACCTGTACTTGTTATACAAAGTTTTATTCAATTAAACAGTTACAGTTATGATAATAAGTACTTTGTTATGTGTGTATCGTTATCATATTTGTAGTTAGGGAAATTTTCTACTCCCTCCCAGGCATTTTACTTACGTTAATTAAGTAGATATTTCCACAACAATAATTCAGTCAAAACCAGAGGTAGAGAATCTCTAACTTCATATGCAACTCGATCGCTTAATTGATATTTAAGTATATATTAGAACTGCTACAGTCTTTCAGACTTAATTATACTTCTATAGGAACCTCTCCAAGCCTATAATATGTTGTTTATGGTGAATAAAATCTTTCAAATTGTACTTTCACCATTTAAGCCAGGAAGAGAAATGGCAAGATAGGCCCGAGATAACTAAGTCACGTATTGGCCGTTGCTTCACCTCGAAAACAAGGAAGAGAGGGAGAGAGAAAGACCGTGGAAGATTCCTAGATGACGATGATCCGTGCGTGGGAATGGAAAGGAACTACGGCAGGAAGGGATGGCTAAAAAAGGGTCCGTTTTTCAAGGGAATTCAGGAAGGGTACTCGAGTGAGGGAACCTTCCTCTAAGCTCTTTCGGGCGTCCTCTTGAAAGCTAAAATGGGAAAAAGAGTTGCTCTGAAGGGATGATGACTCGGGCTCGGGGCCGGAAGGGATGCCGTGTTTTTTCGGCCATTCCGGCATCGCAGGAAGAGGTTGCTGGTTGGTAGCGCGGCGTGGGAGGGCGGAGGAGAGAACCCGTTAGACAAAGAGGGGTGGGGGATGAGGATACGGTGGTGGTAGGAAGCTCGTCCTGTGCAGGTGGTGGTGTCGAGATTGGAGGAGGCACGCCGCCCGTCTCGGGATGACGGTGCGCGATGGTGCCGCCGATGGGGTAGATGGAGGGGAGGGGCTGGTTGCCAAGTCGCAAACGGGTTCACTTGAACCAAAACAATCTGACACTCCAAGCCAAAACAAAGTCCGGAGAAAGACACCTGTTTGGGCATATCCCTGGCCTTGGGCGGCATGCGATTTCTAGGGTCGTAAAACAATTGTAAACAATGCACCGTCGACTCCTTCGATTCGATGCGAGTCCGATTCGATTGGCCGTCGGCGCGCCTCGACGCCAACAACCCTCTGGGACTGTGGTGACGTTCGGATTTACAATGTGCGCACTCTCTCGGCGTATCAAAGAGGCGATTTTACAATTCACGCCCACGATGGATGGCAGAAATCGTGCCGAAGAGACGTTCGTTAAAATTTCCAAAAACTTAAACCGGATTTGAACAACCCCTAGGAAATTCGCCCCCCAGAATGCTCTCTCAAGGAATAGACCACTAACCACCACCGATTGAGAATGGCAAACGAATTCCTGCTAACATCCAAAGCAAGGAAACAATGGAGGACCACCACATTTTCAATATCTTAAATGAGTTCATCGCAGCTATTTCAACCCCTTCCTCGGCGCGGATCAAATCTTCGGAGCCGTGTAATGGGCCAGAACGGGAAAACGGCATAAGGTAGCGAGAGAGGAAAGAAAACACAAATAAAGGACACGTCATATGTTGGTGGTGCTTTTAACGCAAGAGAATTGCCTACCTTTTCTAAGAAGATTCTGATGGTAAGTGTGATATTTCATAAATTATAAATCAAACCAAACAATGCTGACTGGATATTTAACAAAAAAATTAATTGATAAAAATGGGTTAGCTCATTCACTGCGAGATCCGGGTACTGGGAGAAGAAACAATACTCAGAGATGGCAAAGGTTTACAAATATTTGAATGAAATGGTCGGGGAATATAAATTAACATCGAAATATTTCGCCTAAACCTTTTCATCGCCACCATATTTCCAAGAAATAATTAATTGCTTCGGCAGTGGGAAATTATTTATATTTGCCCTAAGGCAATGCGAGGATTGGCGTATACGGTAAATGTTTTGTTCGAAGCAATCATTATCCTGAGAATATCAAGATTTCTCACACGCGAAATGCTTAGGAGAACAGTTGCTTGGAAGGTACCTCCATTTGGTGAGCCGTATTTAATTTCCTCATTATTACTTAGTTTCATCGTTCAGGGCAAAGGCAATAATATTTTAACTGAGTGCTGTGATGTAGGAACTAAGAAAGCAATGTCGAATCCCCTCTAACACAAGAACACATGAATCAAACAAAAAAGTGTTCAATTATCGATAAATTGAGCCGGTAAAATGATACAAAAATAGATATCAATAAACTTGCACCGAAAACACTTCCATGATATAAATTTATTTGAAATGACTTGATTAATAAAACACTTGGCCATTTTTAAATTCGGGGACTATGAAAAATAATTAGAATATGTAAAAAATACACATATCACATTACCCACGGGTATTAAGTGAATAACAATCCTACTTCGCAGTGTATTATACGCGTACTGCATGATCAGGATGAGTAAGTAATGTATGATGAGGAGAGACAGATCAATCCATGCCCATATTGTTCGTTTATCTTTGAATGTTAAATATAATAAGAAGAGTAAACGATTTTATTTAATGAGTAGATTCTCATAGGAATTCGCTGGCTGAGAACAACAACCAACGAGAAGCACTGCACACAAAGCAGATCTCTTATGAGTACTATACAATTTAATCATTTTCCACCGGAAGGTTTATCGAGGCTATTATCTCGAGGTGCTTGAGAAGACGGCGGTCTTTTTACAAGCTCAAAGAAAACGGAATACCAATCTTAGCATAACGCGGGTAAATTGAAAATTTTAGATGCTCTGAGGAATTCAGCCAAAAAAATATTTATGTTCTTATCCCCAAGTACTATAAACATTTTTCTTACTGATTTATAAATTCGAGATAGAGAGACCTTACACCACCTTGAAAATGGGTTTAAAAAATATGCCGTTAAGAGAAGAGAACTGGGATTTTTTTCTCTGGGACGGAAGTCTTCCAGGAATATCAGGGGTCGAGATGAAAATCGTAATGTGGGAAAGTATTCCCTTCGCTATTCCCAAAAACTCTCATCCACTCCAATGGTTCGGACCGCTTCGAGAGGAAGGGGAGACTGTTGAATCCCGCGCGAACCCGGGAAGGAAAGAACAAAAACCTCCGAATCATTTTACTCATTTTTTCCTCATCCCAACTGCCTTCGCCCCACTCCCTTCAAAGATGGAGAGAACCGGGCGAGGCATCTCTCCCTCTCTTCCTCATTCTTGAGTCCCGCCTTCCCTGCCCACCCAATCTCCTCCTAGCCCCCACCACCCACCGCCCGCCACGAAACTCCTTCGCCCTCCCAAACCCACCACACCGCCACCCCTCACCGCCTCGCCACTCCCGAACTCACCCCATCCCCCCTGAAAACCAGGCACTCCAAGTGAGAGTGAGTTTTTTGCTCCGTAGGAATTCCAAAAAATTTAGATCTTCATTTTTTTTCGTCTTTTGCTGAGGTAGGCTCATCCTCGCCTGCCGACACGCAGTGAGTTCCTACTTGAGGTCTCCGAATCTTATCGCGTCCGGGCTTGGTGGTCGGCGGGGAGGAAAATTCGAGCATTTATTCATTCGCGTCCCCCCCCCAACTGCTGTTAGTCACAGCTAGTCGGCCGGTCGGATGGAACCGCGGCGCCTAGGTTCAACGCTCCCATTTCACTCAGCTCCCTTGACTCCTTGGTGGGTACTCTTTCTTAAGTGGTCATCACTTTAAGATTATGCCATTTGCACTGGTGTCAGAAGCCGGCTGCAAATCAATAACCGGAACTCTGCTAAGCTTTCGATCCACTAGTTAAACATCCGACCGAAAAAAAATAAGTTTTTTTAACGCAATCTCTTAACGTGGACCTGCTACGGATAGTCGCGAATTGGAATCATCACTGGCTACGTACTCGAGAGGAATGCAGAAACGGAATTTTAATTATGTTCTCTAGGATATAATATAAAATAAGAGTTACGTCACGGGAGTCGAAGACTTCGTCTAAATGGAGCGAAATGTGACGATACTGCTACGGTTGAAAGAACTAAACGTAGTTGATGCCCATAAAAACAGATAAACGACGCGGAAATTTAGATATAAAAATATCGGGGAGATCACTAAGTTCATTTTAAACAAACTCATGCATGACGCAAACATTATTTAAATGATAAATTCTCCTGTCATGACACGATTAATCTACCAATAGCAGTCACACCAAACTATGGCCGTTAATCTTCTCTTGAGGCATCAAAAAATGAACTGTGCGATTTAATTTACTATTTAAACGTTGAAAATCTATTATTGAGTACAAGTTTCGTAATACCATGCATTTTAAGTATATTCTTCGAGAATTATTGGTCACAAGACTCCCATATAAGAACAGTTACGGAGCATCAGTCGGGTAGCGTCGCAGGAGGCGGAGGATAATGGGAAGGGCGACAGGATGCAAGAGCTGAGATGAGGAGGACCCTGCTGTCTAGACAAAAGGTTCCATCCCGGAAAGGAAAAAGAATCTTGGACGGGATCCCCAGAGTACCGTTATCCAGTTCATAGGGTTTTCATCTACGAGGGGCCTGTTTACCGCCCGCCCGAGAAGCGTGCGGTCTCTCGGAGTGTGGCCCCTTGGGCCTGGTAGTGGGCGGGACCCCATACCCGAAGCTTTTTTAGGGGAAGTCTCTCTCTCCCGTACCGCCCGTCCCCCTCCCCATCTGACACCCTCCCCCTTCCCCAACACCCATCTCCCCCACGGATACCCACTTCAACCTTTCCATACCCCACCCACGGTCCCACCGGTGAAGGAAGATATATAGACTGTTTTGCCTCTTCCTCCTCTCACCCACCATTCGCCTCCTCCCCAATTGCCACCTCGAAGGGCGGGGGAGGGAAGGGGAAAGAATACGAGACTCTCGGAGAGTTCGTTCAACCCCGACGGTTCGGAAAGGTGAGAGAGGTTAGGACGAGATGAGGGGAGGGAGGAAGAGGAGGAAAAAAGGCAGGCAGAGATAGGGAGATGTACAGTCTTGAAGATTCTTAGATATCGACGGAGTTTATGGGAACATTCTGAAACTACTGTTACTTTCTCGCAATTTCTCTGGATGAAATAAGACCCCTTGGAAGATGAACGCGTTCAATGATATTGGTCCAGTCTTCCAACTCAATGATTTTAATATATTAATAAATTCTTTCATCAGAAGCAGCAAAGGAATGACACCAAGAAAAAGACAAAATTTCAGCCATGCCGTATTAATTTTCATATCCCGCCGAGAGGATCGAATAAAATCCGCGCTTAATCTAGAGAGGGGATAAGTTCGTCGACAAGATATACCATTGAGAAACCCTAGTTGTGCACTTTAATAACAGTAATTTCATCGGAAAACCATTTGCCGTCCGGATTTGTCTCGGTTCTTGTGGGTGACGTGGTCGACTGAATATCATAAGGTCGTTCTCGTCCCACCTTCGGGCATGGGCATCGTGCGTGCTCTGGTGGTTTGGAGCCCAGGAAGCCTGTTGACAAATGAAGACTAATAGGGATCTCAGGGTCAGGCAGAAAAACATAAGCGCATGAAAATGAAAATAAACTTTGAGATACAACGCAAGAATATATGATAAATCGGTGGAAAGTACTGATATCCATGATATAGTCAAGCTAAATTAAATTGTAGTCGCTTCCGAAATTGAAATTATCCTCATTTTTAGAGCATAATTATGAATTTTTGTAGAAAAAATGATATCGAGCTTATCTATATATGCGTCGTAACATGAGTTGGCCTGAAAATTATTCCATAAAAATAATAATCTCTCAAACATTCCAGGCCAATGGGCTCTACACGAACGAAATATTTCATGAGTATCATGAATTTGCTTTCCTTTTCACATCATATTTCATCAATTTCTATCTGAAAAATTCGTACTACGGCAGGGTATACAAATGCATATGATTGCATCTTAACACCTCTCACCGAATAAAATAACTCTACCGTTACGGAAGACGTGGCAGCGAATTATCTTGAACAATCTGATATATATATCAAGTGGTTTCCACGATGAAGAGAGTGGTAGGAAAAAGGGTGCAAGGAAGATTGAGAACCAGATAAAATCGAGAAGAAATAACGGTGCGAAGAATGGATGATATACCTTCCCATTGAGAGGGGCGCGTGAATCATTAATGGTGAGTGACTTCAACACCTTAGTGCCTAACTTTTTTGGAAGCTAACTTTACTTTACTAACGCATCACAAAATCGTTTTGTCACAGCTGAAGGAGTAGTAAAATTAATTGATTTTCTCAATTAAATGTGTTAAAAAGTACGCTTAATCAAATTATCCGCATAAACTTAGCCGAAAGTAGTGGGCAACAAATACTACTCTAAAACGCATTACATTAGAAATGCAAATGTATTTTATAGGCAATGGTTTTCAACTCCAACCGTTGTCAGCTGATACCGTACCTGCATTGTTTTCGAACAAAATAAGCAGTACTAAACGGAAAAATAAAGTGATTTACCAATGAGCTGCCAGCGAAGCAGCTCGCAAAAGACGAGAACCTTCAAGTTTTGATTGAAACAGTGAGTACACAAGTTATATTTTCTACCAAGGTATCTTTCTCTCAGCAATACCTTCATACACACACTCAAGGCGTCAAGGCCGAAAACAACTATTACCTTAAGAACGTCAAAAGATTGGCCCGAGCAGTATCGTACGTTCCTTTGCATTCGAGTTTGAGGGATTACTGAAGACTTTATTTATAGAAGAAGGTAGTCCCGTCACTTTAAAAAAAAATCGAAGGACGAGTGCATTTCGCGAATGATCGATGAGGCGGAAATTATCCGCCTTCGTTAGGAGTATCACCATGTATGCAATTCAGCTAACGAAGGATATGTGAGACGGAGCGGAGTTTTTTGGTGTTAATTTCGGTTCCTTTCGGATTGAATTCGAAATATTTTGCTACCGCAAGATGCAGATTGTAATAGACTGTGTGCTTTACGCAAATTTTAGAGTTGTGCCACCGGGAGTGTGGATTAGCAAGGCTCAGCGAGTTGCTTCGAAAGCGAATACTTGCAGCGTCATCAATATCATTGTTATCGAGACAGTGGGTGGTCAGCAATAGTGAGGAGCGGTAGAGGCGCTCCTAGACACAGGTGATTATGCTGCAACGAAACGCGAAAAGTCTCGAATCCGTTAAGGTTTCGACTATTCGCTCGAGCAAACGGCTACGGAGCGTATCCGTAAGCTTCACATACGTTAGCGGTTGACCATAACCACATAGTTATTGGGAAACGATTGTCTAATTAAGTTGTTTTTCTCAGATATCAGTCTCTGAGTGCATTTTATTTTCATGCATTGATGGTGGAAATAAACGATTCTTGACAGAGCAAATTAAAATCCTATTTCGGATCATGTTCTAATATAAACGGGCCTCTTCAATGGAATAGAGTAAGCATATTAACATAATATATAAATGGATAACGTTAAGTGTGAAATCTTCACTTTTTTCAATACGATATCTTCTCAATTCTCGTGCTCAAATTGATTTTAAGTTATCAAATAAGTTATGATAACCAACTTATACATTTAATTGGAATAGAAAAACAGAAAGAATATCCACGACATTAATTTTCTCAAAAATTACTTTTATTTTAATTCTGGTTGAATGCAACACAATTTATAATATGACAACATGGGAATATAACTTGAAAGCCAAATATATAAAACGTTTACGACAAAAATTTGTTGCACATAAACGAATTCTATGGCGGCAGTTCATGAGTATCGGTGAATGCGAAGTAACCTTGAACTGCGGGTGAATTTTGCAGCCGGATGATTTGAAGCAACTGCGCACTTGTCCAAAAATATAATTTTCCTCTCGATACCGTGACGTCGTGAAGGGGAAGGTGAGGAAAAGTCACAAGGAGGGGGGGGGCAAAGACAAGGTTTTCCACGCTCGTGTTGCCGGTCGGCGTTCGATCCATCACTCCTCACCGCACCCCCGTTCCTCCCCCATCCCATCGCACCCAACCGACTCCCACCGACGGTGGTGTGGGCAATGTAAGAGCTCAAAGTTTGGAATGTAAGAGCACTAAGTGTGGCTCACTCGAATCATAACGGGAACTCGACCACAGCTTCGGAGGAGGGCCCACGCAGCCGCATACACAAACCGGCTGGCTTCCTAGACGTGTATGGGTGTGTGTAGGCACCCGAGATCCCAGGGGAGAGGCCCTAGATATCTGGTTACCGAATCACTTTGCACATCCGGGAACCCCGGAGGAGTAGGAAATAGATAGCACGGGCCATGGAAAATCATTTCTCTAAGGAGCACCACCGCCTGAGGCGTATTCACTACGTTCGATCACGGTTAAGAGAATCAAAGTGCATTCTCATGCAAGCATATTATCACACGAGAGTTAAGTATCAGAGAAAACTGATCAGAGATTCATCGTCATGAGCGCCTCCTTGCTCGAAATTTACAGCTCCTGCTCCTATCTAATTTATTTGCATCTTATTTAACATGAATTCCATACCAACATTGCAAAGCACATACATGTAAGCATGCTAGGATACTTATCTAACTCTAATTTCCCATCCAACAATTCTTCCTACGGCATCGAAAACCACCCTGAATGCCCTATTCATCCCAAATGAACCTTGACTTGCACCGAAGTCTATGCTCATGGGTGCTGTTGAAAGGAGGTATAATTCTAAAATCACATTAAAGGAGAGAAGAGGTACCCTTAATCTGGAGCTGATATGACAATTACTGAAACCCATATTACATTTTAAGATAGCCTAACACCATGTAGGTAGGTTTCCCAGAGAAAGGTAGAAACTTCCGCAGAAACCAGACGGAACATAAAAATTATCACGGGCCATTAACTTCGCGCCCTGGCTTCACAGATGGGCAATCCATTGGCTTCCTAGGTGCCGCACTTCCACAAGCATCCGCTGGTAGCCAAGTTTCTCTAGCTCTGTCTACGCTCTAGGATGCGAAAATAGCGAGGCCCTTCCGTAGTAAGCATACTCTCTTTCATTGGGGCTTTCCATATTTGGTGGAGAACGCCAATTCACAGAATCATTTCCAAGGTGGACCAGAGTATTATTACGATCATCCGGCTTCATACAAAGATTCGAATTTCCAAGAGCATTGCGTGACCTCTTCAAAGAGAGAGAGAGCGGGGGGGGGGGGGAAGAAAGATGGGGGCGAAACGCTGAGGAAGAAATGCCACAAACCACAAAATAAAATTGTACGGCTCTAGGTGAATGAGCTAAGGATCTTCCTGCCTTTGGAAGAATCTGAGGAATCTGAATGATGCGTTCGAGAATAGCGAAGCCAAGATGATCCGTCTTCGGCGTTTCGATACGTAAAGCTTCAATTGCAAGGAGAAAAAGATTACTCCATTTTACCAAAATAAAGATGGAGGCGGAAAATTTCTCAAAACTGAACTGCCCAGAAGGTGCTAAGTGGGTATTTAGGAAGGGGGGAATGAGTACTGGGAGGGATCCTCTGACTCCGAAAATTGTGGCCACGACGGCTTCTTTCGGTTGCGAGAAAACGGAAGAAATATAAAAACGATTCTCCCGAAATATTTCATTGCGATACTATTTCCAGCATTGAATATATATTATCTTAAAAATACTTTGAATAACTCAACCTTTTCTATACTTATCGCAGGTAGATGGCACAAGTAAATTCTATTTTCAAATTAATCATGAAATAGAATAATATTAGAATATAATTTTTAGACTAAGACGACTAGCCATCAGAAAACAATATTATGCCAGTACTATGCCTAGTGAACATTGAAATTCGAACAAAAAACAATTGATTACTCTCACTCCAAAAATCGTTAAAACACAAGGAACGAAATATCTCTCGAGAATCGATACTTCATTGAGTAAAACTCAAAAGGCATCAAAAAATAAAAATGGGGCTTGTTCGATTTTATCCTCCACAAATTCATATTTGGATACTATCAGAAAAGAGAGTTCACTATCGTCACAAACTGAGTTTCCATCATCAGAAATCATCACTTGTTAGGGTTTTTGCTTTCGTGAACTTTACGGCAGCGACCATTTTAAAACCGTTTCTGCTCCTGCATTGAAGAAATTATTGGCTGCAAAAAAAAAGTCCCTCATCTTACGGCTGTCTTCTTTACTAGATCTAAGAGCACTCGATGCAAAGTTTCTTCGCACGCGAAAAGACTCACACGAAGCTTCCACACCGGAGTTGGTGGCAAATAAACCTTACCCGCTACCGACCGTTACCGTAAGAGACCGCAGAATCTGAACGGGAGATGCCTCAAGTGGAAAGAAGAAAAACTAGAGAGGGGGGGAGGGGAGCGGAATAGGAGGAGAAAGAGAGAGAGAGCTCTGAAAGGAGCTAGGAGGAAAGAGGGCGATCCGTTCGCGAAGGCACACACACACACAGACGTAACAAGGTACGGCCGAGGGTTAGGCATGTCTCCGTTTCACAGATCACCGGGAAGGAACGAGGAAGGAAGGACATCGACCTCGTGGGCGATGGGAGCTCGAGCTCTTGTTTATGCCGCGGGTGCCGGAAAGTAGAAAACGCCTGGAGTGAAGGTGTTGAACGAGGGGAGAATTGGAGAGAGATAATCGACCAAAGAGACCTGTCGAAGATGCCTATTGCGGGCACACACCTGCTACCCTCCCTCTATGACGTCTGGTGTTCGTCCGTGGATGTTCGTCTCCATCAAGTAAACAGTTCTAGGCATGATTAGGTGCGATTGCACGACGTAGAGTTAATGGTAGCACAGATGGTGGTGTCCACTTCCTTATTATTTCGGAATTCTTCCTGGCATTTCAAAGCTTAGATATCATCATATGTCGTCAATCTGAACGTTTTATGGTGCGTGAGTGTGTGTATGAACACACACACGCATGCATGCACACTCTACGGTACATGCACATTTTGGAAGACCTTAAATGGAGAAGGGGAATCGTGGCGATGGTGATAGAACATGACTGAGATTTTCGTAGATATCTGTTCCTGAGGAATTCGTCATGAGGGATGTAGTCTGAGAAGTTAAGGGAGGGGGTCCTAAAAACTATTCCCCTTCTAAAATGTTGTAATAAGCGGTAATACCTCGCCTCAATCGATCGAGATGAATCGCCCCGAAATTTAACGAATGCATTGCCGCATTACTTGGATACTGCATGTAAAAAGCCTTGTTATATTGGGACGTAGAGTAAAGATTTCATTTGAGAAATTGACGATAATCAACTGAATAAATAATATCCTAATTTCCGTGTTTTATATAAACAAATAATTACACTTTTTTCAAAATGATAAAAATATTTTCTTCGTGTCATTGAAAAATCGATTCTGAAACACAAATAGTACAAAGATACAGAAAAAGAAGGAACTTCTGGGAAAATTATCACTCTAATGGGTTAATACGAGAGATTGAAGCGTCACCGAAACACATTATTCGTTAGGATATTAAATGAAAGATAAAATGAAAGAAATCGTAGACAAAAAATCTGAAAATATCACGTTTCCGAGACCTCGTGGATTGAACTTATATTTGTTTCAATACACGGCTGTCTGATTTCAAATTCACTGAGAGCGTTAGCCTTTCCCTTACAGCACTCTCTGCGGCGAATACTCGAGGCAAAGGCAGAAAAAAGTTAAGATTCCAACGTTTGTCTCCGGGAAGACTCTCTCCGGGATGGCGAGTCGCTTGGACGGAGACGATTTCCGCCCCGAATGAAGCGGGAATGCTATTAAAAGGCGTTTGACGGCAGGCCTAGAAATCCTCCGGCTGGACTCATCCATTCTTGCGGACGGAAATAAATTTTAACTGCCCTAGGACAATCGGCGCGTGGCCTGACTCTCTAAGCACTCCTTGGCCTGAGGGGGGGGGGCTGAGGCTTTCCCCCAACACCCCCGCAACCCCTTCCCGACAATAGACGCCCCTTCCTACCTCTTCCCCCTCACACGTACTCTCCTCCCACCCTTCCGCCCTTTGCCCCGCTCCCCTTCGTCCCTTAAGGGCGATCCTTTCAATCGTCCCGGCGTGAAATCGCCAGCGCGCATCCGGGTGGGAGATCCAGTTTCGCGAAGCCGAGGGAGGAACATGGCCTCATCCCGCGGGACGCACCGACATATTGGAAGTCGCTTGGATTGGGGGGGATGGGGAAGTGGGAGAGGCAGGGGTTAGGAGCGCGTCCCCAGCCTACCTCATGCGTCGAGGGTGTTGGTCAAGAGGGGAGGAGAGTGATGGCCCGGAGTCGAGGGGGTGGATGTAGCGAGGAGAAGCGAGCAGTCAAACGGGGCGTGGGAGTTGGCGCGAAGTGGTTACAAGTAAACAAATGGACCCATGTGCTGGGGGTGGCGTGCATTTCACTGCACCAATTTTTCTTCTAAGATTTGGTATATCCTAAACTCGATAAAATGATTTATTAACATGGATCCGCATCATATATATATTTTTTTTAATGTAAAACAACCCAAAGATCGATGTGATTTTGATAAGGATAGAGCATCTTATCTAGCATTTATTTTCAATCTTGACGTGTTAAATACACGTCATCAATGTCGCCACCATTCTCTTTGCAGTCCGTGGTGTCACAAGGTGACATGTCTACTACCCATAAAACCACAAATTTTCAATTTGAGAAATCAACCAGATTTGAAATCGGAATCAGCCCTAACACGAATTCATATATGTTATAGCTTTACTTCAAAATACAAAAGTGAACAAGACACCGGTTTACAAAATTCTGAAGTCTAGCATCATAAAATCGACCGGAAAAGTCTAATGTTGTGAAGTTGATTATAGTCCACTCTACTTTGAAATAAGTTTTCACTCAAGATATATCGGTGGAAAAGTACGAAGCGCATTATCTTATCCTTAAAGCCACTAATTACTTCCATTAAAAAAGGTGACATTCATAAATGACTACGCTTTTTACCTATCGTAATCGTATCGTGGAATCCAGTGATATGCGTAAATTTCCTATCACTTCCACATGCGTTGATAAAATAACTGGATAATTAGCTATTGATCAAATCATAAACATCCTATTAGTTATCACATCCTTCCTACTATAAAATAAATTTCCAACTGCATGCGACCGTATTTAAGCACAGTGAAAGCAACATTTTCTCATGCCGCACGGGAAGAGACAAGAAGAGATCAATCAATAAATAGGGATGGGGTTGAATCATTAAAATATTTGTAATTGCATATCTTCATAGATTCCGTTATATAAGGATTTTGGTATTTATCGCGTAGAAACGAAATTCTGCAGAAGAATTTTCAAGCAGTTTTTAAACCACTTTAAAGAAACTAATACGAAGTAAAACTATGCTGGAAAACGAATTATCTCTCAAATCACCCGACTGAATGGAAGGATACTTTCAGCAATTCCTACTGTCTGTCACTTTCACTCACGAGCCGAGAGGTTGAGAACAGTATCTGTCTGCTCTCAGCTTCTTATCCTAGGGTGAGGCGTCTCGCATTCACGGCATGGGGTTGGACTCCTTTTAATGCTCACCGCTTCGTTGCTTTCAGTGATAATAATGGACGCGTCGACAGTTTGTGACTCATTACCGCCAAGGTACACATAACCATTGCTTCATTTCTACATTACTTATCGCAGTCACAGTGAAAAGGTGCAATGATCTCCCGTAAATGATTCGCCGTTTCTCTCTCTCGCCCCGGTAATATAACCTCGGATCAAATGTTTTCCAATTCTATTTTATTATACTCCCATCTATCAACAACTATTAGCCAATTAGTAACAATTTGGTAGTTAACGACTCAGTTGCAGCATTCATTCACCGGTGATGATTGATTTTTTCTCGATTTATCTCCGTTGAAGAGGCACCACGAATCAGAACTACTTGAATCGCGAACGACTGAAAAATGAATGCAGTGTAGTACGCATTGAATTAACTGACGATTTACCTGATATACGAGTAATACCAGTATAACGCACTCCAAACTTAATATGCATATAACGCCCAGTCACATGTGGTATCATTCAATTATAAGTCAAAGAATGTGAATTAAATAAAACCTGTAGCAGAAACATTTTTCGATATTTCTATTAACACGCACCTAACCGGCGAAAGCAGCAATATGACGACTTTTCCTTTTCTCTTGGTAAAAAAAGGACCTTTTGGGAATCGGAGGTCGATATTTTCCCCAGAGGACCAAGAAATGCAAGGGTGTGACTCCGTCACTGTCACGCAAGCCAGTGGAACAAAAATATCGCAGGCATGGACGGAACTGAAGACTGGAAGAGGTGCGACCGAGCATTAGAAAATGACGAAGATACGCGTCGTCTAGGAAGTATATTTTAGGGTCAAAATAATAAGCAAAAACCAGAGATAGTCATGCTGTGTGGACGTTTGCGTAGTGGAAGGTAGATAACACGAAACATCGTAGATGCAATTCAGCTAATGTCATCATAGTTTTGAGATTATATTCTAATAAATGATGATTTTAATATTCAGTGCAATATGATGTTCAATGAATCATAATCAAAATGATGAGAATAAAATCCCAGTATTAATTAATGTCACGCTAATACTGCAAATTCGCTTCCATTGGGGCTG
This sequence comes from Hetaerina americana, assembly GCF_022747635.1. Taxonomy (NCBI): domain Eukaryota; kingdom Metazoa; phylum Arthropoda; class Insecta; order Odonata; family Calopterygidae; genus Hetaerina; species Hetaerina americana. The sequence goes on along the minus strand of NW_027286181.1, from coordinate 10,447,479 downwards.
CCTGTATTCTTGAGAGTCACATAGCGTACTCACAAAAATTATTCTTCAAAGATGCATTAATCAAATTCAAAGACTTCGAACCTCATTTTCTAGTACAGAGATGCCTTATCATCACCTTCCAATTCTCTTCGACATCATGGCAAATACGCCATTGAATTTTCTTTTTACAAACGCCGAATGGGTAAGGAGTGAACAAGTTGACAGACTCAGATGCATGTAGTATCATCAAAATCTTCACATAGATTTCAAGGGGAAAACAATCTGCTACGTTGGGAATCTTTGGAGATTAAAGTGGGTTAAGAATGCTTCAGAGCCTCTCCGCATCAGAGCAACCATCATCAGGGCAATATCTCCGCACAAATTCCCACCACAGCATTTGACGATCCAACAAAACCTCCTCATATGCCTATAGACAGCCATTATTCCGGAGAAAATGCCTCTTAGGGTACCCACCTCCACAATATCAGGCTATTAACCCCATTGCGAAATGAAAAATTCATTCTCCCTTCTCTAGGCCGTGAAGAAATGCACTGGCGTATGAATGAGAACAGAGACGTTTTTGCGGTCGACTTGTTGGGATTATTTGGAAAAGACGGGCATAGAATTCACGACAGGACGTCAATTAGTCTTAAGACGGACATAACTCCGTAGAAGTCTCCCTTCGCCCGATAAAAAAAATAGACAATCGCATCGAACAACAATGGAGGTCCGCTATCGGTCGCGGAACCAAGGGCACAATCGGCCGTTGCCCGTAATCCTCTTTACCCCCATTTTCCTTCCCTTAAGCTGGCTAAACTTCCCACTCACCAATTTCAAGTAAAGTAATTCCAACGCCGGAGAAGTTGCACCGGCAGGGAGTGGCCCTCTAATCAAATATTAATATTCAACGACGATCGCATATCTAACCTTCGATGCATGCACACGCCTCCGACAGGCACTTGCATAATGACTCCCTGACTGAATGCATCAGGATATTGCCATTCAGCGCTTAAGAAATCAAATTCACGTAATGGAAAAAACATATATTTACCACCATATTGCTTGAGAATATCCCTTTTTTCCCTCTACTGCCCACTCAGCTATTTCAGTCGTGTTATTCCCCGAGCATCTGAAATCACTAAAAACCACGCCGAGTTCGACCTTTGTCACGGTCAAATGGACGTAAGTGGTCATCAATTTAAAAGAATGAAAAAGCGAAATTCATGAAGGTGGGAAAACATGACAATAAACATTTACGATCAGAATAAAAACGCCATTGATTTGCATTTAGAGGCATGACAAAAGAGATGCAATTGCCTTTCGTCATTTCGTATGATAGGAATTACAGAATATTACTTACGGTATACATGCGAAATGAAATAGCGCATCCATTGCGATTGTTCTTTGGAGAAGTGATGCTAATCTATCGACGCCAAATACACATAAATAACGAGCTTTAAATTACTCCTTTATTATATCAGGTCGATTAACAAATGGCAATAATAAATGTTGAGAATATACAACTGGATCAAACAAATCAAGGCCGAAAAAAGACGCGAGGGCACATAGCTTTCCCTTTTGCGAGAAAATAAACATATAATAAAACAAATCCGTGAAACAAAATAAAAAGTACGTGTCAAGCAACACTTTTGGTAACATTGAAGATACGGAAGTGAAGCAAAGAAATTAAACCATCGATAACCCATCTCCCTCAATAATGCCGATTAATTGACAAATTGCAATGACTACAAACTGACATACATGTATTAGAAATGTACCAAACAAAAAATCAGCTGAACATCGGCCACATAAATAAAGGAAACAAATCTCATCCCCTGCCGCGGGTTCGCGATGACCGAGGGGTGCCCCACTTTTACCACCCACCCGCGTCTCCGCCTTGCCTATGAGGATCCCCCTTCGGATACCCTGCTCTCCCTCTTCCGAGATCACCAGTCTCCCCCCGCTCACCCCGACAGACCCCGCGGCGGTAGCCTCCCTTATAAAGCGCCCGGGTGATCGCCGATCGAGCCACGCCTCTCAATTATCCCCCCTCTACTCCGCCGCCCTTCCCGCTTCCTACGCCAGGAGGGGATCCCCCTTCGGCCCCCGCGGAGTGGACTGAGGGGCGGGCGTTGGGGAAAGAAGAAAGAGATGGAAGTCATCTCCTCCTGTTCCATTATCAGCGACGGCGCTGACACCCCGCGAGCCCGACCGTCGACGCCGTAAAAATTTCGCCGCGTGGGAAGATGGGAGGGCAAGATAGGGGAAGAGGAGGAGTGGGGACGGGGGGAAGTGCAAAGATTTTCCCCCTCCGCACTCACGTCCGAGTGCCACTAAACGCTCAGCGAACACGCAAATTACCACCGCCACCACCCCCCAACCCTTCCCTTTCCTCCCGCGCCACGCGGGCAACTCGACCGTTTATGAGGGACGGCTCGCGAAAACGGCGATTCCATCGCCCGCTGCCGTCGCCGCCGCTCGCGGAATGAACTTATAAACTAGCGCGGTGGAGTTGTGAACGCTGGGGGAAAGAAACACGAGTGCACCCGACCATTAATTAGTTTGCATTCGGCCGGAATTGAGCTGGGGAAGTGCGTGCGGCTTGAATTGTGGAGATGGACGGGCTCGACCCGGAAAATTATAATTGCGTAGCGTGCTTTAGGTAAAGCAGCTAGGAATTAGCATGAGCTTGACGGGAAAATTTCTCTTGATTACCATGTTGATTATGGTCCCGTCCAAGGCAATCAACCCGAGGAAGTTTGGTTTTCACGGGTGAAGGTAGGGCTTACCCCGAACTAATCTCTTATTGTGTGAAATGCACCTGCTATAACAGGGTGTCGTGGTGTCCGATTTATATTCCTATACGATTTCCTAATATGATTTTGTGACCAGAAAATCACTCCGCTTTAGTTTCAGATGGGTACTCTAAAGACACCGTTCTGGGTTTGAGCCCGGGAACCTCTGATCACCTGCCGAATGCTCTAGCCCTCAAGCTACAACGCCGTGGATTGGGAGACCGCTGTACATATTAGGGCGATATAATACCGGAAGATATGCCTGGCAACTAATTTGGAACTCAGGGTCTCATGAATGATATGCATAGTTAAGATAACGATTAATGGTGGAATCTTGAACCATTTGGGTACATTTCTAACTCCTTCTGGAGCTGGAGTACAAAGGGGTATCAAAGAGTGAATGGTTAACAATTATGGTGAATTCTAAGTGAAATAACTGCGAAACTAATTAAAATAGCATTGAACATTATCAGCAATTCATATGCATGTCATTACTGTTAGAGTTCAAATTATGAGTATAGAGAAAAATCTTATCAAATAAATAACATTTTTTGTTTTTATTTCAAGTGTCAACGTTTTATGCAGACTTCCAGTGGCTATGTATTAATTAAACAATGGCGATGTCACTATCAAGAGATATTAAGATCATTGTCCATCCCCTTGTTACTGTATACCGAAGCCATTGTTTCGATACGTTGACTGAAGATACAAAAGCACTGCCTCAGCCTCACTGCAATTTCCATCCCAATATAACCTCTTCCATCCACGGTCTTTTCCTACGTCATTTCTTGAGCAAAGATGAGCAGTTCCCTCAACGAAAGCGGGGATGAATTGCTCATCTCCATGGTAATAGACAAAGGATGTAAAGTTGAGGAAAGAGGCAAGGGGCAAGGAAGAATGCTGCACATAAACAGAGGGAGAAAATAACTGAATTGAAAGTTACTCGTGCTACGAGAGTTCCCATCAAGAGAGCAGTAAACCCTGAGAAGCAAAGAATAATATTGGCAGAAGATTCTACAAATCGTTCCGAATTCAAAATCTACAAAATGTTAATGCTACTTGGAAAATATCATGCGCTGAGAAATAAAACGGTAAAACTCCCTGCAGAAGAAAACTTTTGATGTTTTAAACCGAGGTCACCAAAATGATAATAAAGATGCACTCACCTGCCTATAAGAAATGGACTTTTGAGATCAGTTCGTCTTTACTGGACGCAGAATTGATCGCATTTATACCTGGATCCTTCCTTTGCTTTTCTACTTCATGTTTTGGTCGTCTGAATGCTGGCAACAGCCATAGCAAGAGCTTAGACGTTTTCCTCCGTTGCTGAAAGCTGACGAAACAATTGCATCACCTCATTACTAACTCTAAGAGTCCTTTAAGGATGTCTCCGATTAAGAGTTCAGATGTATAGGCAGCCTATCCTATTGATCCACCTGTGACTCATTGAACCAGCTCCGTCAAAGAAACACGTACACCCACACCAAAATCTTAGAGCGTGCGGAGGGAGCTGTTAGAACGCCAAAGATTTACAATGTGCATTCGGGTAAACATAACGTTGAAGCAATAAGAGTGAATGGGGGATCTTTGAGCATTGTTTATGGACTGATTAATCTAGTTTCTATTGCGACACACAATATTGTAAGAGAAGAAAGATAAGCACCTATGGTAACTTGTGCAAGAGGCTGTGTTCAGAGGGCATGCCTCTTCCTCGGCCCTGTACCTTCCACTCTAAGGTGGACGGAAGCAACTAATTTAATGCTATAGGGTTAACGCTGGGCGTTGGATTTTGAATGGCGATGCACGTAAAGGAATCCGCATAGCAAAGTGAGCGAAATGAACGGAGTCCGTGGGCTATTTTTTGCCGCGAGCCAGAGGCGTGACCGACGAGAGGAGGACAGCAGATTCGCGGATTCAATGTCCGTATTAATAATGACAATGGCATTACCATCCGAGCGCCCCCGCTTCCGACTCCACGGCGTGCGTGATTCGATTATTTCCTCGCGCCGGAATGTGCCGGAGGGGAAGGAGCATTCCTCGGGAGGGCGCCACCGCATGCCAATAACAAAAACGTCGGCACAACATTGTGACCGCGCCTCCCTCCCCCCGCCCCCATCCCCCAACCACTCGGAGGAACCCGCGGCGTTGCCGGGCGACACGACGGAGAATCTGGCGACCGCTCAATCGCTCGCTCCTGAGCCATCGCCCTCGGAGTTCTTGCTTCCCTCGGCTAGGGAAGGCCGGTCAGCGCCCTGTGACCTTGCCCCCTCGCGGCCTTCGTCCAAACGACCATGCAGCGCCGCGCTGCCACCGCCGAGGTGGTCACCCAGCTATTTACAGCACGTGCAGATCCCATACAAGCTCGCACACCGCGACTCGATCCGAAGGACCGGCTTGAAAGATGGGAACAATTTTGAAATACACGTTTTCCAGGTGGATGCCTACATGCCAAGGATGCGCATCAATTTGAGTAGCTATGTGAACGTTTGCCATAGTCAAAATTAAAATAACTTTTAACGCATATCTTTAATTCATTATAAATATAGACACAATTACAAACACCAAAGCTCTAGGTGAAGGAAAACCCACCTAGTTGGGAATCGAACCCGCGACCTCTGGGTTGGAAGGTTAGGATGCTACCCCGCCGCCATCGGGTAGGCAACAATAAAATATGTCGCATAAAATTTAAATTTTACTCATGGTAGAATTAAAAGTCCCATTGTTTAATCTCCACGATATAATATTTTAATATTACCGTCAACTTTCTATGTACGTATAGTATATTTACTAATGGAAACACATCAGTACCGCTACATAAGTTCATTTGTGCGGATCAAGTATACACAATGCTATCCATGCTTTGAGTGCCCCTCAACTCACTCAACAACAAACTGACCGGCCATCTAAAATATAACAATTCTCTTGGACCAATCAGTAGCCCTGGATTGGATATGATACTTGACCACATCATTAACTTCAAATTTATCAACCGTAGGAAAATTTATAGCGGAACGGCTTCACTCATAAACAGATAATTTTAATGTTGCCGAAACCGGAACACTCCAAAGGATATCGCGAAAATAATTTCACAAAAGAAATCGCATGTACACGAATAGAGATACCCAGGGCGTGTGGCACTTTCCTTCGAATCGTATAACGACACCAAATTTTATATAATTGTGATAGTTGGTCGAGAAATCAACCAAGGATTGAATCTTTCCACTTCCACTGTGGTAACGAATCGCAAATTCTCGTTCCGTGATAGGTGCGACACTTGAAAACGAACGATACGAGGGAATCCGGATAAAAAGAATGGTGCAGCTGTTGAGGGTTGGCAATCAGCTCTCACTTATGGGACCAGTGAGGGTAAATCGCTCCCTCGCCTTGAGACACAAAAGGAGGACTTGAGCAAGGACGCACACACGGTATGGCACACACTCGAACCGGGTCGGGGAAGGGTGCAGGGGAGGGAGGTTGGGAAGGGGGTGGGAGAAGGAGCGGGGGGAGAGAAGGGGGTGGAATGGTCGTCGCAAAGAGAGAGAGAGAGGCGGGGGTGGTGGCTAAGAGGGTTGGAATGCGAGATTAACCTTGACGAGTCTTTTGGAAGTAACTAGCCTTCGCCGAGGGGATAACGAGAAGCGTGGACGCCAGCGACGGGAGAGCAACCCTCGTGGTAATTGGTGACGGTGTGGCTAGATAGATAATTCGGCCATAAAACTCAGTCGGTGTTATGGGAGAGTTTCGGATTACCCAAGTTAAAAAGCCTCAAGATAACCCAAGTTAATTTTAAGCAAGTCCTTCGATCTCAGTTTTCCACGAAAAAGATGCAGAATATGAACGATAATGCAAAGATAAATACGAAGCATAATGATTCTTGAATTTGCGTATGGTTTTGTTCTCTTTTACGGGTGGTGATCTAACACCCCCCGCCACACGCCCTTGCGGCGGCTTGCGGGGTATTATGTAGATGAACATACATACCAACAAAAATTAGGGAATATGTTTTAGTTGGCATAGCATCGATGCTTAAATAACCGCCAACAGCTAAATTTCTGCAGGGTAGTTGTAAAGATAAGCAGTAGCTAGTGATATTTAAAATTATTTCAAGATACGATTCATGAAGCTAGCGTAGAATTGGATTAAACATGAAAAAATAAATAGATCTCTAATGAGCAATCAGAGCAAATTTTAATTTAGACGTAGGCTAAATATAATGATGCATAGCATTTATTTAGAAGACGGTTCCAATTCAAGATTATTGAAACATTAGCGGTTGTAAAAAATACAACTAATAGCAAATTGTTCGTGAAGACAATTGGTGCAGTTAACTTTCATTGATCGAGCTGAAATTAGCACTTCTCTTGAAATCCGTTGTTATTCATAAAAAAGCATGGGAGGGAGAAGTTTCTGGCCTAACCAAAATGTTGCCTCGAAGAATTAACAATTCAGAAAAATGCGACTCTCGGCAGCTATTTTTAAACCTCTCTTAGAAATGACATTGCTAAACAGGGTGATATTGGCTTAAAGTTCATAGAGGCTAATGTGGTATCATATAGGCGGTATAAATTTGGTAACATATCCGCCGCTGAAGCCGAAATACTGTTGTCCGAGCGATCACTATTGCGGGAAACTGAGCATTTCCACTATCATGTATTCTCCGGACTTCTTCCCCCAGGCACGTGACAGAGAGGAAATGGAAAAAGGAAGGAAATGGTCAGCCGGGGCTGGTGAAAGGGATAAGGACAGGGAAGGGGGTGGAGAGTGGACTGTTTGTCCTTCAGGGGGTGAGAGGAACAAGGCGCAGCGATGGAGTGGCGAATGGGGAAAGGAGGGAGGCGGCAGAAGGGGTTGGTCAGAGGAAAGATTTCGAAGGGAAGGGTGCATTGGAAGACGGCTATCTTGGGAGAAGCGAGGTCATTCACCTCCTTCAGTCCACTAAAGATTGGGCCAGAGGCCACGGGAGTGGTGACCAAGCTGCCCGATACCACTTCTTAAAAGACACGCGGAGGCAAACACGCGCGTAACAATATATTCCGAATTGGGATGAATTTGCTTGAACCACTTATGACGAAATTCTTAGTCACTCGTGTTTACTCGTCGATTCACGTTTTGCCACGATAAAGAAAACTGCCTCACATTAACGCGGGATCGTACGATGAATTTGGTAGTCTAATTTGTGATGACGGGGTGGAGTGTTTTTTTTCTCTCTTTTTAAATTTTATTACGGGGCATCCAGATGACATGGCCGTTTCGATTCAAGTTAATAGGCTTTCAAGATTCAAAGACAATTTTTGAGCTAAGTGAAATATGTACTCTAAAAAGTATAACATGAAAATTTGGATACATGAAGTCATATACCAGCTGTATTGAGAACGCCATACATTTAGATGAAATCCAAGCTTAGGTGGAATTATCTTATTATGCATTATCTGTAAGAGATAACAAGGGGCATGAAAGTTTAAGCTTAACACATTCTCATGTACTTCGAAGGCGGGTGGAAGATAAAATAATTAGAACATCATAAAAGTATACGCTTGAGATTACATTATTATCCTCTACTGGTATAAATCTGTCAGAATCAGAGCAAAAAACACAGTTATAAATACGATGGTTGATTTGAAAACAATTAAAAAGATAAAAAATAGCAATTGGGTTAAGAAAAATGCTGAGAATAGGAAGAAGGAATATAAAACGAAGAATTGTCAGAAATAACCTTGTCCTCTGAAAAAGATTCCAGCAAGAGGTTAATCGCCTTTTAATCAATTTTCAACCGTTTAATTTTGTTCTCAACAAGCTAAACTATATTCCCAAAAGTAATGTGCCAAAAGGGAAATAATTAGGAATTTTTAATATACAGAAGGAGAAATTTTACGTTAAATTAATCGAAACGCAAGCTCGTCAAAGCAGTCCCAGACTACGGATAATTTCGCTTTAAGTAAACGCACGACAAATTTCATAAAACTCTTAAACATTTAACAACATTCAGGTAAGAGCTAAGCTATCTCCGTCTTAGATTCCACCTCTTTAATGAAACTGACACCTTCATTTGTTTCAAGTTCTAATAAGAATTTCATATAAAATAACTAAATGTCTTGTCGGCTGATTAAAGGCTTGAAATTACTCGACAACTAACTCAATATTTTTAGAAAAAAAATTAAGACGCCCCCTGCCATACGCTGTGAGTCGCAGATTATTGCGTTGACGTAATTGCACATGTTAATATCCTTTTCATATATGATGCCAACTTCCACTCTTAAAAAAAACGACGAAAGTTCAAATTCTCAAAAGAATTCTCCATTTAAAAATCGCCAATGCTATTATCTCACAATATTTACCGGAAATACACGGCATCTACCATAATAAAAAAAACAGGAAACTCTGACAAAACAAAAATCAGCTACTGACGTTAGAGCGATCGTGCAAAATTTCATCCGTCACTACTTTTCTCCAAAAAAGAAACCTTAGGCGCACGAAAGAGAACAAGATAGGATTTAAATATATATTTTATTCACACAAATTAGACGAAATGAGCCGTAATGCATGGGCGATGCAAATCTTTGAAAAATTAAGTCTTACTCTCACATTCCCGCTTGGATCATCCTCTAAGGAAATAAACGCATGCTACACAACGTGAACAGCAAACTGCGTCACGTAGCGTCTTTGAACGACATTCGTTTGCCCTTCATCGCAGGCCCGCCTCACATTATTTCATACCCGGCCGTGCCGACGCAAAATGCTGGCGTAATTTTCGTGTCATCCTTGTCGCTTGAGGAGAGACACCAATGCCAATGTGGGAATAAGATATCAACCCCAATGTACTCTAATTTAAGGCCTGATGAGCTGGATCGACCGGGCGGAAAATGAATCCGTGATCCGGGAAATTACCCTGGATAAACTGCGGTTTTCCAGGGCTATTTAACGCCGAAGAATATTATAAAATTGAATGCTGATAATTTACACTTTAGCCCGGTAATCCTCTGGAAGGCAGATTTAAAGATACTATCAAATCAACAGATAACGTTTCGACATGGATAAAAATAAAAACAAAAACATACCAATGACAAACTTGCGCAAACTTTTTGTAGACTTTTGATAGATGAAAATTTGGACCGTTTGTAGAATCAATGATATTTCACCATGCTTACAATTTCAAGTTCCATCCTGACCAAGTTATTTTATTGCATAGTTTTATTGACAGACTATATAATATACATAGAAGTGCAGAGTGTTGCAAAAGCAGCAACATTTTTCCGAAATACAGAAATTTCGAAGAATGAAAATCATCCACCTTGACCGGGACTGGTTGATTTAAACAGGCGAATGATTGTTACACTTCAAAATTTCAGCATTTTAATAAATATTAGCGGCTGAATACGTTAAAAGTTACTGTCACGACATCTCCCGTAGTTATTTAAAAAATTTTCTGTATTAATGTATCTGCATTTTAATGCGCTATGATTTTAATGCGCAACGGGCTCATAGACAGTATATAATATCTATAGGTACACAATGTAGCAAATGCTATTTTGGAAAACTTAAATTTCTATCCGAATATCATGTTCTTGAAAATATCACTGTGCAATAAGGATATTATATACCTAATGCGGTAATTTAATGATTTGATGGTAATTAAATTAAAGCATAAAAGCGTTCCCTGATGACAGAAAAATAAATCACCTTCTAGCGAAAAGAGTCGGGGAAACAATTGGCGGACTTAAACGATAGAAATAATCTCCCGTTACGCACCAGATTACATGCACAAGGTAGGCTTGATTACAAATACTGCTTGTCTTCATAAAAATCACGTGGGTTTAAATTGCTTTTAAAATACTGTCTTGCCTAAACGAGGAATAACCCCACCGAGAGGTGATGGAAATCCGTAGAACCGAAATCTAACAAATCTGCATAGACACGAAGACTCAGGGGCAATACACGTGAGGGAAAAATGCGTATATACATTCCTTTCCTTATACGCTTTAACCTTTAAGGAGGGCGATTGGCGATGCGACGCGGGTATGAAAGGGGAAGGGGGATTTTCGCATCGCCTCATATCATAATGCTGCGAGCAGAGCAAGGGAGCGACCGCGAAAGAAGGCAACAGTGAGCCCGAAGGAAGAGGCATCGACCTCTGCCGCGAACGGCCTACATTCCCCTCCAGCCCTTCCTCCCACCCACCCCCCTTTCGCCCTGTGGAATGGGGAAGAGGGAATCCGAGAGGCGGTGAGAGGGGGGGAGAGTTGTACAATCGGGAAGGGAGCGGGGGGGATGGGGTGGCCGATGGGAAGGGGGTGGGGTGTAAGAGGAGGGGAGGGAGAATGGAACAGCCTGGCGAACTTGCTTGGGCATTGAACTTGAGGCAGAATCCGCATTCGCGCCCTTCTAAAGAGCCTCTCCATCTCCTCCCACCCATCGGCTTTAAAATCACACGCGGGAGGATGTTCTCGCTCCTATTATTTAATAAGAGAAATTCTGAAGCGGAGAAGACATAACTCGTGACGCAAATCCGAGGAAACTGCCCAAAATATGTTTCGCTGGGTTTGGTACCCAATGGCGGGGCTGAGTGGATGACGGAACAGATTCGTCTGTGAAGATAGATTTTTAACCCGGTCATTATGAGTACAACAACTGAGCGGTATCAAGTTCATGTGCCATAAATAAATGTGAGACTAGACTACAAGCCAAGAAGCTATAGTTTTCTAAGCTCCATGAACTTGTAGTCGATCATCAAACAAAGAATATTCTTCCCAGCCCTGCCACCGTAATTAATGTTTACTTACATAATTACACTTTTCATTTAGGCATTCAAATATGCTTTTAAAGAATAGCGATATGCGGTTAAATGTTCTTCACCGGGGAAACACCATGGTTCAGAATAATTCATTACTTTTAAGGACTTATTTATAGAAGTATTTAAACTGACAGATAATATATAAGAAATAAATAGCATTTTAAGTGTCATATACCATTATAATCCGTTAATTCAACTCTAAGCACTACTAATTTGATTTAAAATCTTTAAATATCAGTAATAATTCATGAGTGTTTCACTCCCAAAAATTACTTAAATTTTAATCAGGAAGAGTGCGAGCAACTAGCTAAAAATTGCAATATAGTATTTAACAAATGACTATTTTTTCTACTTCTACCAACTAAATCACCTGATATAAACAATTTAACGATATTCGTTTAATGACGACCATGACATCAGCAGGAAGCATCTATGATAAATGATCATGATCGGTATTTGGATAGCACCACCGGCCACTTTCAATGATTCATTAGTCACTCGCATGTGGCTTCATCCTCTAAAATAAACGCAATACTCAAAACACATTCACTAACGTCCGGCGCGCAAATAAAATTCAGGCGCCCGCTTTTTGGCCATCCGTCTTCGGCGGAGAGTTCAACGCGTGACTTCGGCTCCCACAAAACCCACCTCTCCCTCCCTTTCTGATCTCCTCGGCGGTCGAATACACGCGCGAACGCCGCCGTGCCCACGCTGCTGCCCCCGCCTCAGCCCCCCGACCACGCCTGCCCCCGACGCGCCGCCCCGTCCGTCCGTGAACTTCACTCTCGTCCCCCGCCCGTGGGTCGCACGATCGCGAATATCCCACGCGCCCGGCCATATATACGAAAAGCCTTACTCTCTTCTCGCCTTCATCACCCGGAGCGGTGATGTAATGCCCAACGCCCACGGAATACTCTTCTCCGCCGCCACTACGCGCTCGCAAACTTGGCGCTCCAAAACATGCTCGTTTCGTTCGAAACGCGAACCTCTTCCATCTCTCCCCCACTCACGACGGCTAATTGTGTACACCGAGAGTAATTTCGAGGGACAAAAGCCATTCGAAAACCTCACACCAAATTTAACATTCTAATTTTAGCTGTCATTGCTTGTAAATCTGTCAATTAGGACGATCCATAAAAGTACATTTATACTATAAAGTAAATTCTGCATTCATTGGGTAATACCATACGAGGAATTCATTGTCTCCTGGCTGGCAACTGTGTTTACTATTTAAGTCATCCTGTTCGGCATTATGTGAGCTTTGAAACCCATGACGCTTTCACAAGAGCCTATCCGTGGTTCCCTGAAGCAGGGTATTTAAACAATTAGTGTCTAATTAATGAATTTATAATTAAGGCTTCCATTGTTATTGACGAAATAACGAAATGGTAATCAAGCTACCATCATCTTTTTTACTCGAGAAAATATTCAACAATTGTGAGCGACCTTGACTATTATAAAGTAAAGAGCGAATGCAACTCTTCCATTTACTACCTTCTCTCTACAATATTTACGCAACAAAAGACCCTTGGGTCTGACTGAGATGGCACGGGAAGTAAAAAGCCATTAACGCCGAAAAAACGGGAAAACACCAGCGCTTTAAATTCCTCAGCAGCCAAGATTTCACACGAGAGGGAAAAGATAAAGAAGGCTTCCAGCACGTAGTCGCTTGCCTTCCGGCGAGAAACACTCGAGAGCAGACACTAATGAAAGGAAATTGTTTATCTCGTTGGGGTCCACTCATCACCGAAATGCAAGAGAGCAGCGGGCAAACGGTCACACACTGATCGTCATTGACGAAGCACAAGGTCCATAGCAAATTCTTTTCAGTTCTACGTGCAATTTACTCTTAAATATTTGGCGCCACACACTGAACGATGACCCCGGCAAACCTACCCCCTTTCAAAGCATAACATCCAAGGCAAATGGCAAATTTCCTTTCGACTAGCGATTATCGACATTGAATGAGGAGCAAAATAACTGAGTCAGAAACATCTGCCGATAGGTTTGCATCCGTTTAAGCTACTGTCTTCTTAAGTGACTATGAACTGAATTTTAAATTCCTCTCTGAACCTATGACACGCAGACGTAAATACATACGGTCCGTATAGTATATCTTCCACTATTATCTTCTGATAAAATACGTTTATACTTAAGATATAATAAAAACGACATATTTAAGAGAGCTTAATTTTAATACATTTTAGGAATAAAACGTAAGAACAGATATCTCCAGCTACTCAGTAATTTCCAATCTACCTGTATGAGCCGAGTTGTTACGGAAAACAACCAGCCGGATAAATCTCCAAGTTTAAAAAGGAACAATCAATTCTTAGTGTGCTTTAGTACCATCCCATATGCGTATGGACGGATGCCAAGTCGTTGAGTGAGTAATGGAGACCTTCCAGAAGAGACCACACACGGGAGGATGCATGTATATTTTGGAATGGCCGAAAGGAGCGTTGAACTCGCCACGAATGGGGTTGCCATTCCTCGAGTCGGAATGAAAAGCGTACTAAAATTAAAAATATAGGAATTCTTGCATAATATAATAGGATTTTAAGTCCGTTAGCCAACTTCAATAGGCTTTGTCTGCTTATTTTTAACCCTTACACTGATTGAACCTTTAGGTAATTTTTAAGGAATCACCTTATATAAGTGAGACGACTATTGCACATATATAAATTCATAGTATATGAATTCTGTCTTTTGCCAAAAAAAACTTATTATATTTATGCTCAACCAGAGATAGATGCTCAACCTCGCTCCTACAAAATTTATCTAGCACCGTCTCCTGTTTTATTGAGCCCAACACCTTAGTAAATGCTTATAATATACGAAAAATCAAAATACCATGAGCTGTCTTTAATATTAATGACTGATTAAATACCGTTTCAGAGCTACGGCTTTATTTATATCATCGCTCCTGCATTATTTTATGTAACTATTTCAAGCGTTTCAACGCAATTTCAATCTTGTCGTAATGACGCGCCGCAGTTCATGTGGTAGCGACGGGGAAGCGGCTAAGTTTTACTTCCGGGGTCGAAGCGCAGAAAGAGTAGCCAAGTCTTTCAAGGCGAAGGTCGCACTGAGTGAATGCCGATTCCCACGCCGTGAACACGAGTAACATTGAGTAATTTCCAATTATTTCGTAAACTATATGACGCTTAGGAAATCTACGATTATTTAATGATTTTCCTGGTTTATTTCTTGCGGTTAATAGTGTTCGCGGTGTTTCAGCGGATCTGGCATTGGACAATAGGTTAACTCATTAATTTTACAGAATAGGGACACAAATGGAGCTAAACGAATTATGCTCAGACTGTTAAAAAAAGTGCAAATATATCTTCAAAAATTGTATACGAATACTTATATCGCAAAATAAATCGAACTGTCGCAGAATAACTCATAAATGCGTCGGAGCAGTTATTACAAAAATTACGATTCGCCAGAAGTAATGGAAATATTTTTTCACAAGAATTTTGTTTTCCTTCAAAATTATACGCATTTGCACCAATTAGAGATCGTATTAACGTAACACGTAATCCGCTCAATTGTGTCAAGGAAATAATTAGAAATAGGAAGCTGAATGAACACTCACCGAAAAGTACTTTGAAATGAAACTGCAATCCCTTCTGGCACTGATATGATGACAGATATCAGGCGTTGAAATCACAAGAAATATTTTCCTTGATTTGGAAGACTGGTGAAATCCTAGGCAAGGCTACAAGCAATCCTTTGGGCACTAGATTATCTTCACTTAAAAACTGCACTTATATATAAAACTTTAAACGATGACACTTGCTGCGAATCCGATTTCGTAACTGAACGTTTAGCTGCTTCAAACAAGTTTATACGAAGCTCCACTCCCCACTGTCATGAACGATGGAACAATCGATTATTAACTTTTATTGTGACAACTCGGAAAAATTTCCGATATGATTGCTGAAGAAAACACTTGTATCCAGTTCACAATGGTCTTCTTGTCAACGCCTCAGCGAGATGGTGAAGTCCCCCCTTAAGGGGACAAGCTAGTTCACTGACAGCTTCACATATCACACAACAACATTATCCATAATGAACTACTAACGCCAAGATGAGAGGAAATCCATCCTATAGCGAACAGCCGATGGGTAGTTTATTCCATGAAAGGCGTCGTCCAACGGGGGCGTTATTGTTCAACACAGGCCAAGATGAAACAATTGAACGTACACTTGCCGGTTCTCCCGCGGTAAAACTTCGGTGAGGACACAACGCACACGCTTCGATCAACTCTACCGTGTTCCGGCGTTCACCCGTCCGGATGGCTTGTCAAGAGCGCACTGGTTGGTAGAGGGGCCCCACTCACTCCACCTGTGCCTCACCTTGGAGGGGTAGCGACTGCGGGAGGCGGGGAGACACCACGGCGGAAGGCTCGCAAGCCAGGATGAGGGATTAGATTGGCCGAGACCTTGAGCCACAAGCGAGAGTCTAGGTTGAGGCCGGATCCTGAAGACAACGTGAGCGCGTATAGCGTGGAGGCGGTGATTCAAATCACTTTACGAGAACCCTGGACCGCTTTATCAATTGCGGTGTAGGATGAGGTGGACACTGGCGGGAGCTTTTTCCGAAGCAGCCAATCATTGGAAGGGAAACAAGGACCGAAGATTAACTCTTCTGTATCATTAGAGCGATAACTTTATCGTATGAGTGCCTGTGGATGAATTCACGTCTCCCTCCCACAGAACTACGAAATTGAAGGAGGGAATGACAGTATTCTGTAGTTTTAGAATTATGAGAGAAAAAGTATGACAGACAAGGAGACATCACTGAATAAAATTATTCTATTTTTCGAAGAATTATAAATAAAATTTGGTTTTTAAAAACAGCAACATTTAGAGTAAAATGAAATAGTTCTCCCTAGCTTTCTATTGGCCGGAAAATTATTAAAATGGTTTATTTTCATTTATTAATTACATTAAAATATTAGACAAAACACTGCTTTTAGTAGGAAAGTCAAATGGGTGTAACTCAGATTTATAAACATTAAAGGTATTAATTTCACTGCTAAAATTTATTAAGTATGAAGTTTATCATTGTTATGGATGAAAGGATATCATTAGCATTGTTTTCGCAGTTTTCAGGTATGTATTTAAAAACATCGGACCCGAAGACTGCTACGGTGACTGGAGTATTTATCATTCGTATTGGTAAATTCAAAGCAGGTTAATGAGGAAAATAAAGTATTACCGAATGCGGCTGTCAATATTAATTATTTTCCATGCTAGAGTATTTTCAGAATATCGAAACATAGGCATGCTTTTCAATAGCACGATTAACCTTGATGCTATGTCTACATGGTAGGACTCTAATTTTAAAATAGTAATTTTTTATATTTAAACTTTTCTATCGTATACTGTAGAAATATATCAATTGACATAACTCCCTTAAATGCATTGACAAAAAATCAGATTATTTGGCAGAAATGAAAAGTTTACTCCATCTCAGCAGTGAAATCCTATTAAAAAATTCCCTGACAAGGCATTCCTTACAGGAAGTAAACCATCAGCCTTCTAATCCGAATGAAATGGGGAGGAAAAGAGCGCATCAGATCACGATTCCTCCGAGCTCACTCACGGTATCTGAATCCTTTCCCTTCTACCGTTTATTAACCCGTCTCTTCCATGAACGCCGCTCGAGACCGCCAGTGTGATGACGCAGTTTTAATCTTCGGAAGTAACGAGAAAGTTCTCAGCTCTACGCATATGTATGTATACGATATATTTGGATTCTCCGAAATATTTTTATAGGTGCACGCACAGCCACTCGTGATGCCACCGCGGAAGTATTTTTTACTCCCCCACCCGAACAAACGTGAATGCTTCGGACGGGGCAGACGATTTTCACGGAGCCGGTCCCGGGCGTTGAAGTCTCTCGGCTCTAATTAACGGGAAACCGGGGATCCGTGGGTCCAAAATGAACCGCGCAACACTCCAGTGGATTGGTAGGAGTTCGTTCAACCCGTGGTCGGCCGCATTGGGAACCAGAGGAAGAAGTCGAGAGGAGAAAGGAAGCACTTCGGAGGGAGATGGAGTGTTCGAGGAGAGCGAGGTTCCCTCCCCAGTGAAACGACCTTCTCTCCAGGCGACCACAAGTTGAACCCGATGAAGAACAAGGAGCTGAGAGGGGAGAGAAAGGAGGAGAAGGCTAGGAAGTTGGAAGTGAAGGAGAGAAAGAGGCTGGCAGTGAAAGGTGTCCAGACTCGCGATGGAGACGGGGAAAGAAGGAGATGGATGGACGAAAAAAAAACGTTGAAAAAATATGAAAGGGAGAAATGGTTGAAAGTGCTGCTAGCAAGGGTGAACTTAACGGTGGGGGTTAAAATTCAAAAAGGAAGACGAAAGAGCTTCCTTTCTCTTTAAGAGATGACGGCGCTCGCGTCCTTTTTTGAATAGTGCCTTTGAAATCAATCGACAAGGTCCTATCGGGCATGCGAAACCTTATCGCCCCCCTGTTTTCTTTGTGATTCAAAAGTCAATCAAAAGATTATATCAAATAACATTACCGAATTCAATCTTCTTTTTGGAATGCCATCATATGAAGATCCAAGGAAGTAAAAACGTCCCTATAATTAGTCGAACAATATGTGCACGTCGTTGCACACTTCGTAGCTGAATATGAAAATAGATTAATGAAATGTGACTTCCTTGCTTCCATCTTCTTGTTTCGTACCAGCGACTAAGAATATTTCCGCGGCATGGCTCAATGTTGGCACTAGTTAATACATTTGTATGCCACTAAAGGTAAAATGTGACAAAACAGGTCTTTATAAAAATCATCCTAATTAGGAGTTAAATTATTGAGTCTTCAATTGAACTACATAAGTCGACTAAATCTTACGTACATTTCGTTATAATATTTTCCATTCATATTTTTGAAAATATTTTTCTCATAATGACAGATTACATTGTGTATATTTTATGGTGCAGTTTATAAGCAGTAACTGTAGTCTCTTGCTTTAAAAAGCAGCAGAAATACTGCAAAATATTTCTCTGGGTACGTTTATCATTACATAAGCATTAATTTGAGGCTGATATTTCGACACTCTAAAAAATTCTTCAAGTTTTATTTCCTCAGAAGTTCGACCAATATTTCTGTCACAAAAGCAAACGCAAATTTAATGCTCAAAGCCCTCTAATTATAAGAAAGACCAAAATATACGTTAATATAATAGCAATAAAATAAATTATTTCGAAGGGCATCGTACCTTTTAGTAATTAATATTGTAAATACGAATTTCATATTTTTGTTATAGTTTAACTAGAGTGCAACCCTTAAATATGGTACAAGACCACATATTGAGAGCTAGTTTGGCACTATATTTGTGATTTTAAAAGCCAAAATATTAACTGTGAACTCTTTCGTATAGTGGTGAAGGTGGTGAAGAATTTGACTCGGCGTTGAACTAATGAAATGTATGGGACTAGGAATTAATTATATCTACATATATATTAATTATATCTACTTATACACTGCCTCGTACCTACATGGTACCCAATAAGCCGCCTTTTAGGTGTTACCACAAGGAATTCTGTATCCACAATAATTACTCGTAGCTTCAGAAAAAATGCAGAACTAATTTTACTTAAATTAGTTACAGTTCTAGCGAAGATTCTTAATTCACCTTAGGTAGTCTCTAACGTCGTTGACACAGCGATATATTTAATAAAAAGAAGCGGATTAGGTCCCTAAAAGAAAACGCTGTATGTCTATCGTCCACGAGTATCATAAAGTTAAAGTATTTTATTCTCTTTTTTATTTTTTTCTATTATTTACTAGGTTTAGAGTAATTGTGTTTGAAGTTACCCCATAGAAAACAATTAAATATTAATTTCTATTTATGCCATAAGAATAAGGTTTAAATGACTACACCCTATTAGTACTGCACCGTGAAAGTAACAATGAGGATAGTTCCTTTTTTTAAATAAAATTTTGACAACAAAAACGCGATATTATATACTTTTGCACAATGCGCTAAAAGCAAATGGTATAGAATTTATTGCAGGGTGCAGTAATCAAAATCTTGCTTGAAATGACAACTTTTACTTACTGTAAATATCATGTTTAAAATGCACTTATCATCAATTTTAATTTTAATAATTTATTCCTAATGGTCCCGAAATGTTAAGTTCTCACAGTCCACAAATACCAATACTACGATGTACCTAGCATATGAAATTGAAAATGTTATTTACAATTTGCATAAACTTCCATATTTACAACAACTTTACCGCACAAGTATCTATTAACACAAATCTATACTTTACGTTCACTTGGTTGACCCTTGGACCCCAGGTATCACTTTTAGCTTGTTATCAGCCAAATTTATGTTGCCTTCTGAAAGCACATACTTGTATCTTAAGCTGTATAAAAACTCATTTGACATTTTTAACCTACGTACTATCTCCTCTAAGGATTCCGAGCAGTTTGGTTTACCTGAGAGGTATTTTTATTTTTTTATTTTTCTTAATAGCTATATTTGCAGGCATTGAGAGAAATGAAACCATTCCCTAACGTCAGTGACAAACCAAAGGACGAGGAAAAGGCACGAGAAAGTAGGAAAGTGTTTCATCCGCACATTTACGCCACGATGGGCTGATTATGTGGCAACTGATTATACGCATATATTATAGGAATTATATGTATTATACGTGTATTTTAACTTTCATATTATATTCTAGTATGAAAATATTCGCGGTAGAATGATGTCGGTTATTTCTGGAAAATCAAGGGACTTGGAAAGTTTTACGCGGGGAAACTTTTCTTACCGTGTACCGCGAGTGGTACACGCGTACGATTAGTCATCACGACGGCCCGCGTCTGCGGCGAACAAGGGACTCCGGCCCCGCTTTCTATTCTCATTCATACCTGCGTACAAACGTGCGCCGGGCGTAGCGGGAGCGTGGGAGTGGGGGGGGGGAGGGGACGATGAAGGGAGGAGGCGAAGGGGAGAGAGGGAAGAGAGCACTCAGCCTTGTCACTTGCGCGGTGACGGAGATCGCTCCGGAGGTGGTTAACCTCGCGTGATATAATCAGATCGCAGACTCCGGACGTTCGGTAATAGGTTAACCACCGCTCTCCTCGGAACAACCCTTCCGCTCTCGCGCCACGGAAGAAAGCCATCTCCCGTTCCCTCGGCATTGACGGGGCCGTGAGGCACTGGGAATAATATCATAGATCGGCCCTCAGTTGATCCTAAAAAAAAAGAGTCATGGGTCCATAGGGAGCGGTAATTCAATCTCTGGTTGCCCAAGTCGGACTTCGGGCACTTGTATCCGTGAACATAACATCCTCGACAAGGAAGCGGCAGAAAGGACACATTATTTCGAGCGGTAAATGTCACTTCAACAGTTCTGATTCAGAGTACCGAGGCAGTCATTTGGGTACAGCAATCTACTAATTACCGGCCAGTCTTGGTTAAAAATTCGGAGTTGAACTATACCAAGAGAGATAACGATAGGAACACTTAGCTAACTTAACTTAGATAACGGGTACCCTCAATCCTTAACATAGATAACACGGCTAACTTAGCAAACTTACTGGTCATTAACTTCGCCGCCCGAGGAATAGAAGTCTCAGCAAAAAATGCAAGAGTCACGGGAATAGGAACAAACGCCATAGAATTTAGCATGAGATGAGATCCACCAATTACTACTGCCAACAAGAGAACACAGAAATCGAAAAATGGTTTGTTATCTCTCCATTGTTTAATTCTTGCAGTTATCCTTGCCTGAGTATTAGCTATAATATTAGCAAAAAATAAAATAATTAACAAAATGCCGTTTCAGAGTTATGAGAGTTAAAGATACTTTTACAAAACTTGTCCATGGCAAATTTGGACCTGGTAACAGAAGGAAGAAATTCACCGGCAGTTAGTAGCAAAGGGATTATCTGATCACTAGTGATCCCTAGACAAGTACATCAATATGGAAATACGGCAAAGGAGTGGAGAGAAACCCGGCGCCGACAGCGATGTGAATGATATATGTAGCAGGGAATTTTACAATCAAATCTGAGAGGCATGAGGTTACACCTGCTTCCCGACGACTACAAATTAAGGCTATATGAAAATCCCTTAAGCGCAAGGAATAGATCTAGTTATATACTACATTTAGACTTGGGGGGTAAATTTTTAAATATCTTACCCCTTTTGAAACTCGTGTACACGCAAAAATTAGGAAACAATCTCCCATGGCTAACTATCAACCAGAGTATCGGAGTCGCACTTATTTCCTCTCTTTTTTGCATATAATATGTTAGAAAGTTTTGATACACCAATTAAAATATCTTCTTGAATATAAAATGCGCCTTTTGATCTAATAAATCAGAAAAAAATATAATTCATTCGCAAATTTTTCATTCGCGGCAACGACACGTTGGAATTCCATAAGTTCCAAAGGGAGAGAAAAAAATAAATGTAAGCCAAGGCTTTCTTCGTAACACCATTTATCCTTCCTTCCTATTGCTTCGACGGAGGCACACTTACTCCGGAAGGAAGTGTAGAAAGCTAAGCGAGCAAATTGCACCCACTCATAAATGGGGCGTGCTACTTGCATGACGACTATGACATCGTGGCATCAACTTCGGCCTTGTAGATTGAGTCAATGTCATTGAACTGGATTACAAACCACTCGGGACATCACCATTCCTTTTTGTTCAGCAGAATAAAAACAAGGCGGCCTGCTATGCTTATAGGATATCTCGACATGACCGTAGGTTATGAATCAGAGGATTGGGATCTAGAAGCTTTGTAAATTATCTTGTTACGCACCAACCATTCATAGTTTCTTTCGCTGATACCTTCTGTCAACTGATTCTATTAATTCACTTATTAAATTCATCATAGTTTTTCAACCCTATGAATTCCTTCATTTTAATATGTCATACATTATTGTGAGGATGTGACTAATAGGTTTCTCTATCTTTTTTTTTTTAAGTTTCATTCATTTGAATTTATTTCCACTCACATATTCAATAATTCTTCATTTTTTATTCAGATAATCCATTCAATTATTAGCATTCATCCGTGGAATCACATTTCCATTACTTCTAATATTTTTGCAGTTGCTATTGCCACCGTCGTGATTTAAAATACGGAGGAAAATAAACTCTGTGGACATGCGAGTTTTTACGAGCCACTTCCTTATATCGTATGTACTATTATAGGTTGTTATTATCTGTGACGGTCAGTTAATGCAAGTAATAAAGTTAAATGAATCCAATTTATGTCAATGGAATGGATATTTCGGTGATACGCGATGCCGAAGCTATTTTTAACCATTACGGGCTCTGCGGACGAATTTTCTTAAACCTTCTTTCCTACCTTGTATCATCAATGGCATCAAAAAGAAACAACTGCCAATCAATGGTTAATTTCCATATTCTTTCGTTTTGCTGTGAGAGTCTACGCTATGAAATCAATTGGCTAACGTCCTGTCATCTCGCTTTCGGCTAAATGTTTGAGTATTCTTCCTTATGGATAGAATATATTAGGCCATTGTTAATTACAGTTATATTTTTTAGGCTTTTAATATCGAAGAAGCATAAAATATATTGAATATACTGTTGAATTTGTAATTAAGGTTGAATGAAGCGTGTAATGAAACTATTTATTTCTAACATGTAGCAAATGTTTCATCAGTTCTAATCTTCATATTTTGCTATTATTTTATCCATCAAAATTGATATTATGACTGTTTTTGAAAATGCGATAGGCTTTTAAGGGTTAATTCTTAATGGTAGATTTAATGATATACTCGACTTGAATGATATATCTTATTATTTCCAAAAGACTTTTCTTTATATCTTAATTTCTTTTTCTTAAAATCTCGTTATCATTTATTTATAATCCTTTCCATTTAAAGATAGAAAAAATATTTTTCTCCATGCTCAATTGCAATACATGTATTACATTGAAATTTACCAACTAAAATATCAAGCTATGCGTCAAATAAATGCTCTAATTTCGCTAACGCTAAATATTTAGATAAGCGATTTGGTTTATACAATAGGGACTATATATCTCATCCTCCAGATATTATGTACACGTATATACAATTGAAAATTTTCAGTCACTGTTCCATCGCTTAAGCTATATTTGCTCATCTTTGCTTTGCATAGACTTAAATATAACAATGTAACTGAAAATAGAGTCGAAGTTATCGCTTTGTACGCGTAAATATTTTAAAGCTACACCTATCTTTCCAGTGGGTCACGGTAGTCCAGTAGAGCGTTGGACTGCTGACCGGAGGGTCCCTGGTTCGATCCCTGGAGGGCACCTGCAGCTCCACCCAAGCTATGTGATTTTTCGGGTACAAGGAAACCATAACCGGCACAGGGGAAGCAACTGGCCCCCTACCCTGATGTGTGAATTTTCACACGCCGTATAGGGCTTAGTACTGGGTTACCTCTAAGGCTCTACCATCACCTACTAAACCGACCTTCGGGTTGATTACAGTGTTTATGGTTTTTTTATGGTATCTTTCCACGTTCTATTTATCCAAGAAGATAATTAAAGTACCCTAAAATCATGCTTGGAAAGTTCACTCTCAAAGAAATTGGATATAAAATATTTTATATCACACAGTATGACAAATATATATAAAAAGTTTACATTAGCAATATAAAATGGAAAAGAACGAAAAAAAACTTTTTGTCGCTATTACGTATATTCTTTTCAAAGAAATGAATATATCACGCCTGGAAAATTTGGATACATTTTTTTGCGAATTATTCAAATATTTCAATGGAATAGTTTTCATCGGTGGAATAATAGGGTATCGCGAAACACTGGAAGGGAATGTCTTGAAAAATGGTACTGGAGGTTTGGAAAAGGGTGAACGGGGTTAAGCGCTAAATTAATCGGAGATAACAAAGACTCAGTGAGGAAACGCTTCTCTTTAGTGAGCGCTTTTATTGTGACGTGTACCGTTCACAGGAACAGGAATGTTCCCGCGAGACTAAGGGAAATACCAACAAATTGGGGAAATGCCCGGAAAAATGCTGCGCTTTGTATCAAACACGTGTGAGAGGCCCGGCGAATGCCCCATGACCCGAATCGATGCTAAAATTTTAAGAATCCAACCGTGAATACCCGACAATCCCCCTTAACGGAGAAAGATATTCTCGAATTCTTGGAAAATCGAACTCGGGAGTAGCAAAAGCACCATTTCGCCCCACTTCCGTTTCCCTACTAATGCTTATCTCGGGATCCCGCGAAGGGACTCGGGAGACTTCGATGATTCGCTGCAGAACGCTCCACTTTCTCGTCGACTGGATTCGCCATAAACGGGTGACGTCAGGACAGAGTGCGGGAGACCCCGGCTCAGAGAAGGGTGGACGGACGGCTTGCGCGCACCGATTAGCAGCTCCTCCCCGACACGTGTGTCGGGGATTTCGGTCTTGTATCCTATCAATCCGCTTTGGGGAGAAAGCATTACTTCCCGGAAAGGACGAAAAAGATTCTTCAGTACTGGGAAGCAGCTCGCCCAAGAAGGTTCCGGAGTTGAAAGAGGTAGAATGGAGTGATCGAACTCCAAGCATTTCGCCGAGAGCAACTTAATCAGTCAACAGTCCTTCTGGAACGGATTTTGAAAGTTTCATCCAACTATCCGAACCTCGACTGGATAAAGAATACCATACGTTCGTCGAAAGGAAAAAAATGAACGGGGAAACATCTAAGGACAATAGCCAATTGAACTGCACAGTCAATGTTGTAACATGCATTAACCAACTTCTTAATGAGGGGGTTTTGGAAAAAAAATTATAATAAAATGCAACTGTAAATGTAAGCTACTCGAATTACAATAAAAATAAAATGTTTCTATTAAAATATTGTTGGTTTGAAGAATGGGCAAGATAATTTTTTACATGACTTGTAAATTTAAAAGGAATTGCACGATAAAATAATACATCTTCGAAGTCTAACATTAGCAATCCCTGGAAACAACGGAACGATATTATTTTCGCACTGCGAGGCATTAATTTTGTATCAATCTCTATTAGTCATTTAAATGATGTCTTTTATATACTTAGAGACCTTTGGTATAATACTTAACTAATAATGTAACCGGGCGACTGCTTATTTACTTGAAATTATTACTATGTCATGCACTACTCCGATGAAAGCTGAAGCACAGTCATTGAACAATAGTTTTGAAACAGATTACTATGAATGAATTGTCGAAGCGAAAAATGAGCATGCATGCTCTTATGCTATAGAACAAAAACATGCGCAAAATTTAGGCCCAATATACTCGAAGAGAACTAATAGGTTTTCTTAATACCTTTTGAAAACCTGTGGCACAGTATATATAATCTCATTTAAAAATGAGTTACGATAATCACCATCCTAAAAATGATTGCCTGGTTCTCACAGTTCGTGAAGCGCTGACTCATAGAAGTCCAGCTTGAATATGTAGGCAAATGGAGACGTGAGAAAAATGAGGCAGAACTAATAGTGTCTTAACCTCACCGCCTTGTTAGGACCTCGTACATGACGTAAGCCATGAATTTCAGTTTCATACCAAATGAGTTAGTAAGCCGACCTCCAGGGAAAGGATAGAAAGCTAAACATTTTTTCATGGCTGCTTGCCGACACCAATCTCAAGTATGTTACTTCTTATTATTACATACTTCATAAAAAATTGTTAAATAAAATTGCACAAATTATGCTTTACTGAAAATATTTTATGTCAACAGATGTTCAAAACATTTTTGATTTTTCCGTTTCCAAATTAACTTATTCTCAGGAGAAGTGCATACTATTTTTCATGATGTAAATGCACCCTGCAGTCTAGATTTGCGGCAAAGTATCTCTTACCAGGTGAAATGAATAAATTTCTATTTTAACTAACGCAGTGCCATAAGAAAAATGTGATATTTACACCGGAATCTCCATTCAACTGTGGATGATAAATAAAATGTGATCTTAGGAAGCTAAAGAATGTCATGAAACTTTGAAAAGCGACACTAATAATTGAAAAGCTCCACATAAAAGGAAAAAAACCCTCAATATGTAATATGATGATTTCTTGCCCAATATAATGTGTTTTAGTGGCTAAATGCATATCATTATGCTGTCTGCCTAGTCGGATACAGAGTTAACTGCCACGTAAGTGAACACAGTGAAAATGGAATAGATTAGTCAGAATATTAGTGCTCAGGGATCATTAAAGCTAAATACAAGAAATAAGGGGAAATATCCTCTTTCGGAACCTTAAACAGACCCGGAATTGAAAAAGAGAAAAGTTGAAACACGGTGTGATTTTTTAAAGTCAATGCCCTCGGCTGACTTCAAACTCGTAATCGCACGGTTGAGTCAGTCACGCCGACTGGAACTCAAAAATACCCGTAAGAATTATCGCAATTCATGTTCCGGACCTCCAAATGTTACGAATTCAATGGTTATGTATATCAAACTACCAACTTATACCTCAATTTTGATTGAAGAAATTGTTTATAGCAACTGTAACGAAGGCTTTCGAGTTATTACATAATCTGCCGTCACTCTCTGAAAAAGATGATTGATTGATTACAACGTTTGACTATTTCTGAGGCTGACAAAAAAATTTTAAATGAGCCTGTACAAATTGTAACTTTTCCTGTCTACATCTAATCAACTGCCATAGAATCCTAGTTCATAAAAACAGAAATATGAGGTAGTATTAGCCGTAGCCGTAGTCCTAATTTTATCGTGATTGCGGCATCTAGAAACAAGCACATGAACTAATATATGGCAAACAAATATGATTGGTTTAATCTGTTAAAAAATTAGTTCATAACATGTAAGCTAATTTTGCCAATATTCAATTTAAAACATTGATGATCTCTTTAAAGCCATCTTTTTAAAGCCAAATATAGCTGGATCATTTGCCCTCAATTTTTCATTCGAAATTGTTGCATAGCCCTAACTTTCTGTATATACTAAAAGGCCTAACACCCCATCTAACTGGACTGCATCCACCGACCAGATTTCACTTCATGTGCACTTCCAAACAAGGCGTAACCCTTTGACAATAAAAAAACACAAGGGTGTCCGCTATGTCCTCTCTGGAGTTTCCAAATAACCGTTCCGGTTTGAATTGCAGCCATACAATCGTATGCCGGCGACCAGAAAAGGGAAAGAGGTTTCGAATCTCACTTTCAAAAATTACCCCATGCCAATTTAACTACTGTTCAATTTCAGGGCCGCCATGACCCTGTAGAGGCCACTGTACTTAGGAATTGAGTGCACCAATACACATATTATTTTACAGCTTTGGGCTACCGGGCGGGTAACCTCTTCTTCCCTCGGTTTTATTGAAGGACTCTCAGACCGACATTGCCCCGCCGCGAAGAGACAAGGCCTAAGAAATGGAAGTTGGTAGTCGGCCATGAATGGCTGGGCACCGCAATCGACCTTGAGGGGTTGAAATGCCGACGATGGCGCGGCTAGGCGGTGTCGTATACGGCGGCACTTTCGCTCTCGAGTGTTGAAGTCTCCGGACCGACAAAGGGCGAGGGAGGCAGGCAGGCAGTCAAGGGGGCGGACGCTTCTAGGAGAAGAAGGTGCGAGGGCGAGAGGTTGATTGGGAAGACAGGGGGCGAGGTGCTGGCCACGAAGCTTTCCAGAAGGTAAAGCCAACGATAACAAATAATTGCTGCCAGATAGCGCTTGTAATACAAGCATAAAAGCAGTACGCTATCGGAGCCAGCCTTAAACGAGTGACTTATCACACTGGTAAATACACGCTGGAAAGAGGAAAGGGGGTAAGGAGGGGGTGAAACGAGGAGAAATGCATTCCGATTAATATATTGCTTACTTCGCTTTTATTTTCTCCTATATTTCTGATCCTCACTGTTTTTTAATATTCTACGAGTAACGGAAAGGGGTTTTAGAATCCATCACTTACTCATTATGTCCAGGCTTTTTAAAATGGCCCGAAAAATTTTCATGCTTAAATTTTAGAAGATATGAAATTTCATTATTTCCTTTCACCGAAGGGCGGCCCAGTAAGCCATTGAGCAGCTTTCAAGGTAACTAAAACACCATTTTGATCTATAAAATCAACTTTTACCATATTTCAAATGATAAACTTATGAAATTTGCATTTCAAATTAACGATTTAATTACTTTGCCTAATTTTTAAATAATAATCTATTATTATTAATTATGTTGAATAAGTTATCAATTTGAGTAAGAAAATAACGAGGGTGTAATTAATGCAAAATAAATGTTTAATAGAGTATTCACGTGGGCATGCACACAAAGCACAGAAATGTCTAACCCTCTTTAGCTGTTCAATTGTAAATTAATATTCAATTATAAATTTAGCTGTTCAAATAAAAGAAGCCGTTCTCAATCGGCAAATACAAATAAGTTGAATCCCCAATCAAAATTAATCAATCAAAATTATTCATACCCATGAAAATGAATTCTAATATGACAATAATTTCAAGTAATCGATAGTTATATTTCACCAACAACAATCATAATGTAAAAATAAATGCAGTTTTATTTTGATGCAGAAAATGTTAGACGGTTAGGCAGCGGTATTTCAGCTGCCCTATGAGATCGATTCAACTTGCCAACTGATAAACACCAACGTTATTTATGTCATCAATAAATTTGAATTGAAAATTTGCCAACTTGGTGTCTTATAAGTTAAAAAGTGACTGCATATTGCTCCTGTAGGAAAATGAAAACATTGTTATTCATCAAAACGACAATTACTTAGCGCAATCGTACTGTTTTCCTTGGTCTACACGATGAAAAACTTCCACCAAGTAACGAATCAAACAGTTTCATATCCATGTTGATCATTTGAGAAACTAACTAATTGTGCTTGCAAATAGAAATTTAGACTCGTCCGCACTGCCATTTTTCTCCACGAAAATATAATCACAGTTAATGCTTGAAATTAGGTAGGAAATGAAAGTATTTACCACACATGCAATTTAAATTATTTCTCTTCTACATCTAAAAGATGCCATTTCTTTTCCCTTGTCATAATCCCCTCCTGTTTTTCAACTTCCCAATCGAAAATTAACTATAATAAAAATTAGGTTTAAATAACTACCACGCAGCACAATAAATCTTAATCAATCCGACTCTCAGAATAAAAGGCCACGGCTGATTACAAGACCGGCAGAAACAAAGGACGCGATTGAGAAGAGAGGATTTGGAAAGGAAAGGAGCGAATGGAAGAGAGTGTGAAGGGGGAGAGGTTGAGCTAGCCTTCATCAACTCCCTCCGCGCTGCTGCTTCCCTTCCCCTTGGGTCAAAGAACCCATGGGGAGGAGAAGCAGCGAAGCGAGCTGGCAATCGAAAGTGTTTTTAGGATGATGTGTCTTGGGGGAGCGAGAGAGGAGACATGCGGGGAGAGCGGCGAGGGTGGACTCCCGAGGTACCGAGACGACTGCGTCGGCCGTGGGGGTATGCGAGGTTTTGGAGAGGGTATGCATCTCCGAAGGTCCCTCCCCGGTCTCGGAATACTCCCCCTTACCTAAGAGGATTCGGGGCAATAAAAATTCAGGCGATGCGTCCACGGATAAGGAGTAAGGATGGCACAAAAGGGACTCTTCGGTCTTTTGAGGATTGCGGTGCAGTGGGTTTCTCCAACCGTAGCGGGAGGGGCCTTCGAGCCCTGGGAGATAGGTGGAGAAGGGCCAAGGATGACTTAAAAAAGAAGCGTGATCTGGGAGAGAGAGAGAAGGGATAAGAGGAAGAGGAGAACCGTGGAGGATAGAAGTGGGGGTCGAGGGACTTAAGAAACTTTGTGTGAGCGAAGAGAAAGGACGAGTTTGAAGATCAGGAAAGAGCGGAGGGTTGTCGACCTCAGTCAATGTGAGAGGATACCGAAAGGCGAGAGGAGGGTGAGGAGGTGGTTGGGAGGGGCGGAGAGGAGGAGGGGGCGTTGTGGGGGGGGGGGTAGGGAGGGGTAGCGCCAGAGGCCGTTGAGTGGAACTCAGATGAACTTGGGAGAGCCGAGGGGGATGGGATGGAGGGGGGGAATGGTAGGAGAGGGGAACAGTGAAGGGCGAGCGAAGGAGGGTGAAGTCGGGGGTGGATTTTCTGATGGGAGAAGGGCACGGAGGAGGAAAGCTCACAGTCTCTTTGAAGGTCAAAAGTATTCGGCTGCGAGGGCATCGGGAACCCTCCGTCGAGGGTCGCGGCCGGTCGTGGGCGAGGCGAGGGGTTCATCCCGTGAGCCATTGTGAAGGGCCATCGAGGTGCAATCAGGGACTCCGTGTCGGCTTCACTCACTCTTTTTTTTTAAGTGTCCTTTTTTTTAGTCGGCTTTTCACGATCGTCGAGTAGGGTGGGAGGTGGGTTCTCACATAAACAGAAAAAGCGGATTGTGTTTGGAAGACTGCCGAGGGAAAAAGAGGTAGTTGTTAAAACTTCAATTCGCGACACGCAGAAAGAAGCCGCTTTTTTCAACTTCCAAATGAAATGAGTATTTACAATTACCAAGCCCACATTTTTTTCAATATGCTACTTTTCGTCTCAATATTAATCCTCATGTTTCGAGGTGTATTCGTCTCCGGGGCTTATATGTTCGTAAAAACTTAATGATAAAACGTTATGTCCTATTTTAATTAATATCGATGATTCAATATCATATATATGTAATATCTATGCATGCATAATTTTTAATGATAATTAGGAATTGATTTTTGTATGGTTAATAAATTACGAATGAGTACGTCTTCACACCAATTACAATTATTTCGGAAAGTTAATTCTGGGAAATTAATAATAGCATTAAGTTTCGTTAACCACAAAGCGGAATGAATATAATTAATTTGACAATAAACTAAAGAGAAAATCTAGCAAGGCCTCCACTAACATGCTGATGCAAATGCTGAAGTCACAAAAGATAAGCTTTTATTGTATCGGGATATTTTTTGTTAGTGGCTATTAATCATTGATAGGCAATGCGCTCGCTAATTCTTTTGCTATTAACTCCAGAACAGTAAACGAATAAATTACTTTGCTTGAGCAATTCTTTTAGAAATTATATTATTCTCCGCCTATTTTTAATGTTATTAAATTGAAGTCATTTAACTTAATAAATTTCAATTTTTAAATATTTAATCACCACGAATTATGTGAATCTCCCCCATATTCTGACGAAATCCGCAAGTGGCGTTCTCTGTCTCTGTGGTTTTGCCACGTTTTTTTTGTAATCTTAAATTGTCATTCATAAATGAAAAGGAAGTTCCATTTGCTCCGGGCGCAGAAAATAATTTTCAAAATCTTAGGGCAAAAAATCTGCCAAATGGAACGTCGCAATGCCACACCTGTTGGCCAAGAAAAGAAAAGAGTCCTGCCCATTCAAAAGGTTGAGAAATACATGAGATAATGATGAGAAAATTATCAAATAAATTTCTTTGATCGTTTAGACAAAACTAAGTAACCGATTAGTTGTTTAGTTTTATTCTACTGTTTTAGGCTTCACTTCGTGGAAGTATTTATGCTAAAAAGACTTAGTACCCTTCCACAGATTTAAAATCTGTGGAAAAGTACATACAGTCTTTTTAGGATGGATTGTATAATTTTGTTGCTGCATTGAAAAGCATTCTGTGACATTCATGTCTTCATCATATCTTCATTTCTATCACAGGTTATATTCATCCATGCATTGAAAGTAACCATAGAAATTCTTACAATGCCATTATAACGTTGTGACAACTATCTTTACGACTATCTCGGAGAATTTCGTCCCTGCATAAAACGGCGTCCAAGACAGGGATATTTCGTTCAGATCAAACCGCCCTTCCCCCGAGAATGAAATGAAATTTCGTAATTTGAGGGAAAAATCCTCTCGGTCAATGTCAGACTCAGGCAGTATATTTTCATTTCTGATGCATCATGCTGAAGGTTACTTTGATCGGTAAGGGCAGATACCACCTTGTACTATTGGACCCGCCCGCGAAGAGTAAGCACTTATTCACGGAAAGATGGCAAATTCCTTGCATTTTATGCGCAGCCGTCGATTTAGACACTGCTACCTAGACAATCATACAGCTCGGGTAATGCGATCATGCTGACATTAAAACATATCTCTCCAAAAGTCATCCCGCGGGACGTCAAACCATCTTTCCAGGCACGAAACTCCACGCATATCGGATTGTAAAATATTGAGAGGAAAATTTAATTCTTTGAAAAATCCTTTCCCATGATAAGTATTTTATGTTCCAATTCCTTACAAGTTCGTTCAATGTTTAGATAATCCGTTCAGCCAATACTTTCAAAGGGCTTCTCTATCATCGACAGGACATATTTGAGTTGCGTAAACAGTATCTTGCTGATAGTTTATTTCATCCATAGGCAGAAACGCATTTTACATATCAGTGTAAAAACTTTCTGATTAAAAATGCGTTGTTATTTATAAGTTTAAACTAAAGTTTGGAAGTTACAATCCCTAAAATTAATCCGCTATTTGTCCAACCATAGAAAAAAAATCTTAAAAGTTGGACTGGTTAAGTTCGTCGGAAGCCATAGAAAAATATTATGAAGGTAAATGAATAAATTGAAATGAAGATGTTCACTACATACACTGCTCAAACATATATTTGAGTGCATTAAAATCGGACATTTTAAATCAAATTTACATACTGGATGCTAAAGCATGTAAAGATATAGAGGAAATGAAAAACCTTTTTCAACCTCAAACCTCAACCTGGAAAACCAATCTGTCATATGACAGAAATGTGAACTTTTGACATGAGAGGAAATGGAATCAAATATATTTTTGCTCGTCGACAACCAAGCAGTGATCTATATTAATTGTTGCAAAAGTAATTTTAAAAAAATTTGATTCATTCATCCCGTGCACACATTTAAAGGTACTCATCTTATCGTACCCTTTTAGTATCATCAACTCCATCCGGTGAAACCAATTAGTTTTCAGGACACCAGTACACAAACAGGCCCCCAGCCGAATTAATAACCGGAAGACAAATATAGATGAACACATGAATGGCGGAAATCTTTGCCGCTAACGACAAGGAAGGGTCGGCGGTACGGGAGGAAGGGATGGATGGATGGATGTTCGAAACTTCCCCGGGGCCGAAAGACAAAAAGAAGCGAACGCAAAGACGCAATAAGGAAGAGAAGAATGGAGAGAGGGAGAGGCTGGAAGAGAGGAGGAAAGAGAAAGAGAGAGAGGAATGAGGAAGATTTGATACACCGTGGTATGAAGATTGCGGGTGGAGATAAGTCTCTTTTCCCTCTCCATCCAGAGAGAGAGGGAGGAAGGGGCGTACGAGGAACAGGTGTGAGGATGGCCACTCTGGAAAGGCCATCAAACTCTTGAGACATGGCGCGGCGGTCGCTGGGGGGAGGAGGTGGTGGATGGGGGGGTGGGTAGGAGGAAAGAGAGAGAGCGAGAGAGAGAGGTGTGGAGGGTGGGATGGTTTGAACAAGTGAGTAGAGGGCGGGTAGAATCCGAAGAAGAGGGAGGTGGAATAAAGGGGAGAAAGTGAGAGTGAAGGGATGCGGAGGAAGATCGAAAGCGATGAGACGGCCAAAAGGGCTCGAAGGGTCGGACAAAGTATTGGAGGGCCCGTGGGGAAAGGGGGAGGTAGGACTGTCAGAGCGGCGCGTACCTCTTACCTACGAGTTTCACTTTTATCTTACCCCATCGGAGGAAGGTTCTTCTTATTCGCTCCGACCATGCCTTCCTTCCCGGGGCAAACAACCGAATAATTTACTAAACATATATCCATGCGGAACTATCCAAGATACGACCCTTAATATAAGTGCCTCAGACACTTAATACCATCTATAAAGTCTTAAATAATTTTTTTGTATGACCGGGTCTTGACCGCCATGAGTAAGGAAAGTTAGGGTATTCACGTAAACCAGGCCCCGCAGTGCCTATGCCACAAGCAGCATTATCTGCTATCAGCCACAGCACTCATCAGTTTTTGCATCCATTTGCTATCATGCTACAAGTTCCCAAGGCTATCTTTTGCTATCCTAACCAAGGCCTGTTGTCACCACATCCTTGTCTACGATCCGCCAATAGAAAGAAAGCATGCGTACTGTAATGGCATACATACCACGACGCTCAGATTTTGCATGATTTACCAGTTGTTACCTCAAAACTCTGTACCTTTTTCGATGGTTTTTTGATTCATGATATCTTTGGGTTCAATTGAATTATCTGATAATTTAATTCAATACACCATTAAATCACACGGAAAATATATGGCAGGGAATAACCATGTAAAATGAGCACAACTTGAGGCACAATTGACCTGTTTGGAATACTTATGACAGAAGATAAATTAAAAGGCATGTTCGTATAAAATGATTGCAGATCACTAGCATTGCATCACATTAGATTCAAAATGAAAAATTGAAAGTAGAAGCTGAAATACTATATGGCGCCATCTTTTATTATTTTATAATTATTTAAGGGGAAAATTTAACCTCTTTCGCAAAAGATGATTATCTGGACACGGGTTGATCTAGAAACTCAATCCTAAATTCATGAAGTATCAGCTGTGCATATCGTTGGCACAGTGCCGTTACTTGTAGCTTCAAATCATGACTAATCCATGAGACAGTGGCCTGGATCTGAAAAGTGTCCGGATTCAAGGGTTGAGTGACATCATTTTGTCAACCTGTCGTGTGTAGGTTACGTTATTTGATTTTCGGATGCATTTTTGTAGACGAATTGCGCACATGTGTCTGTAAAAATTCTCCAATAAGAGAAGATATTCCAAAATATCCATATTACCAATGTTTAAGAATTATAGTTCAGCCATTTACAGTTGTAACATTAATTGCATAGCAATGTTCAACCAAATTCATATGCACTTATGTATTGAAAGTTTTAATTGTGCAATAAAAATATGGATCAAGGACCAATAAGCGTCCAATTTCCATTGAAACAAAAAGCAATAAAGAGAAACCAAAGATCTCATTGGAAAGAATGAATAATAATTTCTTCGTTGAAAGTGCTATTTATTTTGTAGATATATTCCATCTCACTCAGACACTCTGGTATAAAGACTTTGCTAAATCATAATCAAGGAGAACAAAACCAAAGAATATCACATGCAGATTAAGATTGAGTCAAACGTCAGATGATAAAAGTGCCCATGTGTGCACATCTACTTTCCGCTTCAAAAACAAAGGAGGAATGTCTAGAGAAAAACCGGTTCACTACAAAGTGAGAAATCTGGCGTCATTGAGGAATGCACCCTCCCCGTTTGGTTCTTTGGTGAAGGGCATTAAATTCATGAACGTGCACACAGTAATATTTGCACGGCATTTGCGAGAAAATTAAATCTAAGGGATATGCAAGACCGAGAAGTGGAGAAATAAAAAGAGAAGACGGTGGGAATGTAGATGGGAAGTTGAAAGGTGAGAGAAGAGATGAGAACACAAGGAACATATTTGAGATTAGAAATATGGCAAGCGAAGAAAAGATTAACAGTGAAATACGAATGGAGTCATTTATTACAGCCCAAAATTGAGACCATAAGTGACTTCCATTATTTAAGATTTATTTGTTTTCTTTTAAACACTCGAAATGTGTGTTTTATCCTCTTCCCAGGTGGTGAGCGTGAGAATTGAGTAGTTTTCTCCTTCGAATCTCATACACGTTTCCCTAGTGAATTGAGTTTATGAGTTTCTTCCGACATTGATTTACTGATATAATAGAGCAACCAAAAACTTCTTCAAATAAATTCAACGTCATTTGTCGGAACATGTCGAGATAAAGACATACTTCCGGATTATCTGATAATTGTCAAGTGCATCATGATGCAAATGTACTTTCAACATAGGTGGTTTAAGTTGAAAAAGTTTGTTTTGCATTCGATACGATAGACAGATCAAATGAAAATTTTATACTTTTCATATATTTGGGAGTTAAAATACTAAATTATTAGTCAAAAAATAATATAATTCAATTCTCCTCTTGGTCAAAAATATTACCAAAAGCCTTAAATGATAATCTCATGGTACTATACTCGTATAAAAAGATACGCGATTATCATGAAATTATAAAAAAATCCAACAAGATTTTATAAACCCTTCAAAAAATGAAATCATGAAATAGAGAGTACATCGACCGTTCTAATATTTACAAGTAATTGCGTAATCCAAAACTTTCATGGACAGAACTGAAACTACCTCTATAGACACCGAATTAAAAAGTTATTCCAACATCATGCTAGTAAAAGTTTCTAATTATTCTCATATATTTTTAGCAATTTAAAATGTCTCTCATTTCAAAGTAAAAATTTGGCCAAAGGGTCACAGTATCAATGTCTGTTACTGTGGTCCTTTGTTGTATGACGCCGCCAAGAAAGTAACTTATGTATCGGCCTAGCGTGACGGTGAATAGGGCCAGAGCCACCATCTTGGTGTCTAAGCGTCTGACTGTGGTTTTTCTACTTTGCTCGCTGCAAAATTTTAAAATGTGCTCTGCAACAGGAAATCCGAGTTGTGAAACAACATGGGTGAGGCAGTGGTGCATTCAGTTTAAAAATGGCCGCATCAATATTCACGACGAGGACCGCAGTGGTCGGCCTAGCTTTTCGACAGATGAACTGTTGGATTGCCTGCTCTTGGAAATCATGGACACTTGTCCGTTCGCTCTTAAACTAACAACACCACTGGCGTACAACACTATCATTCACCACTTAGTTGGTGCAAAGCACACCTTTCCCGATGAATGTCAGCAGCTTTGAAGTTTATTGTCAGTGAAAACCTTATCACTAAACGGATTTTTACATTTGGCGGGATTTCCAATTGTAGTGTTCATTTTGACTAGCTAATGTGAACAAACGACAAGCGGCGTAGCCTTCCAAACACTGCAGTTCGAGGCGTATTGCCCTACTGTGTGTTTTTTAATACAGGTAACATTCGGATTCCCCCACTTCTTTGCTCACAACACGCAAACGGAGGTGAATGAAAAACATTAATGTTCCTATGGTAACCCTTATATTTTTATTGTCCACTTTCATCATTTATTGTCATCTTTAAAACATGTTTCTTATTAAAAAAACTTATCTGAAGGAACTGTAGTACTTTTTTAGTTCCTTCCACCAACATAAGGTTACATCTTGAGTCTTTAGCAAATCGTTATATTTCCATTTGCCGTTATATATCCATAACATTGGATTTATTACAAAAATAACATTTATTCCAACGTCAGGCAGGTGCATTTGCCACCATGTTCACGACACCATGCACATTGTTTCTTAGTAGAAGTTTAACTGTAAGTTCAGACTTAACAAGTGAAAAACGTGGCTGAGAGAACAGAAGTTTATCAAAGGAAAAAGTATTATGTTGCCGGTCATGCAAACCTAGCGAATTCTCTCTCTGGAAAGCAGATACTTTCGGATAGAGGACGCTGGGGGAGAAAGGAATGGTAAAAACCAAGGCAACCGAAGAAATCAGAAAAGAATGCCGAAGAAACGAAAGCAATATAGCGAGCAAGTAAGATGTAAGGTATTAATCGCATTTCATGGTAGGTTTTTCCTTGGTGCCCAACAGTTTCAACCATTGGCGCCGCTGCAATAAGTGGTTAAGATCTAGGCTAGAGAGAGATTATCCCACTTACTCGCTACGATGACTAGAATACCAGCAGATGTTTGGCCTTAATGATGGGAAAGTGTATAACATTAATCAGGTTGGCATGTAATATCTAATTTCTCTTTAAAAATATGAATTAAGACATGGCATGTATGCATTCACCGAGTATTCACAAATGATAGAATCATTCGTTTCAATTATTCTATGTGAAACTTACACGTGTTTCTATGTCTATGATATCAGGTGGAGTATCAGTAAAAAGAAATAATATTAAAAACAGAAAATGAGATGCTTAAAAATTATATTTGATACCAGTAATTTTAGTGATAAGCCGGAATAGATGTTTCACGAAACCATAAGAAAACACTTTGTTCGAATTTGGAAGCAGAATAGTATATTGTATTACATAAATTGGTTGATAAAAATATACTTCCCCATATAAATAAATTAAAATATCACCAGTGTCGTCCCATCTCAAAGAATCTTCAGCTTTATGACACTGAAGTCCTGAGCATTTTTTTCATTCACCCCAAACGAAATTCAATTTACCATCGGTGATTATTATGTAATTCCTCTGTGCTCCGTACATCTCGTTACAAAATATTTATTCTCCTTGTCAACATGTACATAATTAATGAAGTTTCGGTCTTTGAAAAAAAAAGAAATTTTGGTACTAGGCATGTCCAAATAAGTCCAAAGAGCAAGGTACACAAAGCAACTCCCAAAATCGAAACCTCACGAAGCTTTCTAGAAATCCGAACTATTATAACAAAATTGGAGCTCATAGTAGCCAAACGTTCACTGATTCAAGTGAACAGAGAAGAGAAAATTACAACTAGCTGTTAGCAAAAACGGGCCAGACATAACACAAAGCCCATCGATGTAGCTGTACTTCATCACTAGACTATGGACAGTGGTTTTTCGAACCACTTTACCGTTATGATCGTGGACTAAGCAGGGTTAATTGGAGCTTCCAGATATACTCAAGCGGTCCTTGTTTCTTACATTGCCCTATGCTCTCTTACCAGCCGAGTGAGATGAGAATTAAACGATTTATCTGGCTTGACTTACGTGTGTACACAACACACGGGAATAATGTTTCGATTCGTCTCTTTCGACAATTGAACGCTACACTTCCAACAGGCCCAGGAAGAACGAGGGAAGGGGGAAATTGTGTGTGGGTGCGGGAGAGAGGATGGGGGCAGGGGAAGTGAGGGTGAGGGGCGCGGGAGAGGCGGGGGAGAGGCGGCAGGAGTTCACGAGGGGGAGAGAGCGAAATGGCTTGGGAGATGATGCGGTAGGCGGAGGATGAGCAGGTTGCTCGCGAGATGAAATTATACATTCACGAGGGGAGTGCTGGGGTCAGAGCTCCTCTGGCGGAGGAATGGGCGGAGGGGGGGACAAGAGAGAGAGAGAGGGAGAGTTTGGGAGGTGAAAAAAGATAAAAGAGAGAGATGAGGTGGCGTAGATGACAGGAGATAGAGTCAGAGGTATAAATGGAATCAAGGAGAGAAGTTAAAGGGAGTGAGTGACGGAGGGGAACCGAGAGATGACGGATGGGAATAAAGGCGTGGGAGAGGAAGAAGGAGTTTGGAAGAGAAAAAGAGAGAGAGAGTTGTGTGGATATGTGGAGGTGACAAATCCGACGGGTGAAGGGCGTGAAAAATGGAGAGTCCGAAAATTTCAACGAGGTCCACAGCAGTGACGTCTTGCAAAAAGATGAGCAAACTCGCGAAATGTGTTCTATCTAATAATGACGATATCTATTCTGTAAGTAAGGGAAGTGACATTTTATAGACCTTATTTTTGCACACTGGCGGTTGTAATTCAAACTGAGTAATATTTAACGAAAGCAAAAGCACGTGTAAAACTCGGTAATAGAGGTTTTAGGACGGCATGATAAAGCAGTTTCAGTAACTGATTAGTATGATGCAAGTAAAACACTTCAACTGGAGACATATTGTGCTCTGTATTTCGAAAGTTATTTAATTTCAATATGTCCTTCGAACATCCATCATATTAATTTGAATCTCGAAATTTGAATGCTGGAATATTAAAAATTTGGTGAAAACGAATAAACGGCTTTAAGATTGTAACAATATGATTTGCTCTCAATAGAATCTGAAAATATGGGTAAGCTGAAGGTATAATAAACCTAGCTCCACTATTGTTTCCAGAACTTCCACATCTAAATTATCGATTCAAATTTAAAGATACTCGTGTAGAAATTGAAGCCAATGTCTCTATCCCTAAGGACTCCGAATATTTACAGGAAACAGCCAAAGATGCTTTCAAACTGTAACCAATAGGTATAGTGTATGTATAAATTATCAAAATTCCCATCTTTGTATAAGCTTCTTTGCAGAAAGCATTTCTTCTTTTGATGTTTGCCCAACCTCTTCAAATAGACTACCTGCGTGAGCTCTTGTTGATTGTCTCCTAACTTCAAAGTTTAACTCAGGCTTCCCATTTATTGGAAAACTCATTAATTTCACTTTCTTTTGATTGACTCTCATTTCATTTCTTTCAAATAAAACTGGTATCAATCAATCAAATGTTATTGATCAAACCTTGCATAGAGGAAACCCACGCTTAAAATTCTCGTTATATTCCACTGTATGATGGCGATTTCAGTTTTTTATCCGTGAAGGCTTGCGACGATCAAGGTAAATTAATTTGATCTAGCAAGCGAAGACGATATTAATCTCTTCAATTGTATATTGGAATCTTGTACCTTTGGGGCTATAGGATCGATAATACCAATTAAGCTTTCCTTCGAACTTAATTCCCTCAGTAACCTTTACCCTGAGCTTCATTATCCTTGATTTGTAAATGAAAAATCATAGCAAGCAAAATTTGAGTATGTTAAAAGCAGCACCCATTAAGCAAGTTAAGAATTATTTCGTCTTATAAAGAAGCCTCTTTCATTTAGTATTGCTTATAGGTTTGGCTTTCATAAAATTAATGTAAATCAACAGTCGTTCCTGGTCATTAATAACACTTCAACACTCTTAGATCTTACTTAGGCATTTAGGCAATCGTGAGCCATAACCCATTGTCCTATCCCTGCTGGGCCTATAGCCATCCTGGTGTCAACTTTCTACACAATGCACGGCAAACCACCGCAAAGGCGTGTGTGGATGGAAATGTTGGGACACCAGCCACTCATGAACAAATATTAGTTCACGCTTCCATTCGAATATGAATATATTAGCACATATTATTATATTGCATAAATATTTGAATGCATACATACACCCACACTCGAACACCTGCTCATATAAATCCCTATAAACATCATGCGATAATTTTGGGTTTGATTAATTCCTTTAATTTCGGTCTCAGTGTAAATATATTCGGGTGCTTAGATTCTCTCTTCGTTGTAATTTTCAACAAATCTGAGGAATATCCTCTGAACCTCCTCCTATTCTTTAATTGACGCCATGTGTGGATACAGGCGATCTCTATGAGTCGTATTATATTGTCCTGTAAAAGGGCACTCAAAAGTTTAAACTACCTTTCTAGTGTGCAAATGCCTATAAAGACACACACAGAATATCAAACTGTAACATTTGAAAGTAAAATATGAGTACATGAAGTAATTATTAGTCTTTTAAGTAATTACGGGTGCGCAAGTTGTCTGTTCTGAAATAGATATTCATGAGAAAAAGAAAAGGGAGTCCTGGAGAAAGAGAGAGTGCGAGAAAAGTAATAAATAGGTTCGCATGGCTACGCCCAAGGCTGTCATGTCATGTCCGGATGCGCCCGTATTGTCGCAAACTGCGAGCTGACCTTGGGAGAGAGCGAATGAAAGCGGTCGAGGCGCGTGGGCGTTTCGCCTTCTCCCGCGTCGGCAGCATCGGCAGGGAGGTAGGCATACGATACATTGCAAATCCAAAACCCACTGGCCATAAAAGAGGGAGAATCACACAGCAGACATTTCACGCTTAAAATAGCTCGAAAGCAAACATCTCATTTACTTAGGAAGCAGAGGTGCAGTTTTGAAAGGAGTGGCTGCAATAATATTTGAAAGTGATTGGTAGTGAAAACATTGGTCACGTAAGTAAGTTTTATTTTCAAATAAAGAATAAATAAAAAAGCGAAAAAGCCTCGGCCTATCGGATAGGGCTTTCATAAAAACACAAATATAAGGTGTGATATTTGGTAGGCGTTAGCTAAGAGGCTCTACGGTGATAATAACTTATTTGGCTGAGGCTGCTGGAAGAACTTAGCATCTATATATCCAGGATTATTTTGAACTAGCCTGTATGGAGAGGTTAATGAAAAGGTAACCAGGAAAATATTTATTTATATTATTATTGGTATTCCTCCGGTTAAGGTAGGAATTTTTTTTCGACGGAATTCTGCTCCGTCTTCATATTCCGATGAAGACGGAGCAGAATTCCGTCGAAATTATCAAGAAATAACATGTGAGTGCTCTTTTTATGTGTTTCTATATTGTTTGTTGCTGTGCAATTTATTATTCGGCACTTCCGTGTTAAGTCGACGAAATCATATATATATATATATATATATATATATATATATATATATATATATATATATATATATATATATATATATATGTGTGTATATATTAGGATATATATATATATATATATATGTATATATGTATACAGGGTTCGTCCGGAAAATAAGTGTACTGAGCTCAGGAAAAAAAATTTATTACACTTTTACATATCTTAAGCTAATATTCCTCAAAATAGGACCCTTGTGAGTCGATACACTTGTTCCAGCGGCGTTCCCATTCCTGGAACGCTCCCGCGAAGGCATCATCGGGAACCTCTCGAAGACTCGTCGTCGACCTCTTCTCTGCCCTCCACGAACATCTTGTGCCACCGAAAGATCATGTTTCTGGACATGGCTGACTCCCCGTAAGCCTGGTTAATCATACCGACAGTTTCGGTAGACGATTTCCCAAGCTTTACCGCAAATTAGATGGAATAACGCTGCTCCAAAAACTTCGGCATCGCGTTCCGTGACGTGGGTCGAGCGTGGATGTTCGCGTTAACAGAGCTCCTCACTACACCACAGCTCAGAGCCGACTGCCTTTTTCAGCGTCGCTTGCCAACATACCCCCCTCCAATCGCAGCCCGTCAGAGCGGTGCTGGGCGCGCCTGGAGCGGCGCGCCCAGCCCAGGAGTCAGTACACTTATTTTCCGGACGAACCCTGTATAACAATTTTCGGTCGGTTTGGAAGGTGATGATAAGAGTTCACCCCATACTAAGCCCGACGGTGTGTGAAATTCACACATCAGGGTAGGCCGTTTGGCGGGATTTCGTGTTTGAATGTGTATATATATATATATATATATATATATATATATATATATATATATATATATATATATATATATATATATATATATATGTATACTACTTTGATCAAAAATTTCCCGGAATTTATTCAGAAAATTAAAAATACAAGTTTATTCATCTAAATCTATATTGTCCCCTTCA
This sequence comes from Hetaerina americana, assembly GCF_022747635.1. Classification (NCBI taxonomy): domain Eukaryota; kingdom Metazoa; phylum Arthropoda; class Insecta; order Odonata; family Calopterygidae; genus Hetaerina; species Hetaerina americana. Next base: position 10,403,852 of record NW_027286181.1, on the reverse strand, counting down.
AAGTAATCCCCATCGACTGCAACACCCTTATGCCAGCGCTTGATCCAATCCTCGAAACATTTTTTATATTCGGTTTTCGGTATGTCCATCTGTGCTTCCTGCGATTTTTCCATTACTTCCTCTCGGCTGCTAAAACGCGTTCCCCGTAATGGTTTTTTAACTCGATTGAACAGAAAGAAGTCACAGGGAGCCAAATCAGGTGAATTCGGTGGCTGTTGGATGGTATTTGTTGCATTTTTCGTCAAAAAATTACGAATAATGATAGCACTGTGCGACGGTGCGTTATCATGGTGCAAAATCCACGAGTTTTCTGCCCACATTTCTGGTCTCTTTCGGCGAATTGCTTCACGCAAACGTCTCATAACGCCCAAATAATACTCTTTGTTTACTGTCTGGCCTTCTGGCAAAAATTCATGATGCACTACACCGTTGTAATCCATGAAAACCGTCAGCATTGCCTTCTTTTTTGACTGAAAACGACGTGGTTTTTTTGGTCTCGGCTCATTTGGTGAACGCCATTCACTTGCCTGATGTCTGGATTGCGTGTCGTACTCATAAACCCACGTCTCGTCTCCAGTAATGATCCTTTTGATGAATGTGGGATCGGATTCAGCCTCGCAAATCATGTCTTTTGCGACGTCAACACGGTCTCTTTTTTGCATGAAATTGAGGTCTTTTGCTGCTACACGACGGAAACCCAAATCATTAACCACAATGTCTTGGGCGGATCCATAGGCAATGTTCAAGTCCTCCGCTAATTTCTCTGATGGTTAATTTGCGGTTATTGACCAACATTTCTTTTACTTTATCAATTTTTTCACCGACTTTCGATGTCGATGGTCTGCCACTGCGTTCATCATCTTCGATTGACTCACGACCACTTCTGAACCGCTCGTGCCACTGGTAAACGACCGTTTTTTTAGAGAATCGTTGCCGAAACACTTTTCCAACATTTCCAACGTCCGTCTTCTTTTTTGCCAAAACGTTCCCTCTTGACGCTTGGCTTGCAGCTGCCCGATGATTTAATCATTCAGCTGCTGTGTTTGCGGCTTCTTAGCCCGTCGATGAAGGAAGGTCCAATCAACTCCTTTTCCTTTTCAATGGTGGTTGGTCGTCGTCCCGTCCCGTTGCTGCTCTTGGGCGTTTGTGCCTTTCCCAGGAGACAGGTTTTAAGCCGCCGATCGACCGCAAGTGCTCTTCTTTTTTGCCTTCAAGCTCCTCGTAAAAGGCCGTCGCGCGAGTCTTGATGACATCTCCAATGGGCGCAGTTTCAGTTAAGGCGTGGAGAATTTCTGCGGCATAGTTCCAGCCAAGCCCAAGTACACTGTTGAGTGCCCCTCTTTCCGTTACCTCCAAGTGGTGGAAGGCCGTCTGAGTCATTCTGCCACTCCATGCCGGTGAAGCGTACATCAAGATTGGGCGAATTGCCGCCACGTACAGATACGTCTTTGTCTTGATAGAGAGGGACGGTGAACGCAGCAGCGGCGAGAGTTGTAGTCGTCTTCCTCTTGCCTTCCTGGTGGCAGCGAGGGCGTGACTTTTGAAGGTCAGTCTTTTATCCAGTATCACGCCTAGATAGGTCACCTCTTCCTTCCATGGCGCCTCCTCGGTGCCCACGAGGATTTCTCCTGGTTCTCGCAGTCCTCCAGGTGAAAAAAGAATCGTCTGTGTCTTTGCGCTGTTGACGCTGATTCGCCACAGGGCGTACCACTCCAGCAGTTTGTCTACTGCTCGCTGTAGGTATGTTGCCGCCATGTGTGCTCTCCGCGAAGTGGTCACTATTGCTGCGTCATCCGCATACAGGGCAACCATGGTATGTCGTCCAAGGTCTACCGGGAGGTCCGCCGTATATAGATTAAAAAGTATCGGTCCGAGCACCGATCCTTGCGGCACGCCTGCGTGGACCTGTTTCGGCTGTGACAGCGCGCGTCCCCAGGCGACACGGAAAGTCCTTCCTGTCAGGTATGATGTTAGCAAGCGGCGCTGCCAATTTGGAAACCGCTGTATTGCAAGTTTTCGCCTGAGACCAGCGTGCCATACCCGGTCGAAGGCTTTCCTGATGTCAAAGAACGCCGCCGTTGAGCAGCATCGCCGATTGAATCCGGCCGTCACCTGTTCCACGAGACGGACGAGCTGGTGTGTGGTGGAGTGTTCCTCTCGAAAACCGTACTGTGATGCCGGCAAGATTGAGTAGGCCGCGATGTGCTTCAGGAGATGTGGCAGCAGTACCCTCTCAAGCAGCTTTCCCAGGATCGCTAGCAGGGCGATCGGGCGGTAGTTCTCTACGTTCCTAGCGGACTTCGGCGGCTTCGGCAATAGGATGACTTTTGCCGATTTCCAGATGGCCGGAAAATGTCCCATGGAGAAGCAGGCCGTAAAGAGCGTAATCAGGTGAGTTGCGAGCGAGACAGGCATCTGTCGAAGGGCCTCGTTCGGGATGTTGTCCTCTCCTGGTGCTTTCTTGCAGCGTAGTCGTCCAAGGGCTGCTCTCAGGTCGTTTTCGGTAACCTTCGTTACCGTCATGATGCCCTCCTCCGTTGTTTCATCCTCTTCAGGAAAGTCGCTAGGATCATCCGGTACCAGTGGATCCGGAGTCGACGTGAAAGTGGCCTCCAGCGTAGTTGCTGCAAATTCAGCCTTTTCGTCTTCCGTGATAAGAGGGCCACCAGGTGAGTCGATCGGTGGGTCGATCCGAATGCTGTGGCGAAGAGAAGCTGCCATTCTCCAGATGCTCCCATCTTCGGTTCGGAGGGAAGCAACCTTCCTTTCCCACGTCGTCTGCCTGTGGTCCTGGATGAGCTGCCTCACTTCGGCTCGTTTTCTTCTAAACCGTGCCCCATCCGCGGGACATTTGGTTCTTTGAAATCGTCGTCGAAGCCGATTTCTTTCGCGGATGCGGCGAAGGATGGAATGAGGCAGCGTCAGATGTCCAGAAGGGCGGATCAGTTTTATTGGCACGGTGTTCTGTAATGCTTGGTCCACGCCAGCTGTTATGACAGAAGCATATTCGTCCAGCATAGCTTGTGACGTCAGTGATGGCGGCTGTTCCGGTAAAATGTCGGACAGGATCTGCCTGTACCCTGTCCAGTCTGTTTTGTCCAGGCATCGCACCGGCCGTGGGGGAAGTAACGTTGGGCAGCATCCCAGATAGGCGCAGACTGGGTAGTGGTCGCTGTCCAACGTCGGTGTCGCCACGAGAGAAAGCGAACTCGTGAGCCTACGGTGCAGCGCAATATCTAAGACGTCTTCGCTCCTGCCGTGATGCTGATGCGTTGGCCCATGTGGACCCGCGACGCGTACTCCGTTGTTCTGAGCCCATGTGAGCAGCGCTTCACCCCGAGGGTTCGGTGTAATTGAATGCCATGCAGCATTCTTTGCATTTAGATCCCCGAGAAAAAGCGACGGCCGTGACCCGGAGAAGATGACTTCGAAATCCTGTGTGGCTAGAGGTCGTTTTGGGGGGAGATAGAGTGACCCCACTGTGAGAGAGCCGATCGAAGTATCTACTTCAATGGCTGTCGCCTCTAGATGCAGTCGAGCTGGTAGGTCAATTTTTCTCGCAGCCAGGTCAAGCGAAACGAGGACCGCCGTGCCCCCTCCTCTTGTTTGCCGGTCATCCCGGTAAACTGCATAGCCTGGAACGCCGTATGAAGTTCCAGGACGGAGATGAGTCTCTTGCAGACAGACGATTGAGATTCTTGCCTTCCGTAGAAAGGCAAGCAATTCAGGGGTCTTTCGCTTCAATGCGCCGCCGACATTCCATGTGGCTAGGATGATAGATTTATTTAATTCTCGCCTATGGTCCATTTTGGTTTGGGAAAATAGTGGTAAGGGCGACAGTTAAAGCTTGCAGCTGTTGTTGCAATAGCGCAGCAGAGGACGTCAATGCTTCCAGGATGGAAGAGAGGGATGTAGCCAAAGTTGGAGTCGGCATCTGCGAGTCTGCAGCCCGCCTCTTCTGGAGAAGAGGAATTTTTATTTCTTCTGCTGTCTCCCTGGCGACCGGAGCCGGCGTCGAGAGTGGAGGAAAGTCAAGATGCTTGCACATGGTCAGGCGTTGGGTTGCGTTGGTTGGGTCTCCCGGCTTCGACGCGTTGAAGGTACCAAGCGTCTTCTGTTGAGGAGAAGGCAGCTCTGTTTCAGCGGCGGTGTTCTTCGCCCCCTGGGTTGGTGCGCCTTTCCTCCGGAGGCTAGCCATCTTCATCTCCTTCTGTTTGGCGTAGACAGGGCAGGTCCTGAAAAATGCAGGATGGTTTCCTCCGCAGTTACAGCAACAAGTCTTCTTCCTTTCCGTATCCGGACATTGGATGCCTTCATGTGCACCAGCACACTTGTAGCATCGCGGGGCTGCCGTGCAGTTGGAAGATGCGTGTCCGAATCGGGTGCACCGGTAACACATTTGTGGCTCCCTGTGCTGATATTTTGCCACCCTGACACGGGAATTGCCGATGTATCTTATGGCAAGCATTTCTTTTGTTTGCCATTCAGGGTTTTCCTTGACAACGACAAGGAAGAAGGTTCCCTGCCGCACCAGATGCACTCGTTCCACCGGAATCCCCATGGCGTCCATATCTTCTTTCAGTAGCTCAACTGGGTAGGTGCACGGAAGTCCACGAACCGCGTAGAAATTGGCTCGTAGGGATTTCGGGCCCCAGGTCGAGAATTGTGCATTTGACTGCACCAACAGCTGCTTTATGGCCGCATAATCAGCCGCAGTCTTTAGTTGAAGTCTCGTCGAGTCGGTTGTATGGATTGCAGTAAAGGACTTGTCCGTTGCCTTGGATCGGACAAGTTTCAGCAAGGCCGCGTGGTCTACTACATCGTATATGATGAGTGCCGGGGGGCGTGGTTCCTTTTTTCGGCTTGCCGGGGATCCAGATGGTGCAGATGAATTTTCAGCCTCCATCGCCACGGGAGCAGAAGAGTTGTCCGTGTCCGGATCCGTGACGAGCGGTGAGAATTTATTACTCGTACTTACCGGGCGCTTATTAGTTGCTTCTTCAATGGAAAGGAATGGTGCGCTACGCTTCCCGGCTCCTCTGGGATCCTTGACGTGTCGCCAGTCGTCGTTGAATTTCGCGGCAGGGGCAGGCGGCCCGTTCTGATGCATGGAAACGTCCATATTTAGAGCGCCGGCAGTATGAACAGGGTTTGAAGAAGTATTTTCCAGCTGCTGGTCGAGAGGAGTCCTTATAGTGTCCGCTGGCAGCGGCACGATGTCCATATTGGGCGCCACCGGCGCCTTGCTTCGCTGTCCCTCGATTATTTAATGATGTTAGCAACCAGGGTTAGAAGTATCCAGTAGAATATTCCAAGGGAGGCGTACGTCGAAATTTCTGTAGGTATATCCAGGTCTGATGGTCTATCCTCCGTCTCCAACGTTCCGAATCCAGCCCACCTTTTCCCAACGTCCGTGCGCCACTAAATCCGTTTTTTACGCAAAATTTAATACAAGTTCGTTGTTGCAAATTTAAATCCATTTCTGCAATTGTAAAAAATCGCCAACACACACAGAGATAGATGTACTCTTGGCTACGTAACTTTTGCAAATGTCAAGTTATGACACTAAGATTTAAAGGGAATATCAACAACAGATGTACCAATTTAACAAAAAAAACAGAACTCAAATCGGAACGATGGGAGCGCCACACGGTGGTTATTCCGGGAACTTTTTGATCAAGGTAGTATATGTAAGCCGCGGTAGTCCAGTGGGTAAAGCATTGGACTGTTGACCGGAGGGTCCCGGGTTCGATTCTCGGGCAAGGAACTCTGGGCACCTGCAGCTCCACCCAAGCTATGTGATTTTTCGGGTACCAGGTCTTCATGGGAAATCATAACCGGGACAGGGAAAGGATCTGCCCCCCCTACCCTGATGTGTGAATTTCACACGCCGTATAGGGCTTAGTACTGGGTGAACTCTATCATCAACATGCATACATGTAAGGGTGAAATTGGGGCGTTATACTCGTACAGCAAGGTTAAATCATGATCGGGAAGTGAGAATCTGAGTAAGATCTGCGCTGACAGTTAGAGAAAATAAGTCGGGTAAGATAATAGTTGACATGGAAAAGATCCAAGAGAGATGGAAGAAATATATAAAAGAAATGTATGGTAAAGAACTTAGGTCAACCAGAATAGACATAGAAAAGGAACATGACTTTGAGGAAATAGCTTATGTCCAAGCATACTCGACGATGAGATAGAAAGGGCTTTAAGGGAGATGAAATTAAATAAGGCAGTCGGGGTGGACAACAATTCTTGGGAACTACTAAAAGGTTTAGGAAAATTTGGGGGGAAGAGGCTATATGCACTGATTCGTAGTATCTCTGAGGAAGGAATCTGGCTGGAAGACTTTGAGAAATCAATGTTAGTTCTTATTCCGAAAATGGTAAAGGCTACATCATGTGAGGACCACAGAACAATAAGTTTGATTTCCCACGCAGCGAAAGTGGTTCTTAGGATAATCAACAAAATAATGGAGAATAGGGTAAATGAATCCATACGGGATGATTAGTGTTGGTTCAGAAAGGGGAGAGGTACCCGTGATGCCATTGCAGTAATGAAATCACTAATGGAGAGGAATGAAGATTACAATCAGGAAGTATTTGCCTATTTCGTTGATTTCGGAAAGGCGTTTGATAGGGTGAATTGGGAAACACTAATGAGCCTTTTGCAGAAAATAGGAATAGATTGGAAGATCAGGAGGATAATCCGAAACCTGTCCGAGTCTAAGACTGCTGAAGTGCGAGTGGGGAACGGGGAATCCGGATTTGCAGTGTTGGGAAGATGTTTAAGGCATGGTTGCCGATTATCACCGTTGCTGTTCAACGTATATGTGGAGGAAATGATTAAAGAGGCATGGGAAGGACAGGAGGCAGGAATGAAAGTCGGCGGGGAATTCGTAAAATCAGTTAGGTTTGCTGATGACCAAGCTTTAGTTTGTCAGTCAGCCAAGGGGTTGCAAGCATTGCTGAGTGAATTGGAAACTCAGTGCGACATATATGGGATGAGAATCACTATTAATAAAACAAACGTTATGCAATTTCCCAGAAAGATAAAGGTGAAGATAAACCTTGAAATATTAGGGCAAAAACTGGAGCAGGTAGAACAGTTTACGTGTCTAGGAAGTATTTTGGACCAACACGGTCAAAGCAGTAGGGACGTGAGGAGAAGAATTACGCTAGAAAAAGAGGCATTCACCAGGAAGAGGACGTTAATGATAGGGAAGTTGAGTAAGGATGTAAGAAAAGACTTGTTAAAGCTCTGATATGGAGCGTAGTTACGTGCGGCGCTGATACGTGGGCATTAAAGCAGGATGATAGACGTAGATCGTAGGCTTTTGAAAAGTGGGTGTGGAGAAGGATGAAGAAGGTGAAATGTACCGAAAGGATTACGAATGAGGAAGTACTTGGTATGTTGGGCGAGGAGAGGGGTTTGTTGGGAGAAATCCTAAGGAGGCAGAAAAAATGGATGAAGGGCATATTGGTCGGCAGTGGAATGTTGAAGACTGTAATAGAGGGGAGAAAGTTAGGCAAACGAGGATACGGCAGAAACAGGATTGAAATGTTGGACGGGATGAAGGAAGTACTCAGAGATGAAGAGGGACTTGATGTAGAGTAGGTTGCTGGATTGTGTTTTGTTAGGAGTCTCAAAATATTTATTTGGTAGTAATGCCCATCCAAATCTCTTCATCTCCATCCTTCCAAATCTCCAAATCTCACTAAAAAATCCTCAAAGATTCCTACACTGCCAAGCCTCCCTCAACCACAGACTCCCACCCTCTCTCAATCTGTACCACTGGCATTCAGTCCCTCAAATACATCCTCAAAGACGTATAACTCATCCTCAAAAATGGCGACCCTTCCTCCAACCTTCTTCCCAAATGCCCCTCTTTCTCCTTCAAACGTCCCGATAACCTAGCCGATCTTAAATCCACCAATCTTCTCTCAAAATCCCCTCACACCCCCAGAGCCACACCCACTCCATGTAATCGAGGGAGATGCAAAACTTGCCCTATTTTCATTACTCCAGCCCTATCCATCCCACCTTTTAACTCTCTCCCGCCCTTCCCCCATTCCTGCCCATCCTAGAATGTTGTCCATCTTCTGGCCTGTAAACTCTGCTCGGCCTTTTACATCGGCCAATGTCCCATACCCCTGAACCTCAGGATAAATAATCATCACGCCTCGTGCAATCACTCCTCCCCGTCTGTGGGTCTTTCCATCCCAAAGCATTACTCCCATCACAACACCCCCTTCAATCAGTGCTACAGTGTTTCCGTTCTAGCGTCCCTTCCCACATCTGATAATCCTATACAATTAAAAACTCTATAAATGAGGTATGTATGACTTTGCAAGTCCTATCAACATCCGGGAATCAAAGTCGTTCACTAATAAGAATGGTCTGAAGCGTCACTTTTTGGAAGCGATTCATATCGAAAAGGAAAATACTTTGTTCTTCCACTTGTATTTTATTGGTCGCGGTCTGGGTTCCGACTTACATGGTCCTGATGACGACTATTAAATGCGAAACAATGTATTGTCCCCTGTTCTTTATTTTCGTACCACTAGTTTCAACCCTTGGGCGTCATTATCAGGCTTCTCATGTGCTGTCCATTATTTAACAAAGGTAATGTGGTTCGCTGAGAAATTCATTTCCTGTAATTTAACAAGTTTAATTGACGGTCGAGATATTTGAATGGAATTTGCGCTCGTCTGTTACCCAAAGGGTCATGGGATCCAGTCCCATCTCGTGCATAGCGTTGTGGGCTCTGGTGTTTCGGCCTTTGAGGCTACTAATCATTGGTCAGGAATGGGAGATAATGATTCCCGGAGCAGTAGGACCGCCAAATAGCCTGGAGTTAATATAAAAACTTCATTGTTTGAAACAATTCTATATTAAATCTACAATTGACTAAATATATCAATATGTTTGAGTTCAGAAACATCACATTTCTCCAACGGTTTATTCGCTCAATTCAAACAATCTTTTTATTAAAAATGCTAAAGAGCTTTATTAAAAATACTTTCTATTTAAATGCAAAGTTGTCGAGAGTAGCTGTTGAGTTGCTGTTAATCCTTTATAACTTTTTTACATTGAACTAGCCGTTACATTTTCATGGGCTAGTGGCTGAAAAGTAGCAAGTATTTGTTGTGTTAACCTAACCGACGGGGCTAATGCAGTACATTTCCTCCTATTATGTGAGTGTAGCTAAGTTTGTAATGTATGTGCCAGCAAAATGCTAAAGGAACTTAAATATACAGGCATAAGCCACAAGTTATTCTATCAAATATAAAGATTAATAATATCCATTCAAATATGCCTTTCAGTGACTTGAGCTTCATTTGGCATTTTGAGTCACCTCGTTCTCAGCGAAAGATATTTTGTCATATTTAATTCCGACCAAAATGTGTTTCAAACATTTTCATCCATATGACGACTCGCTGTCACCAGCATCTAAAGCAGCAGATCATTAATTTCAATGCATGCTTTTCTATGCCACCTATTTACATAACTTGTCAGCAATCGTGCAGAGATGGGTAAGATGAAATAATTTTTCGAAAATTATGCTAACATACTCGCCTCGTAAGAGAAGCTGCTTGACAACGCCAGCGATTCCGTGCGGTGACGTCATCTGCTGAATCCCGGATGACGTTGTGTATTGAAACCGCGAGGAATGCTTTGCTTTCAAGAAGTTATATCTATGTAAAACACCCATTTTATTTGACAAAATTAGGGCTTATCCTTTTTCGCCAGTTAAATTTACTTTCAAGTACTTTTTTAAAAAAATAAATGCCCCCCATTCTGTTATTATACTCGCATTAATAAGCATTTCACTCGCTTTTCAACTTTTCCACTATTTCTTTTCAGTGTTGGTAGAAAAAATCATCATTTATTACAGGTTATATTACGAGTTATATATGACAAATTATTTCAGGAAACATTTCTCTCCACGAATTTCTCCCACCCTATTACATCTGCACTCCTCTATCGCCTCCGCTACATTTGTACATTGTTTCATACGATGTCTTTTGTTCCTTGAGACATCATTCTCTCCAACTTGGCCTAATTCAACCTAACCACATCATCATCCACTCTCTTTTCTTAAAACATTTCCGATCTTATTTACATTTCACTGCCATATATTTTCTCAACGAAAACAGCAGCGCAGTAGTAGCTTCTTTCGATAAATAGTAATGCATTTCATAATTGGTTATAAATGATATCCAGATTTATTCTTCACCCATTCTTCCCTCAATATTTTTCTCCTAATAACGCAAGAACTCTTCGAGCTCTATGCAAACGGAATACATTTAGAATTTATGCTTATTTTGATGTGCAAAACTTTCGCTTTCATACAACAATGTGAGGGCGGTTCATACTTTCATACACCGCCATGCCTGATGATTTAGGCAAAAAATTCATTTTTTATCTTCCACAGGAAAGTATCAATAAATGTTCTGCCATCTTTTCGCAAGCATTTAAATCCACACGCTTCTATATATTTTCATATATCCTTAATATGCTTAATATATTCATGTGTTTTGGAATGCGAGAAGCATTTTTAGAAAAGATTCGAGATAAATATCCAATTCAAAGCTTAATAATTGACAAAGGAGATATATCTCAGAAATCAAAAGCCAAGAACCGCCAGAAAAAATAAGAAGGGTGTACTGCACTCAAAATAAGACTTCTGATTTAAGTAAGCATTAAAGGTGAAATTTATATGGTTATACAAGGTGCGACAACACAACTTCCTTTTTTTTAAACATTATAAAACTCAGTTTATGAAAAAGAATCTTTTCTTTATTTTTTAAATGTAGGTACGTATTTAAATTTTTTTACGCTGTTTTGAAAATCAAAACAGGCAGGTGACCCCCCCGTTGTCCATACACTGAATAAGCCGATTTTAGGCCTTTGTCATGACCCTTACATATCAGCAGGTATGTTGGCAATTTCTGCCCGGATGTTGTCCTTCAGGTTTTGTAGGGTCCTTGGACGGTCGACATAAACGCGGGATTAAAAAAAACCCACATAAAATCGCTAGGGGCCAAATTGGGGGAGACCACTCCAAATCGTCCCTTATTGAGATGAGGCGCTCCTGGCAGTGTTCCCTCAATACAGTCATCGATGCCCTTTAAGTGTGAGCCTATGCTCCATCCTGTTTGAACCAAATGTCACCTATGTCCAGTTCATCAAGTCGTCGAAAATATATTCCTCCAACATATTTACATAACGGTCTGAATACAATATCGCTGTGGCCACATTTTCTTCAAAAAACCAGGGACCAACAATACCGACTGAGGAAATTGCACACCACACTCTGACCTTAGGTGAATGCAAAGGCATTTGAGGCAACTCTCTGAGATTGATGTCAGCCCAGTGGCGCATATTCTGTCTGTCTGTTGATCCACTCAAATGAAAATGAACTTTATCACTGAAAAACACAATTGCGTCCTCAGGAACGTTTGCGAGAAGAGCCTTACATGCGTTCCTCAGAGAATTGAAGTCATATTGGGAGAGTTCCTCCACAATCGCCAACTTGTAAGGATGGTAATGAAGGTCATCTTGAAGAATTTTGCCTCACTGAATGATCAGAAAGTCCAAGGGCTGACGCATTTTTGCGCGCAGAACGCCGAGGGGATCGTAAGATGAGGCTCTCACTGCCTCAATGTTCTTAGGTGATCTGATGGGCCGACGGACTCTTCGTCTTGTCGCACTCGTGGTTTGTCTAAACTTATCGATCCATTAAACAATTGATTTCTGGTCTGGAACAGCGCCCAACGGGGCTACATTGAAGCGATTTCGGAGAGCCCGCTGGGTTGCAATCACAGAACATCCGCACGAATAGTAGGCCTCGATGGCAAATAAATGCTCCTCATTTTTTAACCATCAATAGACAAATGAATTGGCAAGATTTTACAATGAAAGAGAGTTGTTTTTTTTAACTCTTTTTAGGCCATATTTGGAAGAAGCCGCAAGTATAAATGAAATTGGATATAATTCAGAGACAATCCACCAGATTCGACAAAAATTGTTACGAATAGATGACGAATGTGACTGGCCTTTTAGAGGAATTATGCTGGGAGCCGTTTTTAGATGCGAAGAGAACAAGCCAGACTTTCAACAAAGTTCCGGACATACGAGTTTAATAATGACACAGAAGGAAATTTATGGCCCCACACTATTTGGGCAGGCTACACACAAAGATAAGATAAGGGAGTTAAGACTGATAGATACAAATTTTCGTGGTGGAATGTGGTTTTATCCTTTACCTAACACCCCCGCCAAATAATACCCCGCAAGCCCTTGCGGTGGCTTGCGGGGTATTATTTTGATGCACAATGATGTTCCCTTAAATTCATTAGCTAAAAAGATTATTTTGTAACGCAATTGCACCCTGAATAACAATAACAGCAGTCTAATTGAATTTTTGAGACCACTTTGGTGCCTTAATATAAGAGCATTGAAATATTTCAGAGGGTCCTAAACGACCCTGAAGGACAGGAATGCTTATTGTATATATGTATTCACCCTTTCGTCGTCCCCTCCTTTAGCCTTAATAATCAGCAAAACGTTTTGTTTCCTGTCAAAGGTTTCATTATTAATGTAAATTACCTACTGCGTACCTCAGGTTCATAAAAACTGGATTAATCAGCTATACAAAATATTTGTTTAGAAATTTGAAGTTCATGCAAATTTACTTGGTTGAGAATTAAATGGAAAGAAATAAATATTTCTAGTAGTTGGTCTATAGTATATATATATATATATATATATATATATATATATATAACTAAGACTGTGATAGAGGGTAGAATGTTGGGCAAAAGAGGAAAGGGAAGGAACAGGATAGGGATGTTGGACGGGATGAAGGGAGGCAGAAAGTACTCAGAGATGAAGAGGGACCTGGTGTAGAGTAGAATTTAGGGTTGTGTTTTGTTAGTAGTCACAAAATATTTGTTTGGTAGTTGTGTCCATCAAAAAACCTACCTTAACCGGTAGATTACCTTAAAAAATATAAATAACTACTGTTTCTTCCGAGGAAGATGGAGTTAAGTTCCACCGAAATTATTAAGACCGTGTGAGTGTTCTTCTTATGTGTTCTTATATTGTTTGTTGTTGTCCAAGTTTTTTATTCGACACTTGCATGTTACTTCGAGGAAATCAGATATATATATATATATATATATATATATATATATATATATATATATATATATATATATATAAACACAGATGTAGTATTTTAGACTATAGAGACACAAAGAGAGGACACTCACAATATGTTATTTGATGTTTCGAAGGTTCGGCTGTCGTCTGTTTCTGAAGACGACAGCCGAGCCGTCGAAACGTCAAATAACATATTGTGAGTGTCGTTTCTTTGTGTCTCTATAGTCTAAAAATCTACTTATGTGTTTTTATATATTTGTGCATCGCCGAAGAGCGTTCCATTTCGAAGATATTTGGGTATATATATATATATATATATATATATATATATATATATATATATATATATATATATATATATATATATATATATATGTGTGTGTGTGTGTGTGTGTGTGTGTGTGTGTGTGTGTGTGTTTGTGTGATACTTATGTGGAAGTCTCACGGATGTTAATAGCAGCGTATATGAAGTTAGCACTAGCGGACACAGAGAAAGACACAGAAACGCACAAAAGAGAAAAGAAACTCACTAGTTTTCGAATGTTCGGTGGTCCAATACATGTACCTATTTTCGGTTTGCCTTAAAGCAAATCTCCCAGTTAAACTGAACATTCAGCAACACACATTTTTGCATAGTATGTGACACCTCGTATCAACTCCCTTTTCGCTGAATGTCATTTGGATACAAAAATAGAGACGTGTTTCTATCTGTGGAAAGCAGCAGGACTTTCCCTTTGCGAGACGAAGAAGCCAGGCGATGCGGGAAGGGCGTGTTCTTAAATATTCACGAGCGTTCGGTGAATGCCCTCCGTGCTGAATCGTTCCAATGGACATAAATAGCGTCCTCCAACAGTTCCGAGTGGCAACTGTTATTTTCTTCGTGAATAATCAATCCCACGGTGTAGAATCCTGAGACCACGCACGGATTCACTCTTCCTGGATAATTTGCATGCTGAGTTGCGCAATCCCTTTAATTAATGATCTTATTTGGTCAGTGATGGGCAGTCGAGGAGGCTATTCACGTCCCTTTGTTGTCCCCTACGACTATTTTCATACCAGTGGGAAGAGACGAAACATCGCACAGCACGAATCTGCCATTTAATTTTCATTTCCAAGTTTATTTTCCATCAATTACGGAAGTGAAACAGAAAATTGTGCGGTTGAACTACATTTATAATGGGTTTGCGAAAGATCGGATAGAAGAAAAGATAGGAGAAAATCGAAAAAAGTAAAAATCATTCATTTTAATAACTCATAAGAGTAATAACTAAAAAGGTATTTTAACCAGTAGCCTCCATATTTAATTCACTAATGTGCAATTTAGTTGCTTAGATTATCGCTTTTATGGCTGTTAGTAACTTGAGTTTTAAAGTCATGTTTATACGCCAAGAGAGAAAAATTTTAAGAAATAATATGTTTCAAACTCTAACATCTCAATTGTCTTTTTGTGGAGATATTTGGTTAAAATTATCATAAAGTTGAAAATACAAGTTGAGTTTCATATTTAATAGAATTAACGGATCAAGGTTTCAATACATGTAGTGCTATTATCAAGTCTTTCTATTTTTACCTTGAAAGTGACAGGCGATGCTTAAAACCATGTTCAGTAAATTTGATCAAGTGTAAATATTTAATTGTTTTGTGATTTTTATTTTAGTGAATAACTCTTTTTTGTGGGCTACAGAATGAAGGAAGTTCCGCAGTTAAGAATAATTTGACGAATTATTCAATCTGATGGAGCAGAATACTATTTCTACACAAATCCTAAAAAATACACCCACTGAAACAAGATAGTGAGTTTGGTGGCAATTGAAGTCGTCTTTATCTCTGTTGCATTAATTTCGAAACTCAAATACCCGTTTCAAGTTATGTGTAGTTATTTTCTTATTATTTGCTATACATTTATGGGTGCCCAATAAAGTTTATACATTTACGGGTGCCTATTTTCGTTTATCAATACTTGATTTGAGAAGTATTGCCTGCTTGTCTTTTTCTATTACCTATGAGTTTGGAGAGAGTAAAAGGGTAAGTAAAAAGCAACCTTTTCCCCACCCCTCACTCTCTCCAAACTCATAGCTGATGGCAAAAGACAAGCAGGCAATACTTTTCAAATCAGGCATTTATAAACTAAAATCCCATGGTTCTTATGTTAGCAAAACGGAGAAATTACAACACACGAGCCAAAGAATACGCTAGTTGTCAAAAATCAAAACTCCAAATCCCTCTTTGCAAAACACCTGATAGAATTTTAACACAATAGCATTTTTCCCCCGAAATACTTCATATCCTTCCTAAAGAATTAAAAATGGACGCTCTCGAACAAGTCAAGATAAGAAGGCACTTGGCAGACCCCAAAATTATCCTTTATAAATGAGCAATTGTACTCTACATCCCTCCGCACTCCTTTCCCAGAAACTAACCATAGAGGGAAATCAAAACCAATCCTCCAACGCACCTGATCGCCCCAACCCTCCCAATCTCGCCCCGATGGCACGTCACAGCCACGGTACTACCGCTTCTTTCCCTTTACCTTGCCCAAATAACCCCAACCCTCACCTTCAACATCCCACCCTTCCTGACCCCCCAACCTCTTTCCTAATCGTATATATTCAACTGCTGCATCATGTAAATGAACGTTGTACCTGATGATGCCGCAAGTCGGTGAAACGCATTGAATCTATGATAAAGTCTGTGGAATAGTACAAAATCTTTTAATATAGATATAAAATATTTCCAAGATGTGAAGCCTGTAACTGTACAATACATCTTAGATTGTTTTTTCAACCCGCTGAAATTTAAATCGCTACACATAAAACAACTCTACGGTCTCCACATCTCAGATAGACTTGGCACCTATGTGTACCGATTGAACTCCATTTGCCATTCAGTTAGTCTATTGAAGTGAACAAAATACAGTATACTGTAAATGCAAGAAAATAACATGAAGATTTTCCTTGATGCCAGAATTAAACCGAAGCTTTCAAGTTCATTGACCGAAGAATTAAATCCAAAAATGTTTACCGAAGTCATAATACGTACTATAATCATTAGTTTTCATCCCGAATATGGTAAGCTTAAGCCAATCCGACGGATATACCGGGGACGCGCCCCTGTGCTAACGGAGCGAATCCTATCTTGCCATAAATGTTGCGCCATCAAGTAATTGGACGTTTATGAATTGAACTTACGGTGAAATATGACTTCAGCCAGAGTACATAAAAAAACAGAATTACTTAGGGAACGTATTTCTCAATCCGCTATTATTACGTGTGATTTCTTAACACCCTTGGATAATATTCCTAAATCAGTGTTTGATTTATAGGTGCTCCAATGATTAAGCCCATTTAGCGGCATAAGCTTATCAATTTCAGAACTAACTTCGCAAAATTGTGTCCATTCATCAAGTGGACACTCATTTACTCTTCCATATTGTTTTTATTTTATTACTCATGACAGTATCAACCTCTCAAATTACCTGAGCTGATGTTCTCCATCCATCTTCGTCGTTTTCCCTTAACACACATACACATTATCTCCCGAGCACTTTGCCCGCCCTTCTCTTCAATTCTCTCTCTCGTGTTCAATGAATGCGAACTTGGCGCGTACGTAAATATAGTCCTAAAACTTAAGCAATATTCTTAAAATGAAAAGTGGAAGTATGAATAGTTGGTAAATTTGACATTGAGTTCAAATAGGTTGGGTGGATTCGAAGTATTTGGAATGGTAATGGAATGCTGAAAACTGTGATAGAGAGTAGGAAGATAGGCAAACGAGGAACGTGGAGGAATACGGTAGTTATGTTGGAAGGAATGAAAGGAGGAAGGAAGTATGCGACATTGTACAACAGTTGAATTTAGTGTTGCATGTCAATCGTGTCTCGTTGGCGAGGCTAAGAAATGTTTATGCCTTCAGACTGTGCATCTAAAACCTACCTCAAACGGTAGAATACCAAATATAAATAATATACGAGCTAAACATAGTTAACGAGCGCCTTGTGACCTCTTGGCTCATGCGTGACTTTAAGGAAAGGTAATTCTAAGGAAACACTTCAGATTATTCTATAACGCTAAGAAAAAATCAATGAAAAACATTATCAACAAATTTACTTTCTGTTGCAAAGATAATTGCTCCTAGTAGGTGAAGAGGCGACCTTCGGTGATGGTGCCATGTTCAACTACGTTAAGGTTAAGGCAATGGATAAACACCACAATTTTTCATCCCACGATTTCATGATGGAATTTTCTAGTAGAGTGTGGTGCTAAGGTTCAACAAAAACCTGCCCTAAGCCAGGTGGACTATCGCTATACTTTCAGCACCATTTAAAGTTCACCATTCCAGATCAATTTCGATAAAGGTTGAGGACCTAATGACATTCATTATTCTTTAGCGGTTGAATTTTTTTCTCCTTTTATGATTGCCTTGCTTTTAACCAGAAAGCTGAACTTGTGACCATTTTTGTTAAAAGTAAGGTGTGGCACCATTGCCTAAGGGATTTATTAAGTCCCTTTCGCATTCTTTAGGTAACTTTGGAAAAGTCTATACGATAAGGTAAGTTTGAGTAGACGGGAAAAGAGGATAACGACCTCGCATAAGGGGTAGTGTCCTTTCGCAAGTACAATGGGAAATCACCATTCGGCAAGGACTCGGAAAATAAACAGGATAAGCATCACTGGAGATGGGAATTTCTCGATTCTTCATTCAAATCCTTCTTTACCGCTATTTCAAATTGGTTTCAAACAAAATTTATGTCTCACATCAACTTTCCTGGCAAGGAGATAATAATCTACATTGCTTCATATGCAGATTAAATGGCACAACTTTGACTTTTTGAAGGCGACCGCTTTGGCCCGTTACATTTAGAACTCATCATTTTTTTATGAGGGTCTTCTTCTCTAATAGTACATGGAAAACATGCCTCTTTAAAGCGTAGTGATATGTGAAAATGAAAGTATAAATTTTTAGTGTTTCCATGGAATAAAACGCTAGTTTTTCCATGGAAATAGTTCGGGCATAATGATTTGACAATGGAACAATACCGTCATCTCTGACGACAGACACAGTAAAATGTTAACATTGTTCAAATAAATATTTGTTTTTAAACGAATTAAAACATTATAAATATGAATTGAAGTATTTGCCAACACTTTTTTGAGTATGGAAATAATGCCATTCATTTTTTATTTTCTTTTACGTGTCTATGAGATGTGAACACGTAAGAATATATCTACACGTTTCAAAGATGAACGCAGAAAGGTTGTTCTCGCTGATCCAATACAAGTGGCTGTGATTCAATCGAAGGGACAGACGTTTTGGCCATTTACCGAAAAGTCTCGGATCTAATATTCGTTAGGCATTTGGCCATCCCCAGTTTCACCCTAAGTGTGTGAAGTTACACGAACCATTGTCTACCATATCTTGCCAAAATGCGGCAGTAGACATATGGAAACACTGGCTTCTCCTCCCCCGCTATGCGAATTTCACGCACCATTAAACTTATGCGAGGTGAGTTTTTACGAGAAACCTTCCGGTTGATTACCATGGTTCACTTGGACATTTGGTGAAAATTGGCTTCATTCCTGGTAGAGATAAATTTCAATTCTAAATTTATTAGAAGTGTCCACCAAGGGCAGAACTTTAAATGCACCCAGAAAATCATAGAGATTGGTAACAATTAAAAAAACATTGTTTAGTGATAACTGAGAACAGATTTTCATAGTTTCGAAGAAATAAAAAAAAATAAAATCAAAATTAATTACCTTTCCCAATACCCAATTCACAAATCATTTTTAGCTATTCCAATGGCATTGTGGTCACGACCCTTGCTGTTCAGATAAGTAATTATTGCAAATGCGAAAAAAGAAGCTCAATTACATTGATGTGCATACATTATTGGATGAAATTTCCAAAAAAATCTCTTTATCAGAAAATGACATCCAAAACCAGGAAAATTGATAGATAATTGACTTAATTGGTAAAATTTCTTTTACCCTTATGGTTCAATTTACCGCCGTCTCTTCGACCAATCCTTCAATTAACATTGTAATAACTACGTTTCCCAAGCCTTTTACTTCTAGTATTCGTTTATAAAAGGTTACTCTAGAGTTAAACGTTTGTTTGGTTTTTATTACTTTGAATTTGTTAGTTTATCTTTTTGTTTCACTGTACACACATCGGAGTTGAGTTTTTAAACAATTTATCGGTAATGTTAGGAATTTTAGGACGGGAGATGGTTGAGTTAGAGACGGGATCCTACATAGGGTTCTTTGTGCGAGAATCCAATCTCATAAGTTGAGAATCTCATCTACTAATCAATATAGGATCCGAAATGAAATTCGATAACAATTATGGTTCTCCGAATGAGTAGAATTTAAATGAATTAGTTGCTCTTTGGTAAGAGAGTAGAAATTGTATCTGGCTGATTGTGAGGTGTCGGACGTTACATAATATCTTTTCTGTGCCCATTTTTTCCTATACTACTCACATAAATACTTTACAATGCTTCACTGCACATCCAAAGCAGTAAGTGTGGATATGCGCGAGGTCAATTCTTTTATTTCAAGGTGTTCCATCTATTAAAGGTAGGCATTGGAATTTCCCTAACACGGCTGCTTACGTATTTCTATGTGCCGTGCAACCTTCCTTTATATTTGGCCCATATAATGTATTTCTTCATGTCTTCGTAATTTCTGCCTTCCTTCACGCTGCCTTAAAAGCATTATTTTCCTTCCTCTACGAATTCCATTTTCCTAACGATCTTCCTGCTACCTTAGCCTTCAACCATTCCCTAACATTTAATATTTACTCCATTCGTTTTTTCTACATATTTTTTCTTTATTTCCTATTAATTTTTATCTTCACCCACTTTGCTTAAAACTCCAGCGTAAGCTTTCTTATCTGTCCAATTTATTTTATCGGTATTAATAAGGATAGTAATCACTGAAATACTGAGGATACGTGGAAGCACTTTCTTGAGATCACGCGCTCAGCAGTGAACAAGTTCATTCCCAGTAAATTTATAAAAGTTGACACGGAGCCTAGATAGTAGAGCTCGGTTATTAGAAAAGCATTTCGACGTCAAAGGTCATCTGAGGCCAAAATGAGAAATATTAGGGATGATATCTCCAGCGACAAAAGAATTGAAATCACTCATGATTACAAGATATCTAGGGCGAATGCCAAGAAGGAATTCCAGATAGCGTTATGGGAATTCAAAAGGAAAAGGTTAGAGGTCAAAGTTTTGAAAGAGAATCCGAAAGCATTTTGGTCCTACGCTATAGAGGTTCAGGGAAATAAGTCAGCTGTTAATTCACTCAAAAATGATAAAGGCGAAAGAGTAAACAGCAGTTTGAATAAGGCTAACTTATTAAATTCCTTCTTTCAAAGCCTCTTCCCTTAGGTCTCACAGAACGTCTCCGATTGTTTACCAAATCGTATCCGGTCAACCGATGCCCAAAATTGAAATCTCATGTAATGGAATAGAACGTTAGCTGAAAAATATCAAGCCTAATAAATCCTCCGTGCCCGACGAAATACCCGCTCGTATATTTCAGTATCTAGTTTCGGAAATTATACCATATCTAGAAATCAGGTACGAGAATTCGCTTGTAGATCGCAAGGTTCCCAGAGATTGGAAAACGGCTAACGTAACACCAATATTTAAAAACAGAGACAAGGAGGAACCTAGCAGTTGCAGACCTACGAGCTCGTATATCGAAAAACTTCAGGCACTACTCTCATTATTAGACGCTTATTTAACTTATTCAAATATTTACTTAGTGTTCTCTTCACCAATTTTCTCCTTACAAATGCATCTTTTGCTATCGCAATTCTTTTCCTAATGTCTCCATTCCTATGACCGTTTTTCTGTAAAATACTGCCTAAATAAAGAAGCTCTTCCACCCTCTTTTGTATTAGTTTAGATTTTTTTTCATGATGAAATATTTGATTCACCTTTCCTATTTCTCGACAATCTCATTTCTTTTGATAATTTTTGGTTTTTCCTCATCCCATACCTCTCACATTGTTCCTACAAAGAACTTTGTACTAACTACAATCACTTGGCTGCCTGAATTACTGCTGCTTGATAATCTGTAAAGCTAGCTGACTTAATCTTCTCATCGCCCACTTTTATTCCCATCCCGATTTCCCCTCTGCTACCCTTATCTATATCGTCTGATTCAAATACAAATTTTGAATAATTCACTTATTCCTCCAGCCTACTCCTGAATTCCGTATTGTCTCCACCAACCTTTCCCCATCTAAATGGTCGAATGCCTTCTCAAAATCCACGAAGCTCACGCTTCTTTGATTTTTAACCTTTTTACGTATATTCGACGTTTCTTTCAAATAATCGTCACACGTTCTTCAACCCTTTCTGGACCCAAACTTTTCATCCCCTAAGTAGTTGGTCGTACTTTTTTGTAACCTTACGTTCAAGATTCTTGGAACTGTCTCTGCTGCGTTTGAAATTAAATACTACCTTGATCAAAAAGTTCCCGGAATAACCACCGTGTGGCGCTCCCATCGTTCCGATTTGAGTTCTGTTTTTTTTGTTAAATTGTTACATCTGTTGTTGATATTCCCTTTAAATCTTAGTGTCATAACTTGACATTTGCAAAAGTTACGTAGCCAAGAGTACATCTATCTCTGTGTGTGTTGGCGATTTTTTACAATTGCAGAAATGGATTTAAATTTGCAACAACGAACTTGTATTAAATTTTGCGTAAAAAACGGATTTAGTGGCGCACGGACGTTGGAAATGTTGGAAAAGTGTTTCGGCAACGATTCTCTAAAAAAAAACGGTCGTTTACCAGTGGCACGAGCGGTTCAGAAGTGGTCGTGAGTCAATCGAAGATGATGAACGCAGTGGCAGACCATCGACATCGAAAGTCGGTGAAAAAATTGATAAAGTAAAAGAAATGTTGGTCAATAACCGCAAATTAACCATCAGAGAAATAGCGGAGGACTTGAACATTGCCTATGGATCCGCCCAAGACATTGTGGTTAATGATTTGGGTTTCCGTCGTGTAGCAGCAAAGTTGGTGCCAAAAGACCTCAATTTCATGCAAAAAAGAGACCGTGTTGACGTCGCAAAAGACATGATTTGCGAGGCTGAATCCGATCCCACATTCATCAAAAGGATCATTACTGGAGACGAGACGTGGGTTTATGAGTACGACACGCAATCCAGACATCAGGCAAGTGAATGGCGTTCACCAAATGAGCCGAGACCAAAAAAACCACGTCGTTTTCAGTCAAAAAAGAAGGCAATGCTGACGGTTTTCATGGATTACAACGGTGTAGTGCATCATGAATTTTTGCCAGAAGGCCAGACAGTAAACAAAGAGTATTATTTGGGCGTTATGAGACGTTTGCGTGAAGCAATTCGCCGAAAGAGACCAGAAATGTGGGCAGAAAACTCGTGGATTTTGCACCATGATAACGCACCGTCGCACAGTGCTATCATTATTCGTAATTTTTTGACGAAAAATGCAACAAATACCATCCAACAGCCACCGAATTCACCTGATTTGGCTCCCTGTGACTTCTTTCTGTTCAATCGAGTTAAAAAAACCATTACGGGGAACGCGTTTTAGCAGCCGAGAGGAAGTAATGGAAAAATCGCAGGAAGCACTGATGGACATACCGAAAACCGACCGTAACTTTTGCAAATGTCAAGTTATGACACTAAGATTTAAAGGGAATATCAACAACAGATGGACCAATTTAACAAAAAAAAACAGAACTCAAATCGGAACGATGGGAGCGCCACACGGTGGTTATTCCGGGAACTTTTTGATCAAGGTAGTATATTGTCCCATAGTCCTTAAACGTAACTGAAGTACACCTTTTCGGGATAGGAATAAAAATTGACCAAAGGAAATGTTCCTGTCAAATTCCTTTATCATAAATACTGCGTAAAAGTTCAAAGAAACCCTTACTTAAATTTTCCCCTAAACTCATCTGTAATTTGAGGGGATATCATCTATTCCTGCTGCCTTTCTCGACTTTACGTTTTCTAGACGTTTTTCCATCTCGTTGTCTTGTACTCCTAGACCCAAGATATCCTCGTCTACGTCGAATTCTCTTTCCACTTCTAAACTCACCAATCTTTACCAGGAAAGCGTTTCTGTGAATTCTTTTCATCGTCCCTTAGTCCCTTTTGGCTCTAATGACTTCTTTGCCTTGTACTTTGTCTTTTGTCTTGTCATGATCTAAGAGATTATAGCAAACATTGTTTTTCTTAGTATCAAACTGAGAATTCTCTTACATTTATAAACAGCGCTTTTACTTTTCCCTGCATCAAATATTTCTCTATATCTGCACCAAATCTTCCGCCACAGTCGAATAAAATAGAAAGAATTATCAACATGAATGATGATAACGCTATCAGCAATATAAGTATAAATCGACCTTAATAATGCCCGCACCTTCCCAATTGAAAATCTAAATTCTGGAATATTAACAGCTATACCGCTCAAAAAATCAGGCACGAAATTTAATTTAGGTTTGCATCAACCAAAAATTATGTCGAATAAAGTTAGACAAATATTCAGGAAAACTCACGAGCAACTTTATCGTTATCCAGGGAAAAATCAAACAATTGGTCTCCGGAATCATAAAATAGTTCGAACCATTTTAAATACCAAATGGGAATCAAAGCTAGTTAATAAGAGTCAACGAAAAAATTGATGGTCGAGAAGGCACGGAAAACCAAATTTGCTATGATCATTTTACCATTCAGGAGCATTGGGCTGAGTTAAATCATTGCATAGATGAGGCAGCAACAATAAGTCACTCATGAAGAAAGAGGATGATTCTTGAAACGCGGCGAGCAGTGACCCGCTAACAGCCATGGTATCACGAACAATGATCGATGGTATCCGATAGGGGACCCGTTAAATCATGCTAATTCCATGGTACGTAACACCAGTTCGATATGTTCCTTCCGACACCCACGCGATCGCCGACGCCCGCCCTTTAGCTCGGGGCGTCTTAAGCCGCCCACGTTGGAGTCCACGTCGGTAACTCTTCTTCTCTACTGCGGTGGGCCGTGGCTCAACTGCGCCCTTCTCCGGCCGCAGAAGTTCGCCGACCGCGCTCCCATCCGTTGTTAGCCACGTCTATCCATGATAAACTTCCGCGATGACGTGGCGATGCCGGGTGCGAAATTTGTGCGTAAGCGCATACTGAGCGTCTTTTCTTAAATGCGTTGTCGACTGGAGGAAATTAAAAGATTATTGAAATTGATCGTCTTGCTCTTTCTTAGACCCTAATTACGAGAGTAATTACTTGTCCACTTGATTCACGGGATCGCGGAAGGAGTAATTTCTCATTGGTTACGCAGAGATAGTTCTCATGGTGGAAAAGTCGGATTCGTCGCTAGCTGTCACGATAGAAATAAATGTATCACTTCATTATTTGCATATATGGGTTTGCAGTCATAAGGGAAGAAGATTTACGCCAAATTTACACCAATTGAGGTATTTTTTAAATTTATTGAAATTTTCTTTTTTATTTTATCGATTCAAAAAAAAAATTTGAAGCTTAAGTTGCCGTTAGCAACAACTTAGGTAATCTCTAAACGCACTATTTTCGATCTCTCTCTATGCTTTGTCGCTGAGACTCCAAACTGCAAAACGATGAATAGCTTGTGGTGCATATATATATATATATATATATATATATATATATATATATATATATATATATATATATATATATATATATATATATATATATATATGTGTATAATTAATACGAGCGGGCATTGAGACACCATATTGTGTGTAACACAGTAATCAACCCGAAGGTCGGTTTAGTAGATGATGGTAGAGATCACCCAGTACTAAGCCCTATGCGGCGTGTGAAAATTCACACATCAGGGTAGGGGAGACATCATATTACTCACACGAGTAGGAACGTTTTCGCGGTAGTCCAGTGGGTAGAACGTTGGATTGCTGACCGGAGATCTCGGGTTCGATTCCCGGGCAAGGCACTCTGGGCACCTGCAGCATAACCCATGCTATGTGATTTTTCGGGTACCAGGACTTCCTGGGAAACCACAACCGGCACAGGGAAAGAAACTGGCCCCCCTACCCTGATGTGTGAATTTCACACGCCTTCGGGCTTAGTACTGGGTGAAGTCTACCATCACCTACTAAACCAACCTTCGGGTTGATTACTGTGTTTATGGTTTATATATATATATATATATATATATATATATATATATATATATATATATATATATATATATATATATATATATATATATATATATATATATATAATATATATATATTTATATTTATATATAAATATATATATATATAATATATATATATTTATATATATATGTATTATATATATGTATATATATATATATATTTATATGTAGATGATTTCGTCGACGTAACACGGAAGTGTTGAACAACAAACAATATTAGAACGCATAAAAAGATCACTCACACGTTATTTCTTGATCATTTCGACGGAACTCTGCTCCGTCTTCTTCGGAAAATATAGAAGTAAGCATTAACGAACGAACGTAAGAAAGAAAAACGTGTGAGTGATCTTTTTATGTGTTTCTACTATATATATATATATATATATATATATATATATATATATATATATATATATATATATATATATATATAAATACATACACATACATATTTATTATATATAAATACATACACATACATATATATATGTATAAATTGAAAGCTTCGTCCAGAGCTATAATAAACTTTTTAAAGAATAATTCATTCTCCCGTTAATGTTGTCTTTGATGAAGCCAGCAACCCGGAGAGTCGTTTTCAAAACGAGCCACTTAAACTCGGTGTTTGGTCCGGATTTGAGTATGGATGAGGTTCGCTTTAAAGTGGGAATATTGTTGAACATATAATTCTATATGCAAATTGCACAACGAAAATTCTTCTTGTAATATAGAACACTTATAATTTTGAATCATTCCAATTATTAAATACTGGTACCACAGTATGTTCAGGTATAACATACTGGATAATTTTTTATGCACGTTAATTTTTTTAATGTTTCATGCAATTTCACACTCTTTCCTAAGTGTTTCTTCAATAATTTATTCAAATAACTTGAAATTCCGGAATACCTCATTTTGAGCCGTTTTTCTTGTTTGACTGTTTACCAGTAATTTCTCGAATGTTTCCCAAACCAAACTCCATAACTTATTCAAATTAATAGTACACATCCACCCACACGGTTAGGTATTTAATTTTATCATTGTAAAAAAAGATATGGTCGCGTCAAAAGTATTCCTCAAACAAATAAACAATAGATAAGTCTTTCAACGAAAGGCTTCAACGTATTTATTCAACATTATAGATGGAGGACCAAGTAAACTATGATACCTAATGGATTTTACAGATGTGAAAGATAAGTTGATTTCTATAGTTTTCCCTACGCAAAGCTTTTACCTTGATGCAAATATACTCTGAAATTATTGCACAAGTAAAAGAATATGACTTTAAATTTGGCATGGAAGTTTAGTGGTGTGTGATTGCAATAGGAGGCATATTTAATTCAATGCAAGTCATACGTGTATTAGTATTAATAATTATATGCGTTAATTTTTCGCTATTAAAAAAAAATACATTTAGAGAAAATATGACGGACGAAGATACAAAATGAATCAAAGGGAATTAAAAACTATGATGCTTTGAGAAAGGTAAAAAAATAAAGAGATAAATTCAATATATTTAAGACATGTAAAGACTCACTAAGAATCTCTGTTATCATTTCACATGTACAAGTAGTCATACACTTCACATGGCCATAACAGTGGCGGTTAAGCTCAAGAATAAAATCAGCTCACTAGATTTCTGGGACAGTGCGCAAATATTTGCACGTGCGTTAAAAGTCATTCGGCATTAATTCTGATAAGCATCCACTTACTAATCACACAGGAGGGCAAAACTTTTAACTAAAATACTAAACAGAAGTTTAGCTTCATGCGAAGTCACATTTGGAACATTTTAAGTTGAGTCGATAGTGCACTCCTTTGCCGGACACTCCATTCTGGAGCGTATCAAGGGGTATGTAAATAATGCTGTCTCCCAACTGTTGGTGCACATTCCCGAAAACGAGGAACCTTCTTCGAGCCATCATTCCGGGAATGTCTCGCCTGCTTGGCACGAGTAAAATCTTTATTGCTGCTATTTGGTGAGTTCATAAAACGTGAAACGCTGAGCAGAAAATGCGAGCAATCCTCATGGTGACTCGTTTTCTACCCACGCTGGTGGCACGAGAGGGACCAACCATGAATTGTTGGGTGTAAATGCATTATTATGGGTGCTAAATTATTTCTGTTTAGGGAAAGGACATCATAATCATTCAGAAAGTTCCACAAAGAATTTGGAAAACTCTTAGTTGAAGCTATAATTATATATATACATACATATTTCTCTCCATTGGTGCCGGAATCCAATATAAATTATAAATTAATATGTCACTCTATTAAATACATCTAATATTCAATGCTTGATGCTCAATTTCCACTTCCTGGTACATAAAATATTCAACACTCTAAAATAATATCCCAAAGGACATAAGATTTAGATTTTCCCTCGCAAAATCCATTGGACTACATCTATCTACTACTCAACGAAGTAAGTGTCAAGTTGGATCCATAGCGTGGATCGTGCCAAAGGTTTTGAGCACTATTGTGTTAGGGGTTAATCTTAGAGGTTATTTCAAAGGTCTTTTATCCGCTACTATTGCAGGCAACACGATAAGAGCGAGAATAAGTAACAGAATATAACACAAGCAGAAAACCATCGCTAGCTGTGAGTTAGTTATAAATACTGCACAAATGGTATAGGAAGAGTGATAGTTACATTTTTAATTATTTGCTATTTCAGTGAGCCTTAAGAAGCTGTGTTCTAAATGTTTTTATTCGTTAGTTCAGGAAACAGATATTACAAGGGTAACAGTCAGGTAAATGCATTCGATTGTTATTTGCGATCGACCTCTAGACGTCCTAATGACTTTCCTCTGGATGTTCAGCTTGATGAACTTTCCATAAGCACGTTTTTCGTAAATGTAAAGAAGTTAATTTCTTAGTTATGATACTGAATCTTTTTTATTTTGAAGTATAATATGAAGAAGAAATCTAAGTACACCCAATTATATCAAATTAAAAAAAGGTATACTATATCAATATTCTCCTCTCATAGAGTCTTGCGCAGTTACTACTGCATTACTGTATTCTAGAGAAGATATTGCTTAACTTTTAAATATGGTTTTATAATTCAGTGTTAAGCTCAGAAGTTTTAGCAGAATAATTAATTTTGTCAGTAAATTATTTCGTGGTAATTTTTATTTTGCCTTGAATTACTCCAGGCCATATTTCCTCTGATGTGTAGGTATATCTTTAACCTTAGTATCATATTGGGTTTACTGATTTACAAATAACTCACAATTTTTCAGTTGTATTTACGTAGAAGTACTGCGAAGGAATTATCTACAACTGCTGCCATTCTTTTAGCAGAAAAGATTCACCTTCTTCATGCGGAGAGGAGAATGTAGGAGTAGAGAGAACCAGCTTGGACGCCACTCTAAACGTAAAGCAACTATTAATCCAAAATGCGATATGCACTGGGTTAACTGTACTCCAAAGTTAAAGAGAATCATGTAACGACCACGTGTTACGTACCTGGTTTATGACCATCGCATTTCACAGGATAAACAGCAACTAAATCTGTGTCCATGTAAATCAGTCAACACTTATCAAAAATACCTATCTTGTGCCAACGTAAGAGTTCCACTCCTCGTTTTGAAAGGGAAAAAAATATTCCGAGGGAGCGACTGATGACTGAAGAGAGGGATATGCAAAGAGTGAAGGAAGTGAGAGGGATAGAGAGGGAGAGGAGAAATGGCGAGGAGGGGGGGAAGAGATGGAGGCCCTCAGGGTAATGGGCGGGGACGGATTTGGCAAGGGAGGAGGAGTGGGCGGATCTCGGAGGGGGGCGCTGGGATGTGGGTTTGTAACGGGGAGGGGGATGCAATGGCTGGCAGGCTCTCGGGGAGGGGGGGAGGTGAGCGGGGTGGATGGAATCTCTTTGCGTGGGCGTAGTGGAGCTGGGTGGGGGGACGGCGGGTTGGGAGGTCGCGCGGCTTTTGGACTTTCGGTGCGCGGAATTTTGAAGGGTCGACGAACCCGCAGTTACCATGGAGCCTCTGCTGCATCTACATGCGCCCCGGGGAAGACGGGCAAATGGGGGTGGGTGGCGGAGGGTCCCGGGGCAGGGGCCTTTATCGAAGGAACTTCATACATTGGAGTTCTAAGCGGAGAAATCGGTCATTTGTAAGAACAAGGCTTCAAACCCCCCACCCCCTAATAAATTATCTTGCCCTCTTTATCAATAATTTCTAACTAAAATATGCATATTCACAATGGGAGGTCAGAAGATGCCTAAAATTAACTTTTACTTAACACAATGGTATAAATTTGAGAAACGGGTGCAACGTTTATTACTCAAGAGTTAAGGTAAAAAAGTAGCGATTCCCATATTGCAATTTCAAAAGTAAATGACCCCATGCCTTTCATCTGAGAATATGTCTTTGGAATCCTTTAAGGCTGGGTGTCAATCAAAGTTACTTTTAATTTAGCGTCAGTTTTTACCACAGAAACATATTGATTTAAGCCTAGCACCAAAAGATGGTACCAGAGGATTTAATGTAAGCTATTTTAATCAAGTTAATAGCTTCGGCATTGCAATGGATAAATATCTTTCCTAAAAAATCATCTTAAACAACCTCTAACAAAGTCCAGTCCAGGAGGCAAATCGACTGAAAAAGTTTTAGGGCCAAAATAATCAACTCTCACAGTAAGTAAGAAGGATACATGTCAGCACAGTTTTTCTACCACGTATAAAATATTTTTCTCTCGTATATTCGGTTACATTAAATAAAATAAATACATATTGAATGTAAAAGACCTTTGAACTATGGATTTGAGATTCATTTGAATAAATCAGATGATGAAAAATATACTGGAGAATATATACATAGAATATAAATTTTTCGAGCTAAAAAATGCCAACGATTCAAAGTGGAATGAACGTATATGTCTATGATAGCAGAAGAATAAAGAACCATGTGGATAACTCTGCGGTTCAAAAGAACTAGATGGATTGGACATACCTTGAGGCACATTGGATTAGTTAGAAACATAATATGAGGGAAAATTGAAGGAAAGGTCCTGGGAGAAAGACCAAGGGATAGGTACAGAGGGCAAGTTAAGGACGTAAAACGGAAAAGCAGTCAAGTGTTGAGGGAATTAGCACTGGATAGAGAACAATGGATGGCAGCAGTAAACCAAAATTAAGATTGAAATATTGATGTATGATAACCTATTCAAAATAAGTCTGATGAATTAACAAATGCTTTTCAAAAAACATGAGTATATGCTACTAAGTCATCACGTACAATTTATGGGAAATTGATTCTGCGGGTCACTAAGACAATCATTCAGCTCAGGTCTTTAATAGCGTTTTCCATCTGAACTAGAGTTGTGAAACTTTAGGTGATTTCCAATTGAGTAAATTTAAAACAAATACTCGAAATCTAGTCCGATTGACGGGTCATCTGCCTTGGCGGCTGAGCCCAAGTGAAGAAACCAATTGGAGATGAAGACCAATATTTGGTCATCTTTCTATAATTATCAAGTCGAAAAACCAGATCCATAAAAAATGGCAGAAGAAATACAAGAATACTCAAATCCCAGAGATGATCGAGTGCAAGGAAGCCGTACTTCAATTTACACGGTATTGTAGACGTTTGTTGGCATAAAAATAAATAGTTCAACAACATCTAATGATAATTTTACAAATCATAATATATCGTGTGAATGAAATTGTGATTGAAAATGAAATCATCATATTTCCTCCGCCAAGGACTGATTTATTATCCAACGTCTCGGTAATTACCACGTAATGTTTAAACAGACAAGCCAAAACATTATTAAACCAATGTCTCCTGTATCCTGGCGCTTCCTTTGCAAATGCTGTTGATTTTTACTAATTAATGTGTACAAGTCATATTATATATGTATACAAGTCATATATGTTATGCTAGAGCATTAAGATTCCCATGTAGAATTTCTAACACAAGTATAATTTCAGATAATACGAGATTGTTCCTCGGGTTGTTGTACCTGTTTTATTTAAAACTTGGCAGTTTAAGAAGCTATACATTCAATGCGGCAGAAATTTGGAATATCCTTTTCAGATCTGAAAATATGGTTTTTTTGGAGTAGGTTTGACAACCTGAATGTTTGAACTATTCTCACAGAGTTCTTAATTTACTAAATTCCTTTATGCATTCTCTATCTGCTCACCCCAGTAAAAAAAACCTTAGATGGCTAAATGTAGGTTAATAACTGCAGTTAACAAATTTATGTGTCTATTTTATGGCTTCGTCGTACTAACGCATATAAAATTTCAAACCTAAGGAAGAAAAAATTACCAACTCCGCATTACTTAGTGAATATTGAAGACCTCACGCTATAATATTGCGAAAAACCTTTGCCAGAATTCTTGGTCTTACTTAAGCTAAAGCTAAAATATTGATTGACAATAAACTATTCTTCTCAATTATATTTTGCGCAGGTGACGTAAGTTTTTTTCCTGTTTGATCGGGTGAAAGGGCACAAAAGTCAACTCGGAATCCAAATGAATATGATAATCGAAAAAATGATACATCATCGGAGTCTTTTTTGCGAATGCAGGAATCAGTTGTTGATGGCTTGAAAGATGGCGAAGGAAACACTTTGCGGGCGGGGGCGGGTAAGGATTACAAAATGGCAAGACGGGCGTTCAATGCCGAGGATGAACGGGGTTGTCACTGCCCCGCACCGGATCAGATACGTCTACGTCATGTCTTATGCCCGGTGAGTCACTTGAAACTTTTGGCAGAAAGTGATGTGACACCGTTATACAAGGAAAAGAAAATAAAATGAAACTGGCGTTTGGAGATGAATTTTCCTTCCCGACTCGATTCACTTTTACGGGTTTATTGCAACGAATATTATGGAGGAGTAAACATGATTTTTCATATATTATCCGTTTTTATTTATTATTATTATTGCAATGCGATTTAGTAATCAGCCATGTGAAAAGATGAAGTTAAACCAATCAATAATTAGAAACAAGCTATGAAATATCCAGATCACAGAGACGAAGACTATTGCAATTTTCCACTCAATACTTGGAAAAATATTATTATTAAGTGGAAAATTGTAATAGTCTTCGTCCCTGTGATTATGGAACAGTTCCACCATATCACATCTGAATCTGTAATTTGTAATAGCCGGATCATTAGAAAGAAAAAATAATCTAGTCCAAGGGTTTGGCCATTCTTTTCTTGATGCTCCTGACGTTTACAGGAAGAGTTTTGAAACCATCTCCGCATAATTTGCTCCAACCGCCAATGCTCTTATTTGGGAAGGGATGGCTTTTTTACGTAATGCCTCTGAGTGAGTTAATTTAGTTGAAATTGAAAATATATCTGTGAAAAAGTGTAAGAAATATACTTGTATATTATCAATGGATTCTTCCATTATCCTTGGTGGACAGGACAATATCACCTAGATAAAATCTACTATGAATATGTCTAGGCGGTCATGAGAAAATTCTTTTCGCGTGAGCACGGATGCTGCGAGGCGATTCGCGTATTTCAGCCGCAAGATGATCTCTGCCGAACAATGACAAATTGAAAGTACGGCAACAAAGTTGGAGTGAGTTGGCAATTAATTTACTAAGCTTACAATATTTGATGATGTTAATGCTTCCGGCAGTGCAACATTATGTTTACGAAGAAGATTCATAGATTTAACACGTCATTCATTGTGCATAAAATATTGTAGTATGGCCCTATACTTACGTGTAGTGTAGTATGGCCCTAGACTAAGTATTTTGTCAGCAATATTTACCATTGAAATGCTTTTCATAGAGGGTTAAAACCACGATACAAAGACAGCAAAGTTTTTTGAGAATATGTTTCAAGCAAAATAACTGAAAAATGGATTTTGGAACTGTATCAATGAGTGTTCTATTATATTTATACTAATTTATCAAGTGAAAAAGCAGCTTCCAGAGCGACCAGCTAAATCCTCCCTTCCTAAGGTGATAGCCAGAGGCATAGTAGTTATTGCCTTAAGTCTCCAGACATAAAGGTTTCACACAATCTGATAACATTGAATGGATAAAAGTGCCTACAGCAGAAGTAAAAGTAATATAAGTAATTGAACATTGAGACAGCCATGGATTATTATGAAAGCTTTGACTCCAAGTAGAATTTTTAATATTTGATAAACCAATTTTTTTGAAAAGGTACAATTTGCTGTTTTAGATAGGAATAACAGGTAATGTTTTGAATACGCATACGTTTTATTTCATGGAGAGTTTCCAGTGAAAATATAACAAAACTAATGTTTTACGTACATGTATGGGAATAATGCTGTCATGAGAATAGAGAAAGCTTTTTTTTAAGTTTTAATACTTAAGAATCGGTCATTGCCCATTATCTCTTGTAACCCTCCTCATTACATTTCTTTTGCCATCCTTAGTTCAACTTCTATTCCAGGGAATTTCACTGAGCCACATGTGACCAGTCCTTTCCTGATGTAAAAAATAATAATGTAAAAATCACTTCCCAAATCAACATTTTAAATATTTGATGTTTGTTTTCTAGCAGTAGCCTCATAGAAATCAGATGGGCTATAATAATCGGTATTTATAAACCCAATCTACCGGTTAAGGCAGGTTTAGATGACACAACTACCAAATAAAAAATCTTATCTCTCCTATGAAACCACAACACAATATCTTACTTAGTTCTGTCCAACTTCCTTATCCAATAGGACTTCGAAATATCTGCCCCTTCCTCGTTTGCCTAATATTCTCCCACTATCACAATCTTTAACATCCCATTGCCAGTCATTATGCTTTGCATCCATTTTTCCTATCTCCTAATGATTTCTCCTTATTATTTCCCTCTCCTCCCCCACCATACCCAGCACTTCCTCATTTGTTTTTTCTTTCTGTCAACTTCATCTTCTCCATCCTCCTCCAAACCCACATTTCAGAAACCTCCAATCTAGCATCCTAGCATCCTGCTTTAAGGACCATGTTTCCGCACCGCACACAACTACACTCCATATCAAAGTTTTAAACAGCCTTTTCTTAACATCCTTACTCAACGTTCCTGCCATCAATTCTCACCTTATTGTGAAATCCTCTTTGATTAACACGATTATAATCCTTATGTACCTAATAATTTGAACGTGTTGGTTCAAAACACTACCGAGATACGTAAACTGTTCCACCTGCTCTAGTTTTACCGATTATGTCGTTGACTTTGAAGCATGAAGATAATATAGATACATATGCTAGACAAATTAGTAATGAAATAACATGGTATAATCTGGCATAATGACATAATCTGAAGTCATTACCAAATATGAAAATGGTCAAAAACTGGAAATGAAATGACGGAATAATGCACAAATGGCAGCGCAAAATAAAATTATACACGTATTTTAAATTAACCTGACGCATAGAAGATTGACCAGCCTTCTCTTCGCCTATGACTAATGTGACAATTTACTTATCCTTAGTAAACTTTACTAAGAGGTAACAATCAAATTAATCAAGAAAAATTTTATCCTGTTCAATAACCTCCTTAGCCCATCAGGAAATATTGGATTAACCTACAAAGGTGACAAAAGCAGGAAATTATGCAATAAATACAAGTTTCTACAATATGAGATGTAGAACGTCTTATTATAAGGATACAAAAGAAAACATATTTTCCGTGATCAAAGTACTATAAATTCGAATTGCAAACCCAAATGTGGAAATGGAAATTGCTAGTTTACTAGTGATCAGTGTTTTACCCAGATTTATATGATCTTATTGAAAAAATGACTTGGCATACAAGGTGAAAACCTTAATTGGGTGAAAGCCCAATAGCATTTGATTTAATTGAAAGTCATCTAACGATTATTTTCATTTAATTTATAAATCTCTTGCTCTACGCACGCTTCGTTTTATTGAAGAAACGGATGCTTAATCTGCGATTGTGATTATATCCTTCGTGTGCATAAATTGCATTGTACGTTTCTCCAAGCTCCAAAAAATGAGGAAAGTAGTGATCTCAAGAGGAGAAATGGGGCATCTGAAGTCTTCCGAGGCTTTATTAACCTCTGACCGCAGGAATACGTGCAAGGTCGTGCGCAGGTAGAATATGAAGAGCAAACAAATAAAACTGTTTAATGAAATTGATACTGAGAACTCCATGTCCTCATATACTTCAGATAAGAAAGAGACGAACGGTGCAAAAAGGCTGGTTAACAACATCATTGAGGGCAAAATGGAAACTATCACCCCTAGGCCTTTCTCAGTAACTCCTAACCCTTGCGGGGTTACCATGATGAAAGTGGAGCATTAGCATTATCATTGCGTATAACGTGAGATTAGGAAGGAAGGAGACTTAGGGCACAGTTGTGCTTTTATTTTTACTTCTTTAGCGCAGAAAATCAAGAGATCACGATTCCGCAGAAGTCATTAATTTTTCTCATTTATTCTTTTGGGAAGAAAATGAGTTCTACAATGATAAGGATGATGGATATTTTGACAGGTTTACGTATCATAGACGTGGGAATAACATGTGATGTTAACACCCAGTTTATCTTAACAACAGAAAGTATAATAAATGGCCCTCCCTCTATGAATTGAGACGCGAGACGTCTCCGCATATCAAGGAAGAAAACTTCCTAAGAAGGTGAAACCAACTTCTGGTCGTTTTGACCACGTGGTTTTGAAACATTGTTAAACTCCGTCACCTTTCACTTGTTTGTTGAATGATTATTGTGAGGAGACGGCGATCCACTCTCCAAAGGCCTTCCCCATTAATTCTATATCAATGCGGGTGACGTAATAGAAATGATAAATTCATTTCAGAGTTCAAAAACACGACGATTAAATTCCGTCACCACCCTTCTTGTATCTTGACTTTAACGGAACAAGAAAATTATTTTACTGTCCGTGCTAATGAAACTACCAAACGAAAACTTGGAAAAGCACTAAACAGCGTCTTTTACGGATACGAAGGCAGTATAATCCTAGTGCCCGTCCTGATAATTATTACCGAAAAATAGATAAAAACATACATTCGCGTGTACACTATATACCAGATGAGGCTGAAAATATAACACCATAGAGTTGTATAGAAAAGTATTGAATTATTATGCCTTGAGAAAACATCGTCACATTTAAAGTTATTTTACACAATTTATAGGCATTGCATTTAATTAAGAAATGAGATTATAAACATTTAATATCGGTCATATACTGGTTAAGGTAGGGTTTTGGATGGAAAAAACTACCAAATAAATATGTAAAGACTCATAACAAAACACAATCCAGCAACCTACTCTACATCAGGTCCATCTTCATCTCTGAGTACTTCCTTCCTCCCTTCACCCCGTCCAACATGCCTATCCTCTTCCTGCCCATTCTTCGTTTGCCCACGTTATCATTATTACTATGATGGTATAAATTTGTAGTTTTTGCATGCGGTTTTTTTCCTTCATAATTACGGATGATGTCCTAACACCCCCGCCACACGCCCTTGCGGCGGCTTGTGGGGTATTAAATAGATGTAGATGTAGATTATCCCCTCTATCACAACCGTCAATATCCCATTGCCAATCAATATGCCTTGCATCTATTTTTCCTGCCTCCTTACCATTTCTCCCTAAGGTCTTATATCCTCTCCCACCATGCCTGGCACTTCTTCATTTGTTTTCCTTTCTGTCCACTTCTCCTTCTCCACACACACATTTTCATAAGCATCCAATTTACGCCTATCACCCTGTTTCAATGACCTGTTGCCGAACCATATCTAACTACGCTTCACATCAAAGTTTCAACGAGTCTTTTCTTATCATCCTTGCTCAACGTCCCTGTCATCAACTCTCACCTTCTTGTGAAAGCTTATTTGCCCAACGTAATTCTTTTCCTCATAGTATTACTATTGTTTTGACTAATTTGGTCGAAAACACTTCCGAGATATGCAA
The DNA here is from genome assembly GCF_022747635.1 of Hetaerina americana. Lineage (NCBI taxonomy): Eukaryota > Metazoa > Arthropoda > Insecta > Odonata > Calopterygidae > Hetaerina > Hetaerina americana. Next base: position 10,366,555 of record NW_027286181.1, on the reverse strand, counting down.
ACTGTTCCACCTGCTCTAGTTATTGACCTATTTTAACGTTCAATCTAGCATTCTTTTTCCTGCAAAACTGCATACACTTTATATTAATTACATTTATTTTCATCCCATATCTATCGTAATGAATTTTAAGTTCACTCGTCAATGCTTGTAACCCCTTGGCTGAGTGATAAAAAAAAAGTATGATGTTCTATACACATATTCTTAAAAATGTACGGGTAAATAAAAACAAGTATATAGTATCATCACTATCCCTTCTAATAGGAGCGTCGTGGTAGTTGGTAGGGCCCGGGATCGATTCCTCCCGACGCCATTGGCTACTCTGCTGCACCCAATCTGTGTGATGTTTTAGGGAGCCAGACCTTCCCAGGAAGCGGCAGGTCGCACAGGGAAAGGTGCTGCCCCCATATTAGATTTATGTATAAATTTCACACGGCATCTAGGGTAATATGAGGCGAGCACCATTCTCACTCACCCAAACGACCTTCGGGCTGATTACTGTGGCCGATCGTTTCTCGCATTTCTCTTCTTTGACCACGCCTTACTTTGTTTGTGTATTGAACAGCGCCCCGTGGTTGAACTTAATGCCCTCAAATCTGGTTCGATTCATGTCGATGGACAGAGGAATAGAAGAGCAGATCGGATGGTACGCTCCGATGAGAGGAGGAGAAAGGATGAATGACGGGAGCGGGAAGTTGGACCAACTGCGGTCGCGGAATAGGCAACAAGACTACCTAAGGACGGGGACCATCTTCAAGTGAAACTGCTCCATCTCTCGACGGAGGGAGTGAAGATAGGCGAGAAGACAGCATTTACGAACTTTGGTCGGGAGCGATATACGGAAGGGTGGGAAAAATTAGTTTATGTCTATTGATGTAGCAACCTGTAAGCCACCTCTAGGGTGTGTGGCAGGGGATGGTTACACACGAGACCACTTTTGGCTCAAAATACTTCGCCCCATAGCACGGTCGGATACTGCTATTCTGTTGCCTGTTTATTCGTGGGAAAATGTCCTTCACTTAATCTCTCTAATTGTAATCACACGAGCTCTCCTACCGTAGCACAATGGGACTTATAATACATTTTCAACGTCATAAAAGCCTGATCATCTATGAGTGTAAGTAATATCAATAGCTTTCGCTTGTAGCAGGTAATAGCAGTGGCTTTCGCTTTTTTATCGAAAGAGAAATAATTAAAAACAATAAGTACCTAATGATGTGGTCAAGGTATCCAGAATTAAATTAAATATTATATCATTATTAAGGTGAATATAGCTTTTTCTTAAGCTGCAGCTACAGGGTAAAATATTTTGGATATGATTCTTCAAATGACGTTTCCCCCTCCCCAGACGGACATATATTTTATTGCCTACGAATAACTATTTACACATTCAATTTTTCCTGGCTCAACCTTGTGGAAATTCATTTTAATGAAATTAAGAATACATAGTAACTTTCCACTGTCCTTTATTAGCGTACAACCGGTTTCAACGCTCAAGCGTCATCATCAGGTACTTAAGAAATTAAGAATAATGAAATTAAGAATACAAAGTACCTGATGATGACGCTTTAGCGTTGAAACCGGTTGTACGCTAATAAAGGACAGTGGAAAGTTACTTTGTATTCTTAATTTCATTAACTATTTACACATTGATTTCTTCTTTCAGTTTTCAACTACTAAGAGAACGTCATTAATAATTCTGCGAGTAGCAATAGCTGGGCCCAAAATAAAAAAAACAACAGTGGACAATAGGAGTAGATTCGTAAAATATGAGGTACTATCCACAAATTTAAAATGAACTTATTTTTCTCCATCTTAGATTTATCATCCGGTGCGTCGATTTTGACGATACAAACCTGTAGTGGCTTCATTTATGAAATTTGTTTTTGTTTTCTCAATTAGGTAAATGTTATATGTACAGTGTTTAACCTCGCTCATGTTACAATTAAACAATTGCATAGTGTAAAAATCATTCGTCTTGACCGGGATTCGAACCCGGATCCCTCGAAGTCCGGCCGAGTGCTTAAGCCAGTTAAGCTATCGAGGCATCCTCTTACAGTAGGAAGTTTACACTTTGCAATTGTAGCATTGTAATGCATATTAGCGGATGACTCCATCAAAACGTTACTGCCATGGCATCTCCCGGAGTTTCTTGTACGAGTAACTCGCTTATAATATTTACGATTTCCAAGTCTTTAAAGTAAAGTATTAAAAATGATGGGTACTACTACTTCAAGTTTTTTAAACAGATTTAACTCGGGGAGCGAGGTTTTCGCAGGGAAGAAGAACGCAGACGTTGTCTCGGGAATTACGAAATCATCTCCTTCAGGTTTTCAAATGTTACCTCGCAGTAATGGGTGCAAGGCCAATGCACGATATTTTCGATTTTCAGGCAACCAAGTAAAATCAAATCAGCGGCAGAAAATGTGTACACACAATGACTTTTTATTTTTTAGCGAAAAAATAATACGAGTATATTTTTTTAAATTTCTACTTTTTATTCAGTTTAGGTTTTTTTGGCCATAAAAACATTGAATAAATATCGAAGGCAACTACATTCGTTCACTTAAAAACACATTTGAAAATAACTATCGGAGTGAATTCAATTTATTTTTTTAGAAATCAACACTTCGAGCCTGTTTCTTCTTAAATATACATTCTACCAGCATTTTCGTTGAGCCCAAAAATATTGATATCTGGATTATTTCACTCCTTATTGGCTAAAGATAGCATCATTTCTATGATGGCAGCAAAAAGCGACGTCATTCCATTACAAATGGGCTTGATTATCCCATTTTTATTTGCAATACATATGGGCTTTCCCGGTTAGATTTATCATCGCGATATATTATATCTTTAATTTGATTTTTTATCATATCTTACAGGTAAGATTTTTCTTACGCAACACGTGAGTTTTCTAGATTAAGTGTAAAGTATGGCATTCTGTTTCGTGGATTTCTTGGAGTAGGAATATGGAATTGCGTCTCAATTTTAAGGAAAATTTGATTTTTAAACTAATAACGGTTTCAAAAAAGTCGATAAAAGTAAACAACTAGCGAAAAATCAAATTTTTTACGATTTTTGCTTTGCATTACTATAAGCATCACAAAGGTAGGTCATTAATTATTGGAATAAAATTATAATTGTATTGAAACATTTCTAAGCCAAACTATGCCAAAGTGTGTCTATGCGCTGGTTATTTTCCGTTACAATATAGCAAAAATGTTACAAAATCTAAGTTGCCATAATATGACGGGATTCCATAAATGGTTATCACATAATTGATTACGGTAGAATATTCAGTGTTTAGGGTATCCGTTCCTATTAAAGAAATCTGATTGACACATCGATTGTATTCCAAAGGAAGCAGTATTAAAGTGACAAAATCACCTCAAAATTTATGAAACAGGGGAGTTCTTCGCGTCAAGTTACACTGCGGATGTATAATCTAGGGTATGTAAAACTAAGGGCTACATTTGATTAATCTAATCTTAATGCGAATGATGTTTGTATCGGCCTCACAGCAAACGAACATGTAATCGCCGGACACCGAAATTCGCTCGGGTGAATATCCACGCTGAAATGCGAGAGACGAACAGCTTGTCCAACTAGCCGAGACCTATGCTTTAAAGGCGACAGCAATGTGATTGCATTTGTCAACGAAATAAAATTTCCCTCAGATGAATTTATTCTAAAGACATCAAAGATATGATAGAAACTCTGAGGTGCGTGTAAAGCTGTGAGGTGTGTCAGCATGGTGTTTTCTTTTAGATTTGAACATGACATTCTGAATCCGTAATATTAATCCGTGACACATACATAACAGTTAAATGATGTTCCACTGCTGACCAAGCTGTATCTCCCCGTAAGACTTCCCAGTCTACCTAAGTACCGATGGTAACCCATCGCATAGCAACGGCACTACTGAAGAATGTTGTTGAATTACCAAGATTATCCAACCCAAGGATAAATGCTTACATTTTCCGAGTTGTGTAACTTATTTTCTACCGGAGCAAATGTTGCACGCTCGCTAAATTTATTGGACAAGCTCCATGCCTGAACGCGGACTCGTCTTTTGACACACGATGGCCGCACTGAATAACCTTTGATGGGGCACCAATGTTTTTTAGTTGATACGGAGGAATGAAAACAACGGATGAAATTGGTCAGCATACACAGCAGAATTTAAAAAATCAATTGACCGTTATTCAAAGAACTAATATGAAGCAAATGGGGTGAAATAACTGCGGTGGAATGAGCAGTGCTAGGTCTGGAAAAATTACCAAAACGGGGAAATGAGGGCGCTTTACAGGAAAATGAAAGATCTTTCAGTTTTTTAGAACGAAAAATCCTTATTTTCTCCTAGACATATGATCTGGAAAATCTATAATGATCCGGAAAAAATTCTGGAAAAGTGAAAAATACGTAGAAGAACTGTGAAAAGAATGATCGATGAGGAAAGCTTAGGAGCAGGCATACTTGATTTCACGATGTTTTGTAAACATTTAGAAAGGAATATTTAAAGATATTTAATCCCAATAAATTTTATGCAACAATTATTTAAGTTCATTCAGATATTTAGAAATATATATATTTATAAATATTTTTTTTATTTTTATTAACAATTATTAATATATAATATTATGTTATTCTTAAGCAGCTGTACAATGAAGTCTATCATGCATTGAAGTCATTATTTATTTACCATTACACTCTGTGTACAATTTTTACCATTTGTGTGATTTATCATATCCTGGTACTGTTCCTCATTTCCTATCGTTCAACTCTCCCCGGATGAATGAGTAAATCAGGTAATGGTGTACGACTGTGTGCCTAATAACGTTATCCCTTCTTATTTTCACAATATTTCCTAAACCTCATTCTCACACATCCTGGAACGCCGAATCTATAAGAATTCTATGCTCCGTGTTATAAATTTATGTTTTCACTAGAAATTGCAATTGAAATTGTACAGGGATATCCATAGCGAAACTAGTTAATTCATTCTGTCTATGCGTGTATTATCCAGACATTAAAGCCATTTTAAAGACATCGAGCTATTGAAACTTTTGTCCATAAACATTGTGATTTTCAAACTCAGTTTACCATCGCAAACTTTAACATAACATACTATGATAATGCATCAATCAAGATCATTCTCTCATTTACCATTACAATATCACGGTCTCGATATAAACGCATTAAAATCATCAACATCTACACAATATCTTGCAAACCGCCTCATGGCCTTTGGTGGGGGTGTTAGGACACCACGGTTAAGATATAATGCAATTATTTGCAAAACTTGGCCTGCAACGTTCATCCGTACACCTCCGAGTTGGTAGGTGTGTAAAGTTTGCTCGCGTTTTTTTTTACATTTTAAGAAGTGTATGACTGTACATTTTTTAGAATTTAAATTCAAACTTCCATTTGGGATCACTGCAAGATATACTTCATAAAGGTTCTGTTTGTGACGCAGTGAAAGTCAATATGGCACAATATTATGTAGGTTGTTTGGGCCAATCAGAGAAACAAAGGAGATTGACATCACAATAACGACATTAGATTTAGATTAGACTTTTTGATTTATTTTGCATTTTGGTGATTTGTGAAAGGTTTTAATAACAAATTTTCCAATTTCAGCTCTGGAAATCTTAAGGTACGATGTGAGGCTCGAAAGCTAGATGAATTTTGCCCATCTTTTCCAAACGATGCATGAATTTTGATGAACGAGGATTGCTCGGGAAATAAAGCTAACAATCGAATCTCGGGCTTCAGTCCGTGCGGCCGGCAGTCGTCATCCATCTCGCACTGTCTTCTTCTGTCTCTCTTTCCACTCCCCTTCCTGCCATTTCTCTCCTCTCCCACACTTCCCTGACTCTCTCTTCCTCCCACCTACTCTCACGGCCTTTGGCGGACTCAATCAATCCCCTCCTCCCCCTTTACACGGGCGGACACTCTCAACTTGTTGCGATAGCGATCCGGGAGCATCCGTTACCACGAGACTCGCGTCTCTTGCGGGCGCACGTGTTCGGGGGCGGGCGATATACACGTCACCCTCCCTAGCCACCCCACACCCCTCCCCCGCCATCCGTATATCAATGCTCAACCCCTCCCATCCCACGACCACCCTCCCATCACTCCTCCGCCCCATCGCTTCGAAAAGTTATTACAACCTCCGAAGCGTCGCTCATGCGGCCGTCCTCGATGGCGGTGGAGAGTTAATTAAGAGACGTCCGCCTTCCGCGGTAATTATTTATTAAGCGACGGAGCAATTTTGAGACGATAACTTCTCCTTAATTAGCGGGGTAAGGATTTCACGGAAATGCCTTCAAAAGGTGGGCGGTAGTCCACAAAACGTACGAGTTCTGCGCGCGAGAAATGAAAAGAAAAACGGTGCGAGCGGTGTTTCAATGAACCCCAAGTGAAACTGTTCAGGTGTTGGCCAACGGATGCATGAGAATGCATTGCCAAAGGGCATTAAATCATTTCAAAATATGTCGCCGGAATCGGTTGCGGTGGAGATCAGCTAGACCGAATCATACCTATTCTTCCTATTTGCCCGCAGGAAGCTCATCATTTCCGCACACGTCATGGAAAAATACTCAAAGTTATTTGCATAAGCAAGTGAGGTTTAGGTTGCGGGGAAATTGATTCCGAGATTTTTTGTGAAAACTTAGCAAAGAGCAGTTTTTTGTACTTTTGGGCTGTTTCGGGGGTACTTTAAATGGTAAAACTTTAATGCTAAGACTTTGAATTTTTTTGTGAAGTAGACTGTATTCTAAGACTGGCACAAGGTATCATATAGTATGATAGTATGGGAAAAATATAATAATTGTGTCACATTTACGAAAGGCAACTTGGTGTCTCAAGCATCGAAAATACGACCATAATGTAATTTACACATATGCTAATTTAAAATGAATATAAAAAGGTAATGATGGAAAAGTTACTGAAGTGCATTATTTAAGAGAGAATTCATTGAAGATCATTTTTGTAATTACTGGATCGTATAAAACAATAAAACTAAATTGTCAAAGCGTAACTTTATTAGATAACATAACCGAAATATTCGGGATAAATTACGGCCGCATTAACGAGAGGCAAGTTTAAGGTAATATTCCCAGATGATACACACATATGCTCGCAAAAGAACGTTGATAAAAATTAATAGAAACAAGGTCACTACTTTTGGACCTACAATGGCGGCATGACCCCCGAAAGGTAAACTACTTCTATAATTGCTTTTTTACATGTTTACCCCTACATTTGAATGCCTTTATTTTTCACATGCATTTTTATATGATAATATGGCTACCAATTACTTTTCTGGCAAATTTGTCCGTCTATAGAGGCAAAATATCTGCCGAAACTCATTTATTCATGTGATTTTCCTCTTTGCTGCGTTCTTAATGCCCGTGTTTTATATTATTTTCGTCCCTCTTCGGCATTTTTCCACGAGTATGTTTGTGCGCATACATTTGAATACAAAGAAGGAGGACAAATATAAAAAAAAATCTATGCTCAATTTGTTGACGGTAAGAAATCGAAGACATTCCAACTGCGAATGATCGAACACCTCGATGATATCGGCGATACATGACAACGACCTCCGTGAACTTCCGGGTGCACCCTTGGACGATTACGCCAGCCCGCGCCCGTGCACATGCATGCGCTTGTATCGAACCTCCTCCGTGTCGTGTTTTGCACGCCCACGGTCGGACAGTCCGACGCTCTCGCACTCATATCGAATGGGCGTCGCAGGCGACGATGCTCCCTCGAAGCACTGCCGTAACTTTAACCCACCGCAATGCAAAGTAGTATGGGAGCGAACTTAACCTCTCCATGATGATGCGTACGCGTCTACTATTCGTAAGACTCTGAAATTGATAGACTCTCGATGGTTCCGCTGAAGGTTGCACGCTGTATTTAGCCGGAGCATATGAGACAAGAGGGAATTCTATCACTATTTCCGCCAATATTGATGAGGAAAATTGCCTTTCATAAATGATTTTGACGTAGAAATATTCCCATATGGAGCTAAAAATAAAATTTATCGATGAGTATTGCCTTTTTAATGAGTTAATAGAGGTATTTATTCCACGATTAATACAAAATAGTATCATTTTGTGTTCACATGATAAAGTGTTAATACGTCCATGATTATATACTATTTTATTACAAAATATAAGCGGTTTTTTAATTAGCGTAAACAGTTTATCGATTTGTTACAACTAGGGCTGAGTACTGGATACTAGATGCAGAAAAAATATAAAAAGAAAAGTAGCCGTTGTGAAAATGGTTACGCACGTAATAATTCTTTACTACACTTAAATCAGATATCATTTTAATTGGTATACACATACGTTGCCATTATATAATTAAAATCAGGATTAATTTAATTATTTCGGAATGTATCACACGAGCAAAGAATAATTTTGTGTGACAATAACTATGAAAAGATTATATGAAATGTCGGATGCTTGAATGGTTTACGGGATAGCGGAAAGGTATGCGGGGGCAAAGTCGTGTCCTGGCGCGCATGCGACGGTGTCAGAAACGGGGATTTATCGGCGCATTGATTTACCATGGAATTCCCTTCGAGAATAAGCCTCAACGGTCTCTAACGCCCTTAGAGGCAAGGGTCGATGATGGGCACAGGCCTGTAACACGTCGGCTGAAATCAGATCGAATCACCGCCTACGGAGGGGTTCCCTGGGGTGATTACTACAGGGGTGGATACCTTCGACAGAAGGGGGAGTCACTCATTTCACGAAATGGGTAGTGAGAGGCACCAGGATAAAGAGTCTCTACGACAAGGAGAATCAGGGACGGGCAGGGGGAAAGGGTAATCCCCCGGAAAATAGAAAATGGGACGCGACAAGGGGGAGAGCGAACTATGGCCTTTGAATTAAGTGGGTGGAGATGATATGCAGAATGGTGAACTGCTTTATAAAGGCTTACAAGACATTAACTGTGTACGGCGTGGGATATCTCGCTGAGTAAATTCAGCTAGCAATTGGCAAAACAAGGTGTTATTCAGCAATTTACTCTAAAAACGATGGACATGAATGCAATTAAATTGCTCAGATATGGGAGTTTGAAAAACCGTAAGGACAGAAAACATAAATGCATGCAAATAAACGAGCTGTAGCTCTCTCATGAATGTTGCAAAAGATGCATATTCAACGTTTATACTTTTTAGCCAACATCATATGTCATTCATATCTCTAAATGACATGTATTTTCTTTTCAGTCATAATCTTTATATTATTACCTTAGCCTCAACGCTATGGGTTGAATAATATCAATTAAATCCAAGCCAGTGTAAAAATGCAGTTAATTCTAAGTTTCAATTATATTAAAAACTTTGCTCCACAAAATAACTTGAAACGGACAAAATCATGAAAAATCTTTTATCGATATCGCAACTACGATAGTGTACGAAAGGGATAACATACATGTATATTTATCAAGTGAATTTTGGGAAGAAAAGCAGTTTTTAAATAATTTAAGACATCTCTTCAACCGTCTTGCACCTTGGCATTAGAAAAATCCCCTTTTTTACTCTTAATTGGAACATGAAATTTTTAACGCATATTTTTTTAAGGATATATGCAGTAATGGATTATTTTAAGCCATTTTTTCAGGTATATGACGAAATAGAATATGTATGTATGATTGACAAATTTGGTCAGGTCTATAGAAATCAATCCTTCTGAGATTATCGCGGAAATTTATCTAACGCTAAGCAACTCGCAGCCTGAATTTGCACGAAGCCAACTGCTATTTTTCATGACTCAGATCTGGCCTAATCTCTTAAGGTTCAAATCTTAAATTTATTCCCAGGCTGAGTCTAAGAAAACTCAGACATCATATTGAGTAATGTTTTCAATTTTCGTTTACGGCCTGATGGACCCCTAAATCTCTGCGGGTAGAATATTTCTTCAGTTACCCAAAAGTAGATGTTTGTTCTCACTCGAGTATCTGTTTAAGAAGCAGTCCCTACGAGTATTTGAGCGTGACAGAGAGGATAGCTTCTCCAGCGTATATTTAGCCTTAGAGTACCGGGCAAGAGGGGCTCTTTGGCGAGTACCAATCAGCCAGCCACATAACTTGATAACTGCCCTCTCAATGGATTGAGTTTGAACTTCATTTCTTCGCCGAAGGCTCTGCAGTATTGGTACTGCGCTACAAATATTCCGCAGAAAGTTCATTATTTAAAAAATAATATTCGATGATTTATATAAATTTGCTATAATTAATAATTCGTCGATAGAGTGCAATGATAGCTGGTGTCTAGAAATCCAAAAGAGGCAGGAAAGATGGAGGCAGAGCGTTTTGATTGGCAATGAAATGTCGAAGGCTGTAGTGTATAGGGGAGGGAGTTTAGGAAAGGAAGGTTGGTGGAGGAAAAGAATAGGGATGTTGGACGGAATGAAGGGCGGAATAAAGTATGCGACGAAGAAATGATAGTATGAATGTGGAAAGAAAGTAACTGAGGAAGGACTTGTTGTAGTGTCGGATGTCAGGTTGTGCTTTGTTAGGAGAGACAAGGAAATGTATCGTTGTAACATTGTACAGTCTGTGTCCATAAAAAGCTTTGAATTTGACCACTATAACACCAATATCAATTATATAAATATTATCTGACGTAAATGATAGATTTTAGGAAGCATTTTGTTTAAGAACCAGGTTTGGTAACGGCTAAGGCACGAAGGCGAAGCGAGAAGACATCTCAAATATTTCGCGCATATAAGGGGAACATTTGATAAATCTAAATTCTTTCATGAATATTGCCACATTGGTGAGAAAAATAAGCTTCCGTCGCGCCGGTCTTCCTACTCACTCCTCCGCTCAGCCACGTAGGAAGGTACCCTTGATGCGTGTGCTTTCTTGACCGATCGCCACCCTTCCTACCCCTGGAGCCCTCCCACGCTACGCCGACTGAAGGGTACACCGGTACACCTTGCGACCCTGCAGACGCACCTTGTTTATAGTGCCGGCGCTTACGAGACGTGAGAGAGACAGGGGAGGGGGGGTCTGGTGTCAACTTCCCCCACCCCACACGAAATCATCGGTAAGACACCCGAAGGGTCGTCATTGTTTAATGACTTGGCTGGAGAGTTTTTAAGCTCACGTCACGTACCACTTACTTGAAAAGTGTCAAGTACAATGGACAGCGGTGGTGACGGCTCATTACTAGGGCTCCAAGATATCCTTGAAAAGGATGTGAAAATAATGATTAACAAAGTTTAGTTTTCAGGCAATAATCAACCACTTAAAATTCTTGCAACTTTTGCATTTAGTATTTTTGAATTTTATATCTGAATGTCGTTAACTGGACTTATTCTGATTTGGAACGAATTTGAATCCAATTTACGCAATTAATGATGCTTAGAGATGAAATAGGTATTACTTTCTGTGATATATTTAACAAAATAATTTTAACATTACAGCAATTATACTTTCAATCATGTCGTATTATAAATTATTTGGTCGAAGTTCAATTTAAAAGTAATATCAAAATGGCGTGAATTTTGATGCGTTATTCGGCCAAAATTTGATTTTAAAACTCTTACCTTTAGAATTGAAGTTGCAGAGCGAGATAGAATATATCGATAGCTGTTGATTTTTATAAATTCATCTTTGTGCAACATTAGTGGAAGTAGTACAAAAATTAGGAAAGTCAGTTAGCAAAGTAACATCAATTACAGTTCGCAGAAATGTTCAAATCAGCAGAGCAAAACTCGTATTATGATGAAAATGAGAAAAAAATAAGAGAGCAGTGTGTATTTTAAAAGGGGAAACGCGCTTATTACAGAAATGCTACATGAAAATGGATGCGGACACAAAATACGAGGACCTTCGTTCAAGCAACAACGAGGAGGCTATTAGGATTTCTATTAAATTTAACGCACCGTCCAATCGCATTACCATTTCAAATGACGCGGTTGTATGTGGTTCACACAAATCTCCGATGCAATACGTCTTGTGCACAAATCACCGAGTGCCGTACGGTGTAGAGAGGAGGACAGGCAAATGGACTCGAAAGTCGCGTGGGAGAAACAAGATGACCGAGGCGAAGAGAAAGAGAGAGGGGGAAAGAAAAAGAAAAAGAGATTGGTGAGAGGGAAAACGAAAGTTAACGCCCATGCCCTTAAATCAGAGAGTCTGCAATCTCCTCTCATATCCGCCGCCCTGCCCGGCACTTCCCCTCTCCACCCCTGAAAGAGCGTAATTGTAATGGAGTGCCGGGGACTGGCAATCTTCCCCGACGCGCCCACGTTGCTTCCCTGCGGAGCACGCGGGACACAAAGAGTGGGTACCTACGTGATCCCGTCCAGCGCACGCAAATGTACGCGCGCCCCTTGGTCCCCTTTCCCCCACCCCATTCCTCCTCCACACCACGCCGAATCCCTTCCACCCAGCCACCCTCCCGCCCGCCCGGGGAGAAGGGCACCACCCACACACCCCCTCGTGAGTTCATCCCCTCTATAGATCGCGGCATCCACGCCCTCCGTCTCTCCACCCCCGTTCAGAGAGAAAAACCAACCACGTCACGTGCATCCATTATGTGAGACTTTATTAGGGATTTCCACCACCCTCCCCTCTCGAACCAGGGTCCTAATTGAAGCTGAAGTTGTCGCGGGGCGCGGCCGCTTCGTAGGCGCTCTCCTTATTGTTCGTTTACTCCTCGCCATTAATGTATGGGAGATGGGAGGGGTGATTCCTACGGAGGGAAATGGGAAATCATAGGGATGTTCAGGACTTTTTTTAAAATTTATGTACCCTTTCCAGCAAATCTTTACAGTCACTTGATTTAGTAAATAAAATCGCAACTTAGATGGAACCAAAATTTAAATAAATAGAAAAGAATTGCTGTAACGGCAAGAGGCTTTAGCAGAGTCACCCTTAGATATACTCACTGCACTGCCAAACTTTAAAAAAAATCATCATCGTCAACTTGTAAAGGCGGAGCCTTGTCGTTGCAGCCATTTGTCTCTCTCCCCTGTTATCCTTTCCAAGTCCTTATACTATGTTTTTGACTCTCAGTGTAATTTTTATTTCATCCAGAAATTACTTTCCTAGTCTTCTTTATCCTTATATTCTTAAAATTTTACCTCCATTAGATTTTCCAGAAAGTTGTTACTCCGCAGAACATGTTCAAAAGATTCAATTTTCATTTGCTTCATTTCTTTCATCAAATTACTTTCCTCTTTGATTCCTCTCAGTACTTTTGTGTTGATTTTCTTGTCTATTCATCTCGTGCATGCTATCCTTCTCCAAATCCATATTTCCATTGCTTCTAACGTCTCCATCTTACACAATGTCCAAGTCTCACATCCATATAACAAAGTAGTCCAAATAAATGCTTTTGCAAACGATATTCTAAATCCCAAGTTCATTTTCTATCCTTTAGTCGTCGAAAATTTTCATGATGATGGTGAAAGTTAATTTAATTTACAACCGTGGGTGTATCTGAAGAGGGTCCGCTGTTTGAAGAACACACGAAGAAGAGTGAGGACAGTTTATTTTGAATGTTGTTGGGATATTGAAAGCATCGTTGCCCATCTCTTGGAATTTTTTAGGACAATTCGTTACTAGTAGGATTGAGAGTTACTTTTTTTTCACTTTCTTCTGCATCTGCGAATAATTGATAGTTAATTCGATATTCCATTAACCGCGAAACGACCAGATATTTACAGGTCCCAAAAATAATTCTCTTGCTCTCACATTTTCTGAGAGATATTTAAGAGAGAGAGAGATTTTTAATTTCTCGGATATCATTAATATTGTAAAATTTTAAAATAAGAATTGATTAAAATATCAAGCGTAAAATTCATCTTCGTGTTAAGAATCGATTGCATGCATAATTTGTTAAATTGAGACGAAAAATAATTAATTTCATTATGATATTTCATTTTCATTATATTTGCATTTTAAAATCACGTATATCTCGGAATGTTTGAAAAAATTGGGTCCAATAAACTAGAGAATAAATATGTTCTAAGACCTATCTGAGATTCCAATGATTTTATGCTACTTATAACCGCTCTTGAAAGTAACACTTCAGGGCGTACAGCGTGATTACTTGTGAATGATCAAGACTAAAACCACATCTTTGTATATTTTACAATTTTTTTTAACTTTTGGAAAATGCTCGAAAAGCATCTATAAAAAGTGAAATAAAAATTATAAAATTCGTTAACTTATGGATATACAAAGCTTTTCTTTTTAATCCAGATGGGCCCTCGTAAATATATTTTCAAGACAATTAATCAAGTATTTTCCGAAATAGCTGCCGTGTAGGCGGTATTTGAAGTCCACCAATACCTGCTCTAAGGTATTGTGTGTATCTATCGATATTTTTTATTTTGTCTCGTACCCCACGAATTAAAATGGAAACCTATGTCTATTTTAGTGTTCGTATTTAAAACACCAAATGAAATGTTAAGGTCTCTAATTATCTTCATCTTCAAAATTTCGCTTATTAACGAGGTAATATTTGGTTTTGACTAATTATTTGATGGTTAAGCTGACGATTATTTTTCAACGATGTCAAAAATTAGTTTTTCGGTATACCTTACTATCAAATTTTTGAAATGTCAGTTGCTAATTAAATTAAAGATTTTGGACACCTGCGTCTTTTTTATGTTTAATTGATATCACTGCGGTGAGGACGACGCGAACACATTTTATATACCTATGGCTTGACACAAAAACGGCCACATTCAACTAGATGAAGGGTATACACCGAATAAGTATTTGAGAAAACTGCAATCTTAAGTAATAATTAAAACAGGGACTTGAAATGTATATCAAAAGAGCCATCCATAAAAAGTGTCTATAATTTATATGGACTTAAAAGAAGGTATTACCTCGCTAAAAACCCAAATCATTGGGTACATAGAATTCAGTGGTGTAAATGCGGTGGGTGGGGGGCAACCAATGCCCTTTGGTTTACCCTAGTTATTGCTTGAATATTTAGTATAGGAGAGCTAATGCAGGCATTTATGTTCTGATAATTGAAAACTAAAGAACGAATTCACTATTATGAAGTTCTTTCACTTTTTACACATTATGAAATAGCTTTTCCAGAGTAAGTCTAATTGTACTCTAATATTCTGCAAGGCTAAAGGAAACCATTATGACAAAATATTTTTAATTTGGGATATTTTTTATAAAGCAGTGATAAAATGTAGTATATTACAAATTGCAAACAAATTAAACTTGATTTAGCTGTGAATGCTTCAACGTTCTATGCTTGGTTGCCCAGGTGTATGCTTTATGTAAACTATATACTTTTTTGTTATTGTAAATTTTTAAGCTCCTAAATAAAAAATATACGGCGTTTTCAAATGAAAATATACAAGTGCTTCATATTAATAATGCCTTACGATCTACCCCATTTCATTAATCAGCTTCTCATACCTACACTACCTTCCTCCATGCAGTTTAAAATGCCCATTTTTTCTTTCACCTCCCGCGGGTACCTAATATTTTATCTACTATACCTTTGAAATTTTGGCCTCCAATATCTCACTACGTCTCTATGCCCCATATTTCTTTTGATTTTTTACTTACGTACGAATTAATTACTAAAATTATTATTAAGTGGTTATATTTTGTCGTCATCAGTTAAAAAGCGCGAACTAAACTCTTAAGTTTTCAATAATTATTATCCCTGTATGAAACCTATTTTACATCAAGACTTCGTATGTCATTTCAATATTTAAAATATACAACCCTATTTAATAACCTCTCGTTAAACCGAAGATTACCTTCAACGTAGGGTTACAGCAAAAATTAGTTTTTTAACTGCTGTTTAAATGCCAAAACAGATCTATGAATTCTCGTTAACTAAAAGAAGGAATTGTTGTCTACGATTAGCATGCGTTACGTATACTAATGAGTAATCGTAATTGTTTGTCAAATCGGACCTGATGGTGTCCCTCGCGTTGGGTAAATGACTTTGTAAACTGACGATTGAGTTATATGGGGCATTAACAAACCGGGCTTTCACGTAATAATTGTAGATAAGTAAAATTCAGTAAAATAATTGAATAATCAATAATGGAAATTTTTTATAAAATAAATATTATTAGCTGTCTTGACAATATTCAAACCAGGACGATTCAAATATAATATTATTTCAATAGCGTTCCTTTTTCAATTTCAGGTAAACGTAAAATTAACAATCACTTATCATATGGATTATTTTGCTGTGAAACACAGTTATTTGAATGCTCATAAACTTTTCTAGCAAAAGAAGGATCTCATCTTTTCAGTCTCATCGAAAACCTGTTAAAATTGCCTGTTTCCCTAAAGCTTCAACTTTTATGACAGCACTTTTATACATGACATTTCATTTTATCGGTGCTGCAATGAGCGAGAAATTGAATTAATATAACAAGTCCCCTCTTCCGTATCGTAAAATGTTCCGATTGCCCTAAAATTGGTGTTTATCATTTTTCAGAGGCGGTTGGGTGACAATTTGTATTCTAAATTTCCGTGCAAACTTTTGGGTCTCCCAGTGGCATTGCGCAAAGCAAATAAAACTCGCGCGTAAATATTTATTTTTAGAAGACTAATTCCAATGCACCAAATGCATATTTCTTTCCCCACTGTCCTAAGGTAGACGATTTCATGGAAAATTTTAATTCCTCTCATTGCGTATTTCGCTTCGAAGCACAACCGTATTCTACATTGAGGTAAAAACGAGTCTTGAGAAAGGGGTATCCTACAGTTTTCTAAATCCTGTTGAGAAATTAAATCATCCCCATGCCGGATGCACTAGTAAACCGGAGGAGGTTCGAGGAAAGAAAGGTTTGAGAAGAGCGCTCGCTTCTTTAAAGAAACTGTCGCTCATTCTACTTCTCGTGTTGGTGGGAGGTCGGGGGATGACGGGATGAGGGTCTTGAAGCGAAAGGATAAAGGGGTAGGAAGAAGCTAGCTTGGAGGGTCGTTGACCGTCTACCTCGCGAGCATAATGGGTTACCGGAGCGGCGAATCATATTTGTACGCAACCTCAGCTATTACGGACGGCGAGCGCGATTTTTTTTCTTCGCTTCCGTCGTCTACTAACCTCCACGCCCCATTCCACGCACTTCCTCCTCCCACGACTCGGCGTCCCTCTGACCGACGACGGTGAAAAGTCGAGCGTCCTCATCCATCGTCGCAGCCGAGAAACCTCCTCCTCCAACTCAAACCCCCCTCCCCAATCCTCCAGCCCCCGCGCGATTTTCTAAACGAAAAAATATGTGTCACTTGCTGAGCGACTTGATAATACCTCATTCGGAACAAAAATCTTGTCCTGCATTATTTTTTTTCCTCCGCACGCCCTATTACGACGCACGCTTGTTTGACGGCGGAAGACAAGTGGTCTCCTTCCGAGAAACCGAAACTTTCTTTTCATCCTTGACCGTGAATGGTGGGCGTGCTGGGGAGGTTGGGGTGATTGTGGCGGGTGTGGGAGAGGAGTGAGGAGGGATCGAAGCGTGGGAGGGAGGGGACGAGAGAGGGCTAGGTTAGGAAAGCAAGGGCACCGCGATGCAGGGGAGAGAGGGGCGGGTTCATCTCAAGTCAAACACGGAAACGGTCGATCCGAGACATTTTCCGCGGAAACGAAGAAGAAACGTGCAAAGAACTATCAAGTTTAAGGGCTAGATCTCAAGAGGTAAGATGGTAGTGGCATAAAATGATCATGCACCCATTAAAGAGTACAATTCAGGGTTTTAATTAGGCTCATTATATCAGTATTCATTCATTAAAAAATGTCCAACTCATATGAAAAAATATTAGTATTTGGCACAGAAAGTATTTGATGGCATGGTATGGCTACCCTATAATTTAGGATTCATCTTCTATGCTTTCATACGGAAATACAAATCGGTCATTTAATAATTATGCAGTTTCTACAAAATAATTCAAAGCCAGTTTGCTGTAGTCCATGACTGAATTCAGCTTGGATTTGAAGAAATTAGAAATAAAATATGTGAATGAAGATGAGTTAGCATTTTGATGTAATTATTTTCTGTACGGGTTCTTGAGTAATTGTCACCCATAAGTAAGCAGGTACCTAATTATAAGATGCGCAGTGTTTTAAATCCGAATGATACCTCAGGATATCCTCAGTCTTCCAATTTATATGCCGAGCAGGGAAAATTTTGCAATAGAACGTTTTGGGAAAAACGGGTGGTGGAAGGAAAATAATTGACTCCCAATGATTGCGTGCTAAAATGCGTGAATTTAACACACTGTAGATCTTAGTTTGAGGCAATATGAGTCATCAGCTATCAAAACATACATTAAACCGATTTTATTGTTTCACTAATAATAATTTTGAGTTCTCGACGAAAGAATACTCTTTTGTGAAAACCATTGGACATTTTATGCTCATTAATGACGTGTAGTGGTAGTAGTAAGATTAATATCGATAACGAAACCTTCAATATGAAGAAAGATATATTAGCAGTAAATGAGATCCTATTAAGCCTATGAAAAATATTTCCCAAATGATTTGTTTAGAACGAGGTTTGGTAGCAATGAGAAATTAGTACCACTAAGAAGGAAGAAGGAATATAATTTGCAAGTTAGAGATATGGTTTGGATGAAGATGGGAAATGTCAAATAAACCAATAGAGTGAGAATGAGCAATAATTGAAACATTTGACCAACTGATAAAAAATCTTTCACGATAGCTATAGAAAAGAGGGAGTAGGTTATATCTTGAGACGTGACTGTTAAATGAATAACTGAATGGGATGGAATGAAGCAACAGGGGGAAGGAGAATGCTGAGAGACGTGGAAAAAGGAACAAGATAGCAACCCATGAAGAAGAGTTCAAGAGGACTGAGGGAAAAGGGGAAAAGTGTCCAGCTGATTGGAAGTGTCTCCAAACAGTCCCACTCAAGAAGAATAATCACGCTAATCTTGATACTTGCATGCTTAATCACATCAATCAAAACCGTCAATGTTACATGAATCACTTATCTCTAGTCTTACATTTTGGCAGAGAATATGCTATATTTCGCCTGTCTTCCATCTATCCAAAATCCATTACTCTTAAATATGTAGGTGATGGTTAACTTCAGCATAATTAACCCCATGGTTAACCTCAGCATAAAAGAGATAAAAAAAGTAAAGAAGCCATAAAAAGCTAATAAGAAACTTAAAATACCTAATGACTTGGACGATTCCTGCTTCAGGGCGAACGACGGCAGCATGGTGCCTTTATAGCTGATCAAAAGGCTATGTCGATGATAATATTATTAAATCACCTCAATATTTTATTTTTAAGCTATTTTTGCTTGTAAAAATGAACTTCCTGATTACAGTTAAAACATCCTTCAATATTTTTTTTCCGATCATATTTAATATTACACTGTGCCATCACTAAAAATTGCTGCATAATCAGTTGAGTTTAAAAACAAAAAAACAAAACAAAAAAATAAGACAGACAGACAGTTCTCATAAAAGGATAGAGTTGGGGTAAATGGACTTAAAGATCTTTGCGAGAGAGCGGTCATTTTTGGGTAATATAAACCAGCTAGTGATATTTACAGCGCTGGCGGAAACACTTGAGTTCAAGAACTTCATCATACAGCTGACACTTAATTTCATGCAACTTCCTGCTATTTCCTCCTCGTGCCAACACATTAAACATCGTCTTCAAAGCTTGTCGCATTGGGAGGAGAGTAAAACTGACAACCACCACCCTAAGGAAGACAATAGGACACGGCAATTTCTCATTTTGCTTATCTTTTTCCATCGTTGAGACCAAGGGTCCATTTTGACGAAGGCATTCCTCCCGTCGAACATGAAAACAACACAGAGAAGGCCCACGAAAAACAGGTTTGTAATACGACCGCTCGTATGATGTCGTCAGCGGAATGCCAACGTAACCGAAGGAGATATCCCCACCAGTTATCGCTCTTAAATAATACGCCAGGCGAGCTGCAAATTCCGCCTGGTCCACGGGGAAGCGACCTCAGGCTCGTAAGAAAGTTGGCAACTCCAAAGCCTTCAAAAGCAAAACCTTCGCGAGTTGGATTGTTAAAATCCAACTCGCGAAGCGTTTATCGTAGCAATATTCGTCAGTTTATTTTTAGATATTTTTAGCCCTGTACCAGGGGCAATGGGAAAAATAACTCCTTTGCTGAAGTTGTATGTTTTACTCAACGAAATATTTCATGATTTTTAAATTGCTAAAAACACTTCATAAAGCTCCTTAAATTTACACTCCGCGGCTGATATGGAATCTTTTTTGCCGTTGGCAATTCAAAAACGGAATGCAATAAAATAAGAAACGTATTATTACTTCATTTAAAAACAATCGAATAATATGAATGAGCAAAGGTTAAATTACTGATGATCCCGGAAGTAAATTTCTGAAGCGTGGCCTCTTCTCTTGAATGACTGGCTTCCACGTCTTTCCCATGGAGTGCTAAGAAATACCGTATAAGAATTCAACTGAATTCCAATAAGGAAATATTAAAATTGAAAACTGATATTCACTGTTATGGCTCTGTATCACAATAGGCTTACCCTCGCCATATTTCTCACATTATAATAGTTAATCCAAAGCACAAATATATAACTATTTGGTGACATTACGTGGATAGAAGTAAAATAAAAAGAAAGTTTAAGATAGAATAAAATAGTAGCCATTGTCAAACTTAAGAGTCTATGAAAATAATGGATTTAAATTTGATTATTTCTATTCTTTGGCCATGGAGGCAATTCCTTCAGATGTGTATCGTGAAGTAGATTTAGCAAGTTAAGCGAAACGATCTTACATTAAGTTCCACTAATAATAAGATTCATAATTTGTCAAATTATCAGCAACGTATTTTTCCACTTGATTTTTATATTCATATCGCAAAATAGACATATCCTTTCATGGATAATAAATTTTCTGAAGAACGGAGCGTGAGAGGAGCCTCTAGAGATTAATGCACTCCAAACATTCACGGTCATGTCACGGATGACCTTCAGGCCGTTGGCAGCAGAGGAAGTGAAAATCCGGGGGTGGTAAGAGGGAAAGGAGGAGATTCCCAATATGGTGAGAGTAGTGGGTGGTTGTGAAAGAAAGAGGTCTATATACGCATATCGAGTTACCAAGGTTGTCTGGAAATTAACCTTCGTGAATCAAAATATGGACATGCCATTGTCCTCAGATCATCGATTCAGCACCCAAGGTCTTAATGATTTGCGTACATATTACCACAGCAATTGCGACTTGCCGAAGGTATGATCGCGGTATCCCAGTGGGCAGGGCATTAGATGACTGAAGGGAGGATACCGGGTTCAAATCCTAGGTAACGCTTGTTTACCACCCAATCTAAACTCCTAACAACGCTATGCGTGGTTTGCATAAAAAGTTTCGGTAGCAATATTTTCTTGACGTGTGCATGAAGTGTTAATTTCAGACCGTCGGTTAAGTGTGCGCATGATTGCAGATCGTATTCGAAATGATAAGATAACAGTACTTTCCATTATTACTGAAAATTTGACGATGCAAAAGATCTGCGCTAAACTTATCCCGAAGGCCTTGACGGCCGACCAAAAGTAGAGTCGAGTATCTCCTTGCACAGACCTTCTGCAACGTGACGCAACGATTCCCCAACCTCCTTACAGTCCCGACTTGGCACCAGTAGGCTATTTTCTATTCCCAAAAGTGAAATCCTCCCACCATGGGACCCTAAGTGCCGTCAAAGAATTTTGCCCGCGTACCCTTCAGGACCTTCCGGATCCGCCCTCCAGGGAGCCCTCGAGTCGTGGAAACTTTTCCTGATACTTTTCATACAAGCCATATTTTCTATTTACTAGAATTTGTGGGAAACCGGAAGTTAGAACAGGGGAAGGAACTGGCCTCCCTACTTCATATGCATACATTTTACATATTTAGGGTTAGTCAGGAGTGAGCTCTGCCTTCACCTATCGAAATCAACCTAGCGCTAATTACTATGGGAGAAGGAGGCTTTGTTAGGTAGGAGAGGACGAAAATCACTTCGAATTAATCAAGCAAAAATTTACATATAAAGAAGCGGAGACGAATCCTTATTAAACTGCATATTATTTTATAATCTCTGCTTTCCTTAGTTGTCCTTTTTAAACTTGTTTGGGCATGGACCACACCCTATTAAGTATTTGAAAAAAATGTGCAAGGTATATAAATAAAATTAAGTATTGAAAAAAACCTCACCCAAATAGCGTGTTTAATATTTGTTCAAATTTTTGTATGAAAATTGAAAGGGGCAATCCCCAAGACGTTTTAAATTGCGGGACTTACCTGATGTCTTCGCCTATACTCAAATACGCATGTACGGCGACCTGTTCATGAACTTAAGAAAAGCCTTGCATTTTTTGACACAACCACACTACTTAGATTATAGGAAGAGTTGCATGAAGTTTCTTTTGATCCTGAGGTCAAACCAAACACTAATCTGTGGGCTACTTCAGACAAATATTGTTTGAAGAATACCTCTCCAATTTCAACGGCTTCAATGGTTTAAGTCAATAGGGGCTATAAAGTTCATTGGAAAGGAAAAAGAACAGCCTCACCAGATTATTCGATTGCATGATTTTATTATAGATGTTCTTTTGATGGAGTTAGAAAATTTCGTTTTACATACATGAGATAATGCTTACATCGTCCCTCGGCATTAGTTGGCTATTGGTTGCTTTACGTTAATAATTATGCACATATAACACTTCAGTTAAATCACCATAGAATTTATTTTCAATGAATACTATGCCATGTCATTGCATAAATATTTTTAATGCATGTTTCCATAATGAAGTATTTTTAACAAGTATTGAGCAATCAATCCACAATAGATGGAAAAGATAAAACAAAAGCTGGCTGAATGTTCTAACGAGTTAAATGGAAAACATAAAGCTATTTCTGCGTCGATGATTTGCCGCTATTAATACGTTTTCTATTAAATGTAGACGATCAACTGATTGTAACATGCAACAGTTGTTTGGAATTATTTTCAGGTAGGGGGAAATTCAAGTCAACGAGGCGATTGTTTGCTAGTTAAAATGGTTATAATGTCATGTACGAAACATTCAAGTAAGTTTAGAGTAGAAAATGTAGTAAAAAATGGAAAAACTTGTACTTTCTATGTATTTTATTAATCAAGCAATGAGTGACCTCAGCCTTCATCCAAGAACGAAATCATTAAAATTTTGTTTTAGGTTTCCAGCCATCTAAATACTTCTTGCTAATGCATTCTAGCAGTAACGAGTTGGCAACAGAATTACAAAATGTTATTATTTAAGTAAACTGTCAAAACTTGATTCCAGCCCAGTGAATTGCTTTTCCAAAATGCAAAATGTAACCAATGCGTCCTTACTTACATTTTAGAACAAACTTTTGCGAAGGTTAGAGGCACATTAAAATATTGAAGAAAATTGAACTGGAGTTGTTGATATGTTTTCTGTTGAATGTTGAAAAGTACAAAAACTAGTGCAGTCAAATACACAATTGATGTCACTGTGCATCAACCTGCACAAACGTAATAAATATTAATTGTTGTTTCAAATATTCAATGATTATAGGTTATTATGAGAGATTTATATGATTGAAAAGTATTTAAAATTTCTTTTAGAATTCAAACTATCATTATTGATTGAACAAGTCATACACTCCCCCATGGCATTACGGAGAACTGCCACTTACTTATGAGTCACTAAATATACCGAGTAGTTCCTGGAATAACTTTTTCTAATTAACTATCAAAATCTATTAAAAACTTAGCTGCTATTACGTTACTTTATAATTTATAAGACTTGATTGGCAACTTTTTGAATGTCTTTTCAATGCATGAGAAGGCGAGGAGGAATAATCGTGGCTTATTAAGTTAAAACCGGTTTTGGAGTGTCATGATAATATGGCGAAAAATTACGAAGGCCTTTCTTTGAACAGCTATCACCTTATGTAAGTGTCGCAGAGGGTTGATTCCTCAAGCAGCTATGATATCAAATAATCGGATTCAAGATTGATACTTGCATTGTTAAATACTAGATGAACAAGTATACGTATACGTATCACGTCGAAGCTTTCCAGATTTTAAACACGAAGTAAAACTCCCACTTGGCATTCTTTTTAAGAATATGTTTTTGGATTACGAGCAGAAGTAAAGAAAATAAAAAGAAGGCTGAAGTAAAATATACCAAATTGACTTGTATGCACATATTGTTATTAATTAAAAGCTCGTCAGACAGAATGTAACATCATGAATTAAGAGCATCACACTAAGACAATTGTCCATTTCTATCGACTCACATTCCCCAACACCTGGAAAAAAAAATGCGATCTAGATAATTCCACAGAGGTTTTCGTCACCCTTAACTTGAGACGCCAAAATAAACCGAGAAGATGATGTCTCAATAAGGCCTGCCTACATTAGGAATAGCCCACTGGGTCGCTCGCTTAGGGTTCCATTGAAATCGTTCCGCCTCCTGTCCCACAAAAAGACTTTTAAGGGAGAGGAGCTTGCAGAGAGAGGGGAGAAGACTTCTCCTGGCCAGGAAAGAGTGGCAGCGAGAGACGGCAGAGTGTGAGTGATACGGCGGAGGAAGTAATGGTATAAAAAGGGAGGGTGAGTAAAGGTGTCGGTGGGGTAGCGTTCATCTTCCCCTCGGGAAAGGAATATGTAGGACAACGAACTCGGTTGAACTCTCTGCACGCGGAGGTTCCATCCCCACACCTTCGTCCTCAGCCACGGAGGACCAGAGCTGCATGCCTTACGTATCTACGGCCCCCTCCCGCCGTCCTCATGCCCGGGAAGTAGGCGTAGTGGAAGGAGGGAGAGGAGTTGAGGAAGGGGGAATTCCAAGGAAAGGGGAGGGAGAGAAGATTGGAAAGGTAGGCCACAGCCGCGGTGTGGTGCCGGGGATGAAGTCTTTGAAGGCCTCGAGCCTACCTCCAGTCAATGTCTTGTCCTTTCGTTACGGAAGCGAGTGCACCTCGGCCAAAATTACTTAGTTTCGCACCGTGACGAACGGACAAGAACTACTCCGCGTGCACTTGAACTTTATGTCTCCCACGTCGTTGCATGTCCCAATAGCTCATGAACCGTGATGGCAGAGAAAAAACATCTTTTGATTTTAAGTACAACTTGAATAATACCGTTTCCAAAAATATTACATAATATTATAGTCAAAACACAATCCGCAAAAGCAAAGTTACCGCACCATTACATTTACAGAATGAAAGTTGAGCTAAAAAATTAGAATATCCAAAAGGCCTTTCAATATTTTTCTTACTTTTTATGAAGCAATTTCTCAAGCTCAGTTTACATCAAAATGAATAATGCTATTTTTTTCTTGTGAACGTTTTCAAAGGTGTTCTCATCTATGCAGAATAATAAGTGTAATTCTTTGTAATTTTAAGGATTCAATTACGTGTTTACCTAATAATGGTTCATATTACTAAACACGCACAAATTTTGATGAAACCAGTATTTTTGCTTAAAAAACCAGAGTTTAGCATATGGCCTGTATGCTTTCAAAAGTTTGCAAACGTTTTTATAATTCTAGAGCAATGAAAAACCAATCATTTTATGTGAATTATTTCTTCAATGAGAATTATAAAGGTTTACGGAAAGTGGGATCATAGTAAAAAATATATGTACTTGTATATATGTAAATTTTAGTTGGGGTATTGCTGTTACATTGTTTTTCACTGCGTAACAATTATTTATAAGCTCCAATTGCGACGAAAAACTTAAGTTATCACAGGTATTAAGACCCATTCGTTCCAAATTACCAGGCTTCAAATGGTTTATCCTATCAGATTCAAATGTACCTCAATGCAAGTGCTCCGGGGAACAGAGACCTAAGTGTGGAAGGGAAAGGGGTATGATTGGGACTCGGGAAGGTGCAGGCAAAGGAAGGAGGATGCATGGTTCCACTCTTGTCCTACTAGCCTACGATGAGGGCACAGTGGTGCAGCGGTCACAATAGAGACTTACGAACCCTAGTCACGTCGGTCATTGAAATCACCGTCTTGCAGCGGGTTGGAGAGTCGGCCGTTGAAGTTTCCAACAGGTGACTTCAACTGATATATACTGTGGGTAAAAAATAGAGCTCTGAAAGAGTAAATCCTAGTAGTAAATACAACTATTTCCATTTGGACAATACGGTTCTTAGAGAGATAGATTTACTGTAGTAACATATATGGAATAGTAAAAAATGGAAGAGTTAGCGTTCGGTTACGGAGTGAGGAGTGGCACGGGCTCGTCTAGATACGAGAAGCAGGTTGGTCGGGTAAAGGGCCAAAAGTGCACGCCGGAGGGGAAGTGATGAGGGAGAAGTGAAGTGGGAGGATGGTGGGGCGAGAAATGGGAGGGAGAGGATCGGGCAAAAGGAAAGGAGTTCGCGGCTCTCTTGACACCCCAACCATGTACTCATCTATTATGGCAGCGACAGTGAAACGGAGAGAATAGGGAGAGGGTTGCATTAGTGGCCATGGGACGTTAGAAAACTAGTGTGGGAAACAGATTTGTATTCCAGGATCATAGGGAACTGTTATATTCCAAAGATAAAAAAGTATTATACCTCTTCTCACTCGTGGTAGAGGTCAAAAATGAATTATTCACGCACTATAATTATTCATTTTTGCTATTCTAAACAGATAAATTAACAGTCAAACCCTAAATATTGCAATCCTACTTAAATTATGAGAATAAAATACTTACGAAGGCCGAGGTGCAAATGGCCTTTTAATTTACTGAAAATGCCAATAGCAACTATTATTCTACCTTATTAATCAACGATACAAAAACAATCCTGAAAAATGGGTAAAAATATATAGTTTCCCCTTAAAAAAATTCAGTTTCCCCTTTGAAATGTACCCTCCAGTTATCATACTCATTCCGTAATTAGTATTATATTTAGTAACCTAGGTCAAGTATGTCTTTGTATGAAGCAAATCGATAAAACTTGAATAAACAAGAAAATAATTGATAAGTTTTGATAAGTTTTTCCAAGTTTTTCGGGAATATAATCGTAGAAAATGCTATTTTTTACTATTCAGTGGAAATTTTCATCAAAATTCTTATGAAATGCTCTACGTTTTTGCCTTAACTATAACCAAAGAAGGGTCAAAGTCTGATCTTTTATTTAGGGTTGTAAGCAACATGTGCTATCACAAACATCCATCCACCCAGGCGAGAAACAAATTTATGATTTTTTTGTTTGGCAGACGATAAAGTTACTCCATCGCCTTCGGGAACTATTATCACTTGTTTTACGACCTTTTGGCACCTGGACAACTGTTCCAATCTAACTATTCACAAGCCTTCTAAAAACAGGTATTAGTTAGTAATTAGGAGATTAATAAAATTATATTATGCCTTGGGTGGACAAGTGATAACTACAGTGATATTCATTGACGGACTTTTATGTACTGCCATTTGCAAGAAATAATAAATTGGCTCATAGCAATTTATTACTACTCCAGAAACTGTTGTAATCCTAAACCAACTAATAATAATGCCCATATATTAGATACATTTGTAGCATACAACTAGCCTCATAATTAGGGCCTAAACATGTTCCTGAAATAATAGTTTATTCGATTAGGAGTTTTCACAGCGATTATTGTTATCGCTATGTAATATTTTCGGGATTTCCTGCTGCGAATTGGAAAAACCTCCTCAATATGTATTCAGCTAAAAACTTCGAAAAATTTATATTCGAAAATTCTGAAGTAATGTATAATTTTCACTGTTGTATTTTTTTTGTTTTTGTGCAAACTTCCTCATGTCTTCTCTCCTCCTCAGCACCGTCTTCGTCTATCCATGCCTTTCCCTCTCCCACTCATTTCTCCTCCCTTCTCGCTTTAGAGGCGCCACTTTCGTTGTCTTCCGCCTAACCTTAAACTTTCCTCGTTCATTGACTTGCGTCTTCCATGTCTTTTCGCTACCTCGATAAACCGAGTCGTCGAGCATCCGATGAGGTGTCAATCTGCTCTCTTGGATATATTTTACCTCTAGTTTCTCTGATCATATTCGAATTACATAGTAACATTATTGAACATGCATCTCTTAATGAAAATAACACAAAATATGTACACATTTTTAAAAAATTTGGATAAAAAAGTGCACTTTATTATAAATAAACTGATTTTTAATTCATATTTCATGGGCACATAAATGTCAATTTTGCAATTTGTTCTCCATTTCCACTTGAGGCGTTTTTCACCAGAAAGCATTAAGTATCATCTCTCTCCTTACTCAAATCCCTTCTGTTCCTAAGGGCAACTGATGATTTACTGCGATTAAGCCCATCTTCAATTCCGCATATTTCCGTCCTCCCTCCATTTTGGATCGAATGAAGAGAGGAAGAAACCGTGCGGAATTAAAAAGGGCTTAATTTTAGTGTAGGATATCATGTTGTGTTTTGTTGGGCATTGTTATTATCTTGGAATCCAAAACTGACCGGCAAGGTGGAAAATTTTCCTCGAGGATGTAAGTGGAAAATCCTGGTGTTAATCAGATGGGGCCAGGAAGAAGGGAATGCATAAGGAAACTTACGAAGCTCTTCCCCTACTATTCTTTCATACAATGTCTACATGGATATCAATTTTATTCGATATATAATTCGATATTGTTTTTTTGTGAGCATATATCAATGTGATATTATCTCCCTTTTTTATCTCCACTTCCTGTTTCGTCGGTAAAGAAATGTGTTTCGTCCCGGTCCCTCCGCCTTATTGACGGAGGCCTCGATCTTACTGGCACCTCCTTGACGTGGTATATCCCGTACGAACAAAATCTCCCTTTTAAATCCTCCCGATGCATTCGCAACAAACGAGGTTATTGACCCTCATAGCGATGCGCGGTGTAATACTCTCCTTTGCTCTGCCACGGCGGCTGGTGATGAACGAAACATGGACGTGCGTACTTACTGCCTCCTGCGAGGAATGCGGGACAGTGGTTTATTACTCTACGTGTCGGATTTTTAGGTCACCCTTTAAGTTCTCGTTCGGCAGTAACTTCCCCGGATTAATTGTTTCTCGCATTTAAGGAAAAGAAAGAAAGAGAAGTGTCACGGACACTTTTTTGCGTCCATAATATTTCATGGAGGTGTAGGGAGATCATACCGGAAATTTGAAAAATAGCAGCATCTATCGATAAAATTCATAGTAAATGTACAATAGAATGGAAGAGGGCCACCAAGAAGTCTCACGTTTTAGTGGAACTTCAATATTTCATTCACAACTTATATTTATACTCGAGGTACGTTAGAGCATAACGAACATAAGCGCTGCAAATTAAAAAAAAATCAGAACCCGAGCACATAGTGCCATAATGCGGAGAATATATCATTACACGTCATTCAATTTATTATCAGCTACATCAGATAAAAAAAATTAGCGAACTATATAGGACTCTCCTAATGTTTAAGTAATAATGTCCCTAAATATGGACTTTTTTTACTGTATATTGATAAAATTAAAAAAAATGATCAGAAAAGTTTAGTATACAGGGTTCGTCCGGAAAATAAGTGTACTGAGCTCAGGAAAAAAAAATTATTACACTTTTACATATCTTAAGCTAATATTCCTCAAAATAGGACCCTTGTGAGTCGATACACTTACACTTGTTCCAGCGGCGTTCCCATTCCTGGAACGCTCCCGCGAAGGCATCATCGGGAACCTCTCGAAGACACGTCGCCACGGCCTCTTTGACGGCGTCCAAAGTCCCGTATCGCGTTCCTTTCAAACTCCTCTTTATCTTCGGGAACAGAAAGAAGTCCGGTGGTGCCAAGTCCGGGCTGTAGGGCGGGTGCGGCAGCGTTGCCACGCCGTGCTTGGCCAAGAAGTCCGACACGACAAGCGCGGTGTGAGACGGCGCATTGTCGTGATGCAGCCGCCAGATGTTTTTGATCGCTCGCCAGATGTTTTTAATCTCGTGCACTATTGTTTTTGGCACATTACACTGCTCTGCTATCATCCGAATACTAAGACGACGATCAGAGTTCAGTAAATCGCGAACTTTTCGCACATTTTCGTCGGTGAGTGTCGTTGATGGGCGTCCAGGCCGTGGTTCGTCGTCGACCTCTTCTCTGCCCTCCACGAACATCTTGTGCCACCAAAAGATCATGTTTCTGGACATGGCTGACTCCCCGTAAGCCTGGTTAGTCATACCGACAGTTTCGGTAGACGATTTCCCAAGATTTACCGCAAATTTGATGGAATAACGCTGCTCCAAAAACTTCGGCATCGCGTTCCGTGACGTGGGTCGAGCGTGGAGGTTCGCGTTAACAGAGCTCCTCACTACACCACAGCTCAGAGCCGACTGCCTTTTTCAGCGTCGCTTGCCAACATACCCCCCTCCAATCGCAGCCCGTCAGAGCGGTGCTGGGCGCGCCTGGAGCGGTGGGAAAAAATCAGTACACTTATTTTCCGGACGAACCCTGTATTAATCTTCTTGGAATAATTATTTTACATGGGTTCTAAATATTTTATATATTCCTATCCTTTCATATGAAACTATTTTTATAACTTAATAGATAGGCAAACTAATTATTTCATCTGATTATAGAATGGGTAACAAATTTCCTGTTCTAAATAAAAATCGGTATTGATGAAAGTTTTTGGGGTAGGTTTGAAATGGTTGAACGCATTACGGGAACGAACTGACAATTTGCATTGAATTTCGGCTATTTGGGAGTGGAAGATGTAATTACTCTAAGACACAATATATACAGGTGGAATTTATCGAAAGAAAATACCTCCTATAGTAGCGCTTATGTAATAAGTAAACAAACTTACAAAATTTGAACATTTAGTCAGTAATTAGGACATCGTGATTTAGAAATACCGTAAATGCTTTGCATATATTGACAATCAGTTTCTAAATCGATGCATCTATGATTTCCTACATCAATAGTCGGCAGAAATATAGATCGAGGTGCGCCAGCACATTGTAATAACGTTGTAACGTGAGTTATTGAAATTCCTTTTATACGGTTTAAATATTTAGAAACCTACAAATATGAGAAATTCTAGCTACTAAATTGCAAGGTCTGACCGATCTTTCCATGCAACGCTACGAGAAATGTGATTCTGGTAAGATTAACTAAAAGACTGAAAGTAAAGAACTTGGAAAGTAAAGAACTTGGAACTTGGATATATATTGTGTATACTTGTATGTCCAAAATATACTTAGAAATAGATTTACCTTAGCTTTTCTATAAGTCCCTCCACTATTTTGGGTGGAGAAAGAGAGGAGAGAGGCTTCTGGAAGATTTCCAGTCATTAAGGTATTAGTAATTTCCTGTCCCATGAATATTTACAAACAATTGTAATTTGCATTTACGTTAAAGATCTTCCTCCAGTATTTCATATTCATCCTCTTTCCTTCATATTCCTCCGTATTCAAATTTTGTTGTCACGCCCGAAGTACGGCTATGCCAATTTAGCCGAAAAACGTAAAATGCAATGAATATCGAAATACAACCAACTATACATAATAATGATATATCTCGTCTTTATGATATATTGATTCATTAAACGAAATATTTTGAGGCAAACAATTCGCGCTGTCCTGCCAATAATGCCTCACAGGGTAAATAGTCGTTCACACATTAAAGACAGCTGAACACATTCGAAGTGAATTTTAGCACCAGACCTTAGTGCTACAAGATGACCGCGCGATTAATTATTCTAGACTGTACCATATAGATGCAGAATTACAATCAAATTAAATGAAAATCATCGTGATTTGGGCATTGGAATTCCTAGTGAAACTGTGAAATCCCTCCAAAAACGGATTCTTGCAAATAAACGGAATCATGATATTATTACACGAATTTTATAGCATAAAATATTACGGGTTTAGAGTAACAATTAATGATGTAAATGACCAACATGAAGAGGTATGAGACGACTTTAAGAGTTTGTGGGAATCAGTGTGCGGTTTCGAGGCTAACCCGGGGGGAAGGATCTCGATCCCGGAGGAAGGAAGTGCAAGCGAAACTACTTCTAGGACGTCGTCAGGCGCAGAGCGGAAGGAAGGAGATCAACGATGGGATGAGGGCCTCGAAGAGAGCGCAACGAGCCCCCTCCTTCCGGCCTACCCCCTCCCATCCCATGCCCGCCCGCCCGTCCGTCTTTCCCGCAACGCGAGGAACACTTTTCCCGTTCTTGTGTGTAGCTCTGTGGAGTCAATGACCCCGACGGATGCACGGCGAGGTGACGTCATAGGCGTTACCTTGGCGTTCCACTGCTCTAGTTCATGGTGGGGGACCTCCTTCTCCTCCATCCCTACCACAAACCCTTACCACTCCTCCCGCCCGCAATCCCCCGACACCTACAACCCCCCTCACACCTCCCTCCCCCACCACCGCCCACCGCCATTAATGTTCTCTCGTCCCCCTCCCCCCCCCCCCAACATCCCTCAACCTCACCACTAACATCCACGTCTCACATTCCCCTCCCACCCCCTAGTGCAGACCACTCATTCAGTTTTCGACTCCTGTCGTAGAAATATGTAGACTCCTCTTGACTTTAAACTGTTTGGCACACCCAGGCGAAGAGTGGGAGAAAATTATACGGAGAGAGAGATAGTGATCATAGATATCTTTATCATAGATATACCAAGGTATATAAATCAGCGAATAAAGGTGAGCAGACGTGCATTGGCCGATGCAGACCCTTTCATTTTTAACCGCAAAGTTTGGTGATACCACGATATCAGCGCGATCCCAATAAATGGTTGCTGCCAGCTGATTGGTTTACGCATCACGAAAACCCACAACTAAAAGTTTTCACTTCATGTTAATGCAGGTTTTTATTCCATTTATCCCTTGTACGACCTAGAGTTGATTTTTGGTAGTGTTTTGGCTCAATGCCTTCCATATCGAGTGGGTGAATTCTATTACCCTTAATTATATTTATTTTTTACTCTTTCGCTAAAAAATGGTCGAATATAAGTAGGTCTACTACGTAAATAAGAATACTTTCTATGGGTATATTAGTCTAATATCATTATAAAACCTAAAATTAACTTGCTACCAAGGAAAAAGAAAACTGATTTTGCGCTAACCGGAAAAAACATGTACTTCCTCGTACAAGAAAAGTTGTGACAGCCTAACCATCTTCATTTATATTCTGAGGACACACAACTACAATAATCCTCTAAGGAAATTTAAACGTGATATACTATCATCGAAGAGTAAACTTTAACCAGTAACTATTTTAACACATTAAACGACCATCAGAACAGATCCAGGCACTCCATGAATACGTGAACACTCAATTGAAAATAGCTCTTCCTAAAGTACTTTATGCCAACTAATTTGCATATGATTCAGGATTTTAGTATTCTCATAACTCGGCGACGTAAAACTGACAGTATATTTTGAGCTCAGAAAAGGCAATCTCTATTCGAGCTAATTGAAGTATGCATCGCATGGCCTGAAAAATTCACCTTACATATTTGACTCATTTAAGATAATACGTGTATTCATCCAAGAATCACATAAGGACCATCGATTAAAAGGGAAACATTCATGGTGTTACACAAAAAGGACTATTTTGCCCACGCATTCGTTTTACCTTGGCTCATAAAATAATGTTACAAATTAACCATGACAAATTTTTCAGCTCGCCTGGGATGTAAGCCTAATTTCATAGTGCAATGCACGCGAGTGTCTTGGCTAATTTGTTATTAGCAAGTGGTCGCTAAGAGTTTCTTTGTCTTTCCTTTAAAAAATATCAGCCAGAGAGAAGCAGCCTATCAGAGACCAGAGTCTCATGTCCTTGTGATTATGCCAATGTTTGGTTGAGATAATCCGACTTTAAATTGATTGACCTCTCTGCAAAACAGGGAAATACTCGCAATGGAAACGACACGTGTGGCATAGTGTATACGAGGATAATAAATAACGTGTCCCGGCTGGTGTGGTGGAAATAATTTTATAATAATCGTGCGAAGTTATTGCAAACATCCATTGTAAAAGTAAAGAATGTTTAAATATTTCTTAATAATGACCAAGACTGGATACAGGGATCGGTAAAATAAAAACTTTTTAGAAATTACAACTTCTCTATTTATCATTGCTAAAAATCTTTAAGTACACTAAAATTGATAAATAAATATATACTCTACTCCTAATGACTCATATCTATCCTCATCATGATAGGTTCCCAGATTGGTTTAGACGGTTTATAGACGATGTTTGTTCCCTATAAATCTCTTTAATCGCTCATAGCTCATTCCAACTGCTTATCATAGTTTATTCTTGGTCTTCCTCTATATGGCAATTCTTTCCCTCCATACTTCCAACTTTTATGGTTTTCTGTATGCTATTGTGCTTCAGGATGTGTCCCATTAGTTTATATCTTCTTCCTCCTTCAATTGTCTTTCATAGGCTTCTCTCTTAACCAACTCACTTTACCATGTACGTCTTCATTTGTTACTCCATCGATTTTTCTTTCAGCGTTCTTCGGTATCGCCATATTTCCGTCTTCTCCAATCTTCTTTTCTTTGCTGCTCCTAACGTTCAAGTTTTACTCACATCGGTAAAGAAATAGACTCCATATATAACTCTCAGGGTACGCGGTAGTCCAGGGGCAGAGCGTTGGACTACCGACCGGAGGGCCCGGGTTAGATTCCGGGGAAGGCCCCTCTCGTACTACAGTTCCACCCAAGCCGTGTGATTTTTCGGGCACCATATCTTCCCATAGCCGGCACAGGGAAAGAAACTGGCCCCTCTACCCTTAAGTGTGAATTTCACATGCCTCGGGCTTAGTACTGGGGGAACTTTATCATCACCTACCCAACCGATCCTCGGGTTGATTACTGCGTTTATGGTTAAACTCTTAACGAATCGCTTGCTTATGTACGTCCATTCTAGTGCCATTAGCCATTAGTAGTTGCCTCTTCTAATAGAGAACTTCCCCATTAGTGTTCAGATTACTATGTGACTCTTGTTTCTTCAATTCCTGATGACTTTGCTGGTTAAGTTACCCCAACCGAATGCATCAAATACTTGCCCCAAGCTCCCAACTTCGGTAGGATCGGTATACGTGGAAGAAGGAAATAATTAATCTTGCAGGGTTGAAGAAAGCGAATCATGGAGAGAGGGAATGAGAAAGGGAATGGGAGAGAGATGAAGGGAATGCGCGTGGGAAGGATGAACACGGATGGAAGGGTGAGAGTGGAGAGGGTGACCGGGAGGGACAGCCGGGGAGAGGAGGTGCAAGGGAGGCGCGGGGGGGGGGAGGGGTGAGAGGAGGGAGGATGTCTAAGGGAGGCAGTGAGCCGAAGCGGTGGGATTAGCGCGGCCGCGGCCGAAAACTAGCGCAAAAGGGCAAGTGGGAGGGGTAGGAGTTGGGGCGAGGACGGTGCGAAGAGATTGTCCTTTCGATGTGGGGAAGGAGGAGGGGGCGTGGAAATGGGGGGAAGGGAGGGGGCGGATCGGGGTGGCCGTGCTTTTGCCTTATATTTTTGGCCACCATCTAAGGATGACCGCTTCCCTTTCTTCTCGCGGTTCTCCCTCCCCTACCTTAGCAACATTTCATTACTTTACTCTCACCATTCATTATTTTCGCCGTTGTTGAGGGTTATCTTCTCATGCATTGCCTTGATTTTCGCAATCCTAACGCCCTTATTAAATGAGTGGTATGCTAAAATATTAAAAAGGTAATAAGGAATTGGCACTTTAGTAAGTAGATCTCCATGAACCAGTACCTAACCCGGGATAGTAAACATTTTTCTGTCTCTTAGTACTTACCTGTAAATATTTTTTTTCTTTACATTATTTTTCATAACATCCACAATTATTTCTTGCTCATTGCCAACACGTACTCCTACGCAAAAATTAGCATAATTAGACTTATGATATTCCAAATACACTTAACGATCTCATTTCGCAGACACAGTGCCACTGTAAAAGTCAGACATATCATGCTGAAAACAATTCGTACAGCATATTGCACAAAATTAATAATGAAGTAAATAGTTTGACCTTTTGTGAAATAATATTCTAATACAAATTTCTGTACATAAATATGTAATCCTGCAATCTAACTATAATAGAGAGAAAGTACATTTTTAGACGTAATTTGACAGGTAAAACCACATATATTATTTTCAAAATATTAAACTAAAATATTCAAGTTCTGCGTTAACAAAGAGGAACTTCCAAAATAAGCTACTGGATGAATAACAACAAACTGTGGGATATGCCTCAAGAGTAACTTTTAACGGAGTCATCCGCTACTATGCATTTCAACACAACAATTCGTGAAATTGTTGCATTGGACTACATGACGAAGTTTAAAATATGAAATATTCCCTTTCCTGATCTCACAATTATGGCACACAAAGAGTGACTTACGAGCACAGGAGATGAGGAAACACAGGTGAAGGAAAGACGACATTTATAAGTCTTGCATTTTCCCGTATAAGTAGTATATCTCAGAATCCACGTTTCTCTACATGAAACTTTATGCCTGTTTAAGTTGATGGTATTATTTTTACATGGGTCTGAATTATGATTTTCAGATTTTAAGATTGGATCTTTACCATTTTAAAGCTTCAGAGCTGCATGCTAAATAGATAAAACTGCTACTGCCCGCGATGAAGGTGAGTACTATACAAAGTTCTCAATTGCACCGTGTGCGTGGGTATTTTCAATCGTCGCGTGGGATGAAGGAATAATAACGGGTGATTCAAATTTAGGAATTGGAAGCAACTGAACATGAAAACACTCCTTTGAATAATTAAATTCAAATAGCGATTTCGGACGATTGCACCTGGTTAGTGTACAATCAAGATAAACACGTGACAAGCGAAACCAGCTCTATGACGCAGGCAACCCACACACAGATTCATCCAGAATAAACCAGCAACTGACTAATATTGAAACGCCATTTTCAACCATATTCTAAAGTAGCTGTTAGTATTAGTTCAATTTTGGCCACGGATTATACTTTTGTTCAGTTCTACGGTAACATTATTGAAGGACATTGTAAATTTCACTTGACATCAGATAGGTATATTAGCTAGTAAACTGACTTTTCACAACTAACTGTGTTATATATGAAAATCCTTAAGGATCTTGTATGAGAGTAAAGAACGTAAATTATATATATTGCAACATTATACGGATCTGTAGGATGGGGAAACCACATGTGTATTCTGGGATTTCTATGGTTACGGTTATACTTATATAAAATACTATTTTTCCCTACCTTGTCTCCATATTATCACTTTACACAAACATAACTGAACCCATCATTTACGCTGAAACAGCGGCAGAAATACTTGAAGTCTTCGTAAACAAATATTTAATCTTTAATCCAATCCAGGATATGTTTATGTATGCCATACGCTTCTACCTTTATGAGTAGTTTACTATCAGGTAATTTGTCGAAGGCTTTCTTAATTCTAGAAAAACCATGACCACATGAACATTGCTCTCCTCTAATGTAAGAATATCATGAACAAAAAGCGCAAGTTGTCTCTCGCAGGATCTACCCTTTCGGAAACCGTGTTGATTTTTCATGAATAACTCCAGACTATCGAGGTGTCTCACGATCAAACTAGCGACTGTATATTCCATAACCTTGCACAAAAGAAACATGTCTGTGATTACTCGGTTCCTCCCTGTCTCCATTTTTAAATAACATTTTTCAGCAAACGTTCTGTTACATTATATGAGATTTGAATTTTGGGCATTGGTTGGCCCGCACGATTTGGTAAACTATCGGAGACACTCGGTGAGGCATTGGTGAAGAAGCTTTGAAAGGAGGAATTCAATAAGTTAGCCTTATCCAAACTGCTGGTTACTCTCTCGCTTTTATCATTTTTAAGTGAATTAACAGTTGACTCAATTCCCTGATTCTCTCTGACTTACCTATTTACCAAAAACTAAATATGTTTACCCATATTTACCACATTTCGAGTGCTTCCTCTCTTATTTCCAAAGCAGAAGTAAAGATAGTAAGAATAAAAGAACCACACTCAAACACCTGTCCTTGAATTGATTATCGCATTAGATTACGTGCAGCGTAGAGGAACTAGATTTAAAAAACTTTGTTAAGGCAAAATGAGTATCGTATCAAAATTATTAGAGAAGCTAGGTTAGGAATCGCTCACAGAACTAAGGTTACATTACAGATTAAATCTCTTGCATAAATTGGAAGGAGATCTTAGCGATGATGTTAAAATATATTATTAGCCCCATCGTGCTATGGTGGGAGATATAATGTCAATTAAATTCGAGTGATTAAGTGCAGAACAGATAAACTTAAGGTACCATTTTTCCCACGAACGATAAGGGATAAACGTTATCCGACCGCGCTAGGGGAGAAAGTATTTTGTGTCAACATTAGTCTGGAGTGTCATCACCCCCTGCCAAACCCCGTAAAAGTGGCTCGCAGGGCGTATGTATATACGTATGTAAGAGGCTCTTTAGTTGTTTATTAGAAGGTCATATCCTTACCAGGGAAAAAAACAGGAAATCGGCTATCTGCCCCGAGGGAGGAGTCGAGTTCAGGAAAGACTTGTCAGGTCATACGAACAGAGAGAGATTTAAAGGGAGCTCATTCCCTAGCCATTCGCCTGATAACCAGTCTTGATCTGAGAGTCACAAAGTTCCCTCGAAATGGTTTACGAAGAAGCCAAACACCA
The DNA here is from genome assembly GCF_022747635.1 of Hetaerina americana. NCBI lineage: Eukaryota > Metazoa > Arthropoda > Insecta > Odonata > Calopterygidae > Hetaerina > Hetaerina americana. The sequence goes on along the minus strand of NW_027286181.1, from coordinate 10,327,892 downwards.
GGGACCGCCTTCGAGAATTAAAGCTCACGAAAGCGGAGGCATCTCTCTTTTGGTATGCACAATTTTTAATGGATTTATATTTCCTCTTTTCTCTCACTCCCTATACACCATTATGCTCACAATTCACATGCTCACTACGCTGAGAAATATCACTTAGGGCTTAAATATGCACTAGTATCGGTAAGCGCATCTCGTGTTTTTATGAATAAACAGATGGCCTCTCGATACTGTGATGGAGTGTTTGTGTATGTACTTGAAATCTTTGAACGCATTTGGAACAACTCCTCCTAAACCACTTCGAAGAAACTGTGATTGTTAGTGCGTGGGGTCTTTGGCATAGGATTAAGTTCCCTACCGCCCCCTTCGTGCCCTTGTGACCTTACAGTCTTTCCCGAGCGCACCAGTCTTCGCTCCCATGAGAAAACACTAAAAGTTAGTAATTCTGAGTCCCTATGGTCGTATCTGGTAACAAATCACTTTCCAGTTAATAGTCACCGTTCATTTATTGCTTGGCATAATACTTTGGTGTGAATTCGACTTTGGAGTGTTTCTCTATTTAGGCTTTACTTCGTAGAGTTAATGTGGTCGTGGTAGGTCTTTAAAACAGTAATAGCTTTTTAGACAAATTCATAAATTTTAACTACTTGGAAACCCTAACCGAAAACTATAGTTCCTCAGGAATGATAAACAAATAATCTGGCAAAACATATAAGAATACACCCACAGAGGTTTGATAATATGGTAGCCATTTAATTATATTGTTGACAAAGACAATATGCTATGGTATATGTCTTGTATATACTTAAAGGTTGGCCTCGTGACTTCAACATAATGCCATGCCCGTACTTACACACTTAACCGAAATCTCACCACAAAATTAATAATTAACGGAAAACTATACAAAATTCCACAAACACTGAATACACCCGTTAGAGGATTCAAATTTCTTTAAAGATTTTATATCCTTTCTTGTCTTTAGAACGATTTAGGTAATCAAAGAACGGATATCAATCTTGATCAATCGAACGGAGTTCTTGCATGCGTTTTATGGAAATAAAATTTGTTGCAGTAACAGTTTAGGTATTACTTGGATGGTAAAAAGTGAAAATTTTATTAACCTATCTTCTACTAGGGTCTATTAAATGTACAGCTATTCAAACTGGCTTTACCGGGGCTGGAGTCACATGAGCGGCTCTCGAGATGAGTTACCCGCATACCGACTGAGCTAATACGACTTCCGGCTAAGTGGAAGAGGAAGAACGAATAGAGGAACGTACGTGGAGGGCCTAGGCCACTTAACTGCATGGATGTCTTTTGAACCCACGGAGCAAGCGCCCTCTTGGTCAGTTGATTGACCTCTACAGGAACGAGGTCACTGGGTGGACGGTGGTATTCCACAGGCCACAGTAGTATAGAGAATGGTAGGGGGTTAGGAAAGAAGGAAAAGTAAAGAAGGGAGAACTCTTAGCGAACGAGGAGAATGAGTTAAGTTGAATGAGAGGGAGAGAGGAGCTCGAAAGTCACCCAAGAAATAACGCTGAAAATGCGATTAATTGGCACGAGTGGTAAATAGAAATGTCTCCATAGAAATATCATATTTTACACTAACACTATATTTTATATGCTGAAATATGTATTATTTTCGACCATATATATTCGTAAAATTTTCTACACTATAACGAACTTAATGTTTCAGATAAATATCTGATATTCTGTGGAATTCACCTAAGTAGTGTAGGCAGTCTGATGTATACATTTTCTAGAAAAAAATCATGAAAGTATTAATTCTGGTCAAAATTAAAATTAAATTAATGAAAAATAAATTGATACTTTCATAATCCAATGTTTCTAAAATTCTCTTCTATCTTCAGTAGAAATAAAAATAGCGTTCTTAGTTCATCTCAGGAAGATATATCTAGATAATGTGTCAACCAATGATATTTCCAACCAAACAAAGGCACAAGAATAAATTTCATGCCATTAATATTTGGAATGTCTAACTATATCAAAATATATAAACAAATAATTTTAAATACTTTTGCGTTAATCATATAAACACCGTTATGTATTTTAAGCTTCTCCAAGGAATATTCAAGAGCCGAAAACATAAAAAAATAATGAAGGAGACGATTGTTAATTTGGGTAAGGTGAATGTGACGTTAGGAAGATTCAAGAAAAAATGGTTTCAGGATACTGATAGAAATATCAGAAAAGTGACCGAAGAAGAAGTACCGGAATATAAAGCAATCTATAAAAATTATTATAAGGCAGAGTATGTGATGAGTTGAGCAAAGTGGAGGAAGCATTTGGGTAATTTGTTGATTAGATGTTTTGAGCATAACATAAAAATATTATATTTGAGACAAACGTAGTAGATGCAAACTATGAAAATAGGAAATTAAATAGGAAGAATCATAAAAAATAATTCCTCTTTGAATAAAATAGAGATAAACTAATAAACTTAATTCAAGCATCATGGTGAAGAATTTACTGGACTCGACCCCAATTCATGCAATATATATTTCCTATAATTATGTAATCCTCGCGGTACTTATGAAGCTAGTGGAATTTTTTAACAATGCGTTATTTGCTACTCAAAAGTTATAATTTTGCGTAGTTCTTCGTACGAGTGCATACGTCTTGTTCTAGTTATACCATAAATTTCCGTGTACCTCTGGTACATTCATTCACGTAGCTACAACGGTTTCTTAACAAAAACTATACATTTTATAACCGAAAATGAACAAAGCATTTATCTCATACAATATACAAAGATCATGGAAGTATAGCACAATTAAAAATGGACATGACACTAAGAATATAATAGTGTTTATTTTGTTTCACACTATCCAAAGCAAGTTATTATCTCTCTAAGTTTACATATTTTCGCGGTGTGTTTATCTTAGCTCCGCGAATTAGAAGCCCGGACAAGGTTAAGAAATTTCAGAAGCATGCTGCAATTACGGTTAATAGAAAATTCCCTTGTAAGCATTGTCATGTTCTCTTGTTTGAGGTTATGTTCTGTGAATCAACCAGTCATTTTCTTATTCTTACTATTGTTTTCCTAGAAACAATGGCTTTGATATGAACATAATGGAAGAGAAAATGGTAGCAAACAAAGTTTTCCCCCTGTTAGTGATAGAGATTTTAACGCACGGGAGTAATTCTGGTTGCAATCCACAATGAGTGAATCACGTTGGTGCGTGTAAAATGGTCACCGGGAACGGCGCACCCGTTTCACATTGCCCAGTCGAAGCCCGCTGACTCACTCCGTCCGCTTGTTCCTGTGACACATTGCCTGCCGCGTGGTGACTGCGGAGGAGGAGGTCATGGGAAAGGAGAGGAGAGCGTGAAGCTTCACACGGAAGTAACTGACGCCTGAAAGTCATTGCGCTTCATAAGCGATCGGCAGGTAAGAGGAGTTTTGGCTTGCACGTGTTCGAGTTCAAACACCGGAGGAATCCACATGTTGAAACCAAGGAAGGAAATATACGTGTATTTTCACCCTCTACCAAATGCTCTACTTGAGTGCCTTAATGGGATCTAATCTGCTCAGCCTTCGCTAGTGGAAAAGGGCAATTACTGACGGAGTAATCAAGGCAACTTATTTTATTCCTGACATTACTAAAACATCTAAATACCAGTTAGTTAACATAAATTTTGATTCCAGACTTGCAATTCCAAGCAATGAAATTAAATTTTCCCACTGTATAACATAAATGGTAGATAAATGACGAAAATGATTAAAAAAGAAACATGGGTGGCATTTAAGGACATGAATGATGATTTCAGACCACCACACTATATTAAGAAGCTTTCAGCAACACTGCTGCAAGAAATTATGAGTATGCAAAGAAGAGTTGATAATTGGACCACAGCCTTCAACATGGGAGTAACCCTCTTTAATCAGCGATGATGGTAAACCCCGAAAATTCCATATAGCGAAAATTGGCGGAGAGTTGTGCACCAATTTTTTACAGTTCACTGGAAACAAAAATCTTATATCACGATACCACTATATCTAAACCTTAGGTGGGATTCGCGGTCTTACTGGTGGCTGACAATCCCATTAGCAACATTAGAATAACCGGGTTAGCCTTATAATGTAATTTATAATACCGCCAGTTTAAAAGGAGATGAATTGAGAGAGAAGCATTGGAACAAGTTCGACAGAGGCATGCATTCGAAATGCATTGCAAGCTCACGAAGCTTGGGCAAAAACCTGAAAGAGTTGCCGGGAGGCATATGAGAAAAGTGATATGGATCAGTTTACTCCACCCATAATACCGTACTTCCCCTTAAGCGCTGCCACAGCATAAACGCCTTCCCTAGAATACCGTGACTCTTCGAGTCTCCATGTCTCATATGTTTTACTTATAGGTATACATACTTAACTACTTGCGTTGTCGTGCCGAATGATTTGAAGTTTAATAATAAAAAATAGTACTTTACCTCATATACATCTCCTTCCACTACAATGCACAGTAGTACACTACAAGCCTTATCACTATTAATACCTGTATTAGTGCATTGTACTATGTTATACTTGGAGGAAGGATTTTGTGAAATACTAATTGTGCTACTCATGTTAATAATATTCTAACTACACTATCAGTCAGTTCATAACCACATTCTCTTGTGGGATTTCCACAATTTCATTGAATTCTCACCGACAGATGATACTGTAATATACAGGGAAATAGCGAATGACGCAGATCGTGAATCCATAAAAACGACTGAAACAAAATTTTAAAATGGTGAGAATAATACGGTTGGCATTAAATGCAAAAAAATATACTGTTATGCATTTCCTAAATAATAGAAAACACGACCAAACTTGACCAACCTACACACTCGGAGGTGTTTGGATAAAGTAAAATACTTGGGGATCACATTTTCATAGGATCTAACTTGGGAAAAACAATTACGCACTATTTGCAGAGGAGCGCTATAAAAGCAGAATTCATAAAATGAGTTGTTGGAAGGTGCAACGACGAAAAAGTAAAGAAAACGTGCTATTTTTCTAAAGTAAGACCTCACATAGAGTATGCAGCGAGCGTATGGAATCCATTTCAAAAACATTGCTTACAGAATTGAATAAGGTCCAGAGAAAGGCCACTGGGTTCGTGAAAAATATGTACGAAAGGACACAAAGCGTCACGCACTAAATAGGTAATATGGGGTGGGATTCCTGAGATATGCAAAGACTCAGGCCTAGATTAAACTTATTACAAGGATATAAAGCGTGTGTTTTTGAATCCGACACTGGAGATGTAATTAAGCCCCCTAATTACATTGGCAGCGCCGAAAATTGTCACAAAATAAGAGAAACTGTCGAATTGATGGATTCAAGCATTCTTCTTTCCCGCGCATTATTCGTGAAAAAATAAAAGGGGGAGCACCTAAGACAGTAATTGGTAGGCGCTGTCGAAAATAGGGGTATGCAAGATTAAACTTGACCAAAACTCTCTCAAAGGCCTATGTTCTAGCACCCCTCGCACTGCACCCTTGTGCTGAGTGGGGTGAAAGTGAATGCAGATAAAGTCTATTGTATTTGTGAATTGTCCATCCGGAATGTGCAGAATAGTAACCGTTACTAAGTGTTTGAATCGCACGTGTTCCTGTCCTATTTTAATGATTTTTTCTTGTCTATGTGCAGGCACAGGAATATACCTGTATCTACTATCCATGTCATACTCGTAGATATACATTATATGTAGACATGCTGCATGAATGCTATTCGGTCGCCCCCTTTCCACGCATTTTTTGGGTGGATCGCGGGGTACCATGTGCAGGAGAAAATAGAGGGAATGCATGTAGAATGGCTGGTGACCCACCAAATCCCGCCACACGTCCTTGTGAGGGCTTTCGGGGTATTGTGCGGATGCAACTAAAATTACAATTGTTATCCAACCTATCTGGTAGTCTACGGGAATTTTCCACGCATGTATAGTTTTTTTAGTACTTCTATACCAATTTGCTCTGGTAGTGCTACGTATACCGAGTTGGACAGCAAAGTTTGCTTCAAAATAGAAAATTATTGGGCACGATGAGTGCCATTCAGCCGGACGTCAACTTTAAAACAAGGAACACATAAAATTTTTATGCCAATACATTGTGGTAACCATTCACCTAGTACATGTCTTATTATGCAAAGACTGGTAAGAGGATGTGGAGAGCACGATCTCATCATATAGGTACACATTTTTCCCCCAATCATTCACTCATTCAAGTCTCCAGAAGACTGCGGTGGAGAGGGTGAAAAAACTTGGCATGTCATTGAACCTCAATCTATTCTCTTCTTTCAAAAGTCTTGTTACATGCATAAAAATAATCTACCTGTCCATGCCTCGGTCTCCTCCCCCTCTCTCTACCTCTCACAGTCGCCTCCTCACCCTGACCCCTTCGACCTCAACTCCCTCTCCTCAATCCCTGACGCAACTTCTCATTATCTCCTGTCTCCAAATTCCGTTATTCGCAAATTTTTTTCTCTCCCACCACCTTCAACGGTCGCTTCGCCTACCTTCTCCACTTTCATCCTCCTACTTTTTCTTCTTAGTCCCGTCCGCTTTCTCACCTTTTCCCACTTTCCTCCGCCTCTTTTCCATCCTCGATTACTTCGGATTCTCACCAGGACTCGCTTCGTTCTCCGTGTCAATCCTCCTGTCAAAACTCACCTCCAGAGATCCCTCCAACTTGACCCTCAAGGTGAAGTGGGTCGGTTTTAAGAATGAAATTTCTCTTGAAATATGATTAATAACTTAAGAGCTCACCTATGATCGATCCACTCGAACGCCTCAAGAGTCATAGCCAACGCTTCGCGATTAACAATTGCCATGTGTTGTCGGTAGATAAATTTCCCGAAAAAATTAAGATTTATTGAGCTTTTTAATAGCATCTAATTCTTCAACTTTTGCTTTTTCTCCAATGGTTCAAATAAATTTATTTCATCTCCATTAAAATGTAGATATAACTTTATATTTAAAGTACGTTAATGAATCTGTAAACATTTGGGCGTTATATTGACTTTTATTTGCACGATCCCGGGAAATATTATAATAAAACTGAATTCAAACATTCTTCCACGAACAGTTCCATGAACAGAAACAAATTCCAATATTTCAACAATTTTCGAAATTACCCCATAAGGATTACTGCGATTGATTGAGAGGCAATTGAGGACGATAGTTTGTAGAATTCCATTATAATAAACAATGACAGTCGACACTAAAAATCCTAATTCTGTTGAAACGCAAAGTTGATTCTTTCTAGTTCAATATTGCTACGACCGGTTACTAAAACAACGTAATATTTTTGGAGTGACATTACTAGAAAATTAACTTCCTCCTAGCCAACATGGTTTAGCATTAAACGTTCGTAGTTTCGCCGGACGAAAGCTCCAAATTATTGTATTTGATTTCACCGGAATAAACTCTCTCGTAGGTTCCCATTTCATTCGAGTGCGAAGGGAAATGTATCGCAATGCTATGAAAACACAAAGGGCAGTGTGTTCAGTGAGGGCTAAGACCTTTGAAGAGAAATTGACTAATTCTCCGAAACTACTTTTACCCGCGTCAACAATGACGCATTACGGAGAAGACCAGAGGTTAGGAACCTGGGAAAAACGCGTCGTGTTGGGAAGAAGGAATACGCCTCACTGCCTTACATCCTCAGAAAACGTTGAGAGGAAAAAAGTAGGACTCCCAATTTTTCCTTTGTAAACAAGAAGGAAATAAGAAGAAGATATGGATGAGTCAAGAAGGTGGTCGTTCTGGAAAGTCACGTGGATGAGCGTAACTCTGCTGTTAAAAATAATCATAAAAACTCTGGTACAACCTTAAACCAATTTATTGTTTCGTAGTTCGAGCTGAAATACTTATCGCCGAGTGATATTAACAATTTCTGAGGCAAAAAATGTTTCCCAGTTCAAATCATATTTTTTTTAATTTAAAAAACTTTAAAAATGGGAAAATCCCTCCCTTTTATTTCAAAATATTAAAGTAATGTTGAATGCAGGGGTAAATACAGGGGCAGGAGCAACACAGTGGCATTGTCTCGGAAAGTATTATACGAAACACACTGGGTTTTTTTTTACCAGGAAGCTCCCCAATCAAGTGAAAGGATAACAAAGTGTACGCAGTAGTTTCAGATGCTCAGTATCCCTTCACCACGGCCAGTAAAATAAAATTTTACTCAAATATATTGTTAAAATACAATAAGAAAATAATTTAATGAAGTAGATTTTTCAAATCTTCGTATTAATAAATTGCAACCTTTGATATTGGGAACTCGAAAGATATAAATTAATGAAGTGTTTGAAATGTAAATTATAATATTAAAGTGCTTGAGAAAGAAATCGGTATCATATTGCGGCTAAAAATTAATTCAATCGATATTTGGACCACACATAAAATAGGCGCATAAAAGTCACCATTTGGACCACAACCGATCTTGGGTAACAAATATAAAGGGATACGATAGGGGCTGTAAAATGCGCTTAAATTCAACACATGGATGATGAAACAAATTTAAAATTAAACCAGGGGTATAAAAACTAACTAGACTGCACTTTAAAAATAGATAGCGTGCTTGTGACTAATTTGAAGCATTGGGTAAGGAGAAAAAACAGATAAAGTTAAAGAGAAGATCCACCAGACATATCGGAAATTGTTTCAAAGCAAAACTAAGCACGATTCATTTATCAAATGGGTAGATAATAATCTATATTAAGAATAAATTGAACGTATCATCACATGTTACGCATAAAACTTTGGTTTTTATTTTTTCTTTCATTACTGGGCTATTCGCATCACAAATTACTCACTCTTTACAGTGACGCCTTTATAAGCCGTCATATCCTTGCCACACGTCCAAACGGCTCATCGTAGGGTATGATGTGTCCAGAGATGACGTATGGCTGAACACAAAAATAAATTTGGTTTGCAAGTGAGATGTAATGGATATAAAACCATGCATTTCATTTTTAAAATATAATATTTTATGCTCAATTTAAACTCTCAATTCGCAGTTAATTATTAATATCTGAAATTTTAGTTTTAATAACGAAAAAAATCTGAATCGGATACTATGCACACAAGTACATTCTATTTTCAAAGGGAATTTCACATATTCCATTATGAAAAACTTTCAATTATTTTCTCTAAATTCTTTTAAAAAATTTACCATTCCCGAAAACGTAAAAACTGCACGAAATAAATGACAAGAAACTTATCTTCTTTGGGAATATTTCAGATTCCTTAGACCACAGAATTCACGGAAGACTGTGAATGAGGTAACAATTCATTCTCAGAACAATCCCAGCTGTCTAGGTTTACTTCAGTGGACTCCCTTTGAACCTATCTTGGTTGAAGTGCCGAAGTATCTGAAGACAATTTGCAATGTCCAAATTGTGCCTATCCTGAGTATCATCATTTTTTTATTTAAAATTAAATAACCGCATCATTTTCACTCTAGTATGCACGTCTAAAATGACCTTCGAATGCAAATTCATTTTTTTTGTTATTGGAAGGGGTTGAAATTTTCATTTAAAAAAATCTTTGCTTCTCGTATTAACCACATGACTTTTTCACTCGAAGTGACAAGTATCCGATCACATTTTCTGTCTCATTGACAGCCCCAAGGCATCACTTAAAAAGCATAGGAGAATTATAAGATCTAATAAATTATCAGGGAAGAAAAACGTTGGGGAAATGATGAAGGTGGAGTTTGGGCATGGAACGGGAAGCCGGGAAGACAGAGGGAGATGGCTGAGGAATGAGCTAAGGAATTCGGTTCTGAGAAGGGACGCAGGTTGGAGGGAGGGAGGAGGGGGGGAGGAGAATGGATGGAAGTTTCAGGGTGATCGGGAGAGGAGGAGAGTGAGGGAAATGAGGAGGCGAAGGCTCGAGAAGTGAGTCCAGTTCATGAGCGGTCAATGTCCCACTTAGCGTTTCCCGTGAACTTCCAAACGCAACGCATACAACGGTCCCTGCTGTTAAGCGTTGGAGGGGAGGGGTGAGTAACAGGAGTGGGAGAGCCCCGGAGTGTGGAATGAGGAAGAGGGAGGGGACATTGAGGCGAAGGGCTGGGATAATAACCGACGGAATCTTAACATTGAAAATATTTGAAGATGCAAGACCACTCTCATTTCATCCTAAAGTTTATGACATTCAAGCCTCAATAACATTTTCTAGGTTTATGTGAATGAATGATAATTAGCTATGTATAAAATCATAACTTCAATTATTATAATCCATATAATAGTACTTTAATGTATAAATTAAAACAATTCCGCCCGAACAGGAAACAGCACCAAACGAATGGTTTTAAGAGGCATACTAATGTGACGATTTTGGAATATTTAATATATACAATATGGCGTAAAAAAAGAAAGAAAAGAAGTAGTTGGAATTTTATAATGGTTTATCATGATTCAGATATTTTAAAAGCATTTATTTAAAATTGGTTGGGGCTTAGAAATAGCAGGGCTTTGGTTGATCCAAGAAAAACCTGCATTGGCTGGTGAACTATTCACAATAATTATACTTATATAATCTGAAGCTATCACAGAACACCATAAAAAGGCCTAAATTAGCACCTTTAAAAAAATATGAAAAAGAAGTGAGAGGTGAATTTTTCAGCTTTTGAGATAAAGATTCAAATTATTTTTTGGCAAACGTAATCGAAAACCTGTTCTCTAAGTCCCTGGTCCCTTCGGAACGAGGAGGAAACTATCTTTTTGAAACGGGAGATTTCAATCGACTGGAGTAATTTGAGCGGCTGAATAATGCAAGCGGCGCCTCAACCTTCCACCAGGTCACAGTCGTGACGGCAAGACCAGGGTTACCTTTCGCAGCATGCAAGATCAACCGCGAGAGGTAAAAGGGGTTGTCCTTTGCAATTTTGGAGCCGAATCAGTGGAGCCAAGAACCTTGCCCAATCGTAAGTTTTATAACCTCCCGCAATTCCGGTGCGAAGGGTTTGATAATAGTGGGGGTGGCGCGTTATGGGGGGGGGTGGCATCTTCGGGGGGGGGTTGGAAACCGAAGGGGGGTGGGGCGGTCGGTGGGGGCAGGGAGAGGCGGACGGTGTAGGGGGAGGGAGAGAGTTCTATTTGAGCTACTTATGTAATGGAAAACGAAAGACCGCTAACGGAATCAATGGTTCAACGAACTTTTCTCTCTCTTCTGCCGTTTACATCGTGGCAGCGGGGCGATCAAAGCTGAAAGTCGTATGCTAATGCATCCCCAAGAAACGTCCATTCTTTCAGGCCATGATGTTGTTATTCGTGGGGCTGGTATTTCAGTCTTGGAATGTTTCTATTGAAAAGATATTGATGTTCATAATCATGCGTTCAATTCGGGTTCATAAGAATGGGCAAACTTTTCGTATAGCACGACTGCCTTATTCCATAGTATTAATCGAAACAACTGCAAAGTTTTATTCTTTCTAAACCATTTCTTCGACATTGAGGGAAAATGTGGATTTAGTTCTTAAACAAGACAAGTGTTAAAAAATGTGGTTTAACATATTTGTTCTGATATCGATTAAAATTTTGGGTAGCTTTGAACACTTTTCGTGCTTATGGAAATTTGAGAAAAATTTACCGTTTAAAATGAAATTATGTTTAGTTGAAAAACAGAAAATAATTTCCATTTGTCGAACGCTTGAAAATAAATACCATTTCTTATCAGCAATATTAAAATATACGCCTAAACAATATTTAATAAAGGATAGGCCTGAGAGAGAGTTTATTATTGAAGATATTATTAAAGCATAGTAAAAATATGATGATATTCATTATTTTCATAATTGTTTAAAGTCAACTTCCGTCAAACTAAAAGGCGGGAAGAAATCATGGAATGGTTGCTTTACTGACGATGAGAGTATTCCGAGCTATATTATTCAGTTTATGCTGACAGTCGGGTGATTACATTCGGGAATGTATGAACGTTATTTCACCGGGAACAATGAAAGAGATATTTCAACCCCCAACGTCACTCCCTTCACATTGGAATATCATTAATCCCGGGGACTAAGGAACTAAGAGGGTCAATGGAACAATTCAAAGTACAGGCACACTTTTCGCCATGATTGAAATGAAAGTAGCCCACTCGATATCGCTACATTATTAATTGTAAACTACAACACTTAAGCAAGAGAATAATTCTTCATATATATATATATATATATATATATATATATATATATATATATATATATATATATATATATGCTTTCGTAAACGTAACACGGAAGTGCCGAATAGCACAATACACAGTAACACACAATATAGAAACACAAAAAAAGAATAGCACTCACACGTTATTTCTTGATATTTCGACGGAAACACTCCGTCTTCATCGGAAGATATAGAAGTAATGATAGAAATAGAAATGATAGAAATAATATCTTCCGATGAAGACGGAGTGTTTCCGTCGAAATATCGAGAAATAACGTGTGAGTGTTCTTCTTTTTTTGTGTTTCTATATTGTGTGTTACTTTGTATTGTACTATATACCTGTATATATATATATATATATATATATATATATATATACACATACATATATATATATACATACATATATATATATATATATATATATATACACATACATATACATAGATGGTTGAATATTGAGAAGCAATCTCATTCCGTTACAATGAGGCAACGATTGGCATCCACTTGCTCGAGTAAGTTAGGGTAAATTTTATTGATAAAAGGTAGGAGCCTATGTTTTGTAATCGTCTATCGTCGATGGAGTTAATATACTAATACCCTTTGTTAATTCTAGCAATAATTTCCCTTTACAATTTCATTAAATAATGTTTCATGAAGATGGAATATTTTACATCAAGCAATATTAATTTTATCTTCATTGTTAAATACCATTTTAAATCTGACAACATCGTGCAATAGCATCGCTACATTCATGCCTTCTTAATTATTGATGGAAAGAATTTTCTTATCTATACTTCATCAAAATTTGACCTTGCATTTGTCATATTAGAGATTAGAACGGATCATACAATTGATGTCATTTATGGGCGACTTTAATAATTGCCTCATATCAATAAGATATTTAAAATTACTCACGCATATTGTATAGTTATTACAATTTTAGACTAAAGTGCCCGGAATTCTCAGCTATTTTTCACCGCAAACAATTTGAGTCAAATCTCCGCCATTACAGTACCCAGACCCGCGGCCAGATTCGCATCGACAAGCCATGGATTATCCGGTTATCACGCCACTATGCAATCGAAATTTTCTTTATTCTTAAAATCCGCTTCAAAAAAATATATTTTATATATATACCAAATGGTTTGCTTCGTGACTTCAACATAATGCCATGCCCACACAGTGAAATTCATGGCTAGAGTTAATTGAGCGTTCTGACACAAAATTTCGGGTTTCTTATGAAATCCTATCAAATCCTGTTCCAGAATACGTCCTTTCTCAACACGAAAGTTTCCAGTCAGTCCACGAAATGGCACCAATATACCAGTTTAACGGCGTGCCACACTGCATACGAGGGTAGGAAAAAAATTAACGCGTGCCACGCCCCACATGCCCTCTCACGAGCTTCTCCGATTCTCCAGCTGTCTCCGTCGGCAAAAATTGGATTACCTATTCCCTCTTCCGGAAGTCATCTCCTCTGCGGGGAGGAGGAGGAAGCTCGCGGCGGCGAGCAAGTGGGCCGAGCCGAGGTGTAGTTAGGAAGAGGGGAGGCGGCGGGGAAATGGGGGGAGACCTGAACGCGACTCTGCAGCAACGAGTGCCGCCGTTCCTGGTATGGCAAAGATGACGAGCACAGGTGCGGGGGGCGCAGGCGGGCGGGGAGTGGAAGGAGGAGCGGGACGGTGACAAGGAGCAGGATCAACAATAGGACTTACCAGGAGGGCACAGCAATGCCGAGGAGACAACCGGCCAGAAGGAAAACTCTTTCAGAAAATAGGATGTTCTCTTGTGTTAACCAAGAGAATTTTTTTATGAAACCTCTCATTAAAACGGACTGCCCATTATAAAATGATGAGAGAAAACTGTTATGGAGTAGTTTTTTGTGAACACTCTTTCTCCCTTTCAGATTTTGTGATAAAACTAAGTAGAGTGTTAACCACGTCAAATTTGTATTGTGCTCCTTCAGGAAAATATACTGTCTCGTCCTCTTTTGGTATTAGACTTACATATGTCCGCTAAAATAATGAACATGCATTTGCCTTATTCCTTTTTATAGGACATTAAAGGCCAAAGTCTGCAATGGCGGCTTACATGGAGGCTTAAGGAGGGGTAAATATATTCTGTGTATAACTGAAGTACAATCAGAATCGAAAAGAAACTAGGAATGGGAAACTGATTTTACCTTAGAATTTTTCTCCTTATCTCAGGCTAAGTTGGATCTTTCAGAAGCATTCAGGACACTGGAAATCGCATGACCGCCGTGTCGGTTATTTGAATGCAGGCTTATATCTAAGCTACATTTCTCTTCACTCCCTTTTCCCTACCTTAAACATAAATTTTTCGCAATTTCCCCTCGATACAACCTATTGTTTTGGTGTATGCCCCAGCTATTCTCACAGAGAAAGTAGGCTTGATTGCCAGAGGTATCAGTATATCTCACCGTCAATCTACTCCTAAATTGGTATTACGTGGAAAAATAAAATTTCAATCCACCTCGTCATATAGAGTGTGTGTTCAATTCACAATTTAGACATCTATGGCCAATTTTTATTGAAGGATTGATTAATTGTCTCTCCACTCTCACCTCTCGCTCGATATTCTCCAACTCATATTTACCCGTCAGCTGAACCTAGTAATTTAATAACCTAAGTAATGGACTTAGCAAACGGGTACCTAAAATACCTAAGATTAGCTCTAATTGCTCACCTTTTCTCTCAATGATTAACACTCCCAAAGCAGTTGAGCAGATAAATGTCAGTTTTTTCCTGAGAGAAACATATTAACGTCATACTCTTCGAAAGCTCCCAGTAATCAACAGTTTCCGACAGTCATCTCATTAAAATGACGAGTACATTTTAGCGCTTCAGGAACAGTCATTAACGAGCAACGTTTCCTCTTGTGAAACGAATGCAAATGAATAAGAAGTCGTTTTTAGACTACCTACAAACACAGTGAGGAAGTGGAGGGAGGACTAAGCGAATGAGTGTAGTGAAGTCAAAGGTGATCCATTCATTTATCATTTGAGTGATAGATATAACCTTGTATGCCATTTCCATTTTGACTTAATTAATAAATCAATAAATATTTGTCGATAAAACCACAATTTCAGTTCCTATCAATGACTTGACGGTGTATCTGCTCCGCTGATTTATCTTGATGTAGACTGACCATTGTCTTTGAGAATTAATTAAGGAGAGAATTTGAAGATTTCAAGCAAAATACAAATTCTTACATTATTTGGCTCCATATCAACACGATGTTAAAATTTTACTTCAAATGTTTGCATTTTGCATACCATCCCATGTTCATAAAGCACTTATGAACAGCAATTATAGATCCATAGTTTTTGTACTTCCAAATGACCTATAAAAATCGAGTTCAGCCTTCTTTTGAAATAAAAAATAAAATAAATGAAATGTTCTCTTTTTGAAAGTCTAATGGAAATTAAAAATTTTTTGATACAAGGATCTGCTGAATCAACAAAAGCCTTAGTCTGTGGTCAATGATAGATAGAGCATTTAACGGAGATATCTGACAAGTGCTGTGTGAGGAAATACTGAGTTTTTTCAGCTGCCATTCTCGAATTTAATCTTATTCAACGCATTAAATGCGAGAATCATTTTCGCATTTGAAAAGATAACAGTTAACTTCTCAAAAAGCTAACGGAACAATATCGCCTGAGAAAATTAACACGACAGGGTGCCGGAAACTATTTTTAGCGCGCATGCCTCGGGCCAAAAGCTAGTCAGCAAACGGTTTTGTTCGTAACAACGGCCAGGTTACTTACGCTGGGATAAAATTCCTTATAGAATAGTTAAAATGCAGATAGAGAATTCGATTCTTCAAAAGTCGAAAGTGATGAGAAGCATGAATAGAACTATTCATTCATTGTTCTTCCAGAACCATTATGATATTTAGCATTGATGGATGTAAATGACCAATGAACTGGAGTTTTAATAATCACCTCTCAGCTCCATCATCTCTCTCAGGACGCATCTACACCAACGTCATTGAGAGAGTCTCTTTAATTAGGATATGAAAAATTATAGTTTATTAGGAATAAAATAATGCCTCTGTTAATTTCTAAAAATAGATTTTTATTTTCATATGTTCCACTTAACCCAAGGCATGTCACTCTTTATTCAACAAACGTTGTAATTCGTTACTCCCCGAAAGGGGTTTTTTTATTACTTCCATCTCTACTATAACTGTGGTTCTATTCCACTGCCATTGCATACCTCTGAGGAAGCTTGCAAGGCACTGTATTGTCCAGAAAGGTTTTATTCATAAGTTAAGATACGACGGTGTATATCAAATTTGCTGAATTTTTTTTGAAAGAAAAAAAGGTGTTGCCCAAATATTGGAATACCTAGGATTCATAGTGGAGAATGAAAAGGCCAAGGCCGTAAATTGATTGGCACTGGATTTGTTCGAGGGAGTAGGTAAAAACAAAGTGATAAGTCAGAGACAAATGGAAAACTTAGCTCCTGCTGGCACGTGACACCGAGGGGACGATTCTCAACCAAAATTACATTCACTAGCGAAAACGAGAAGTTAAATGTAATTGACCCTCCAGCGACCCGATGTAGGAAATCATTTATCTCTCTCACAGTTCTAGATCACTAAAAACAGTAAACAATCATTGGATATTTCATGATATAATCGAGGATTCAACTAGTGGCTGGTGAGCGAAGCATTTTTTGCATCACGGAATACGTATTAGATAGATGTAACAGCGCATCATAAAAGTGCAATTTTAAATTGAATAAGCCCGAAAGGATAGTAAAAATGCACATGTTTGAGGTTTAATGGAGAAGATATTGGATTAATGCTATTTATATTGAGAAAAATGTTGTTACGATGTTTACATATTTTGCTCTGCAAGCAAAAGAGATTTGATTGTAATTTACTTAGTTTGTAATCAGGAATAGATTATCGTTTATCCTACAAATTAATTCTTTCTCTGTGTTGTAGTTGGGCGATATTTGAGGACCGTAACAAATAAATTTGTAAACCGTTGTCTATATCGCGGCTATGGAAAATATTGACGGACGTAAATAATTCATAAGTTAGTGAGCATTTCCAGCATAACGATTTGGAATCTTGTAGGAGGCACCTGTAATTTTGAACATTTAGTGAGCATAAAGTTTTCGGTAATGTGCGAACAAAAGTGGAGCACGGTTAAAACAATAATTTTCAGAATTTCGGGAGGAAATTGAAGTTAAAAGTGGCAATAAAAGGTGAAAAGTATGACAATAAAATCTAACGGTTAGGGCGAGAGCATGTTTTTGGTTCAGGATGCACCTCCACGGTTAACAGTACCACATGCACTCGCCCAGGAAGAAAAGAAACATAACAGTAAAGTGGAAATGAAAACGCAGACGGAAACTACGTAATGAGGCATAACAAGAGAACCGTTTTAAATTATTCAAGCACCCTCGGAGACGTCACTTAACCACTCCCCCCTCAGTCGAGGGAAACAAATTTCACTCGGAAAGGAGTCCAAACATTTTACGTGAAAGGCCTCGGCAAACAAAGCCACCCCGACGAGACGTGGCCCCAGCCTCGGCCTTAGACTATTTCGTAAAGTAGCCTGGTTGGTGGGAAGGTCAAAACCGTACCACTCAACGCCATGGCCATCGCCACCCAAGGTCCAGACGTCCCCAGATAGTGCGACCCTGTGGGGAGCAACAGGGTGAAAGAGGGAAGAGATTAGTTTCCTGTGGAAGTACGTAACTTTGAAGACATCCCGATATTCTGGTCAGACGGAGCCCTCCCAAAAATGACGAAAGTGATTTACAAAAAAAAAACACACGACCACGGTTTTCACTCAATACTATCGCCGTGTAAAATGTTTTCCTCGTCGAAAATCGAAGAGGAGATCAACACAGCTTGGGAGTGCACCTCCTTATCCGATGACTGGTATGCAGAATTTTTTTGTTCTTCCTCCACCACCGTGATGATTGCCAGGCGATCGCCGTTGCGGCGAATATAATGTGAGCGTCGGACTAGAGCCAATGCATTCACATTTAAATCCGTGTAAAAACCTCAATACCCAAAACAGACAATGGATGATAGGGCAAAGGGATGAAATAGTTCTTGACCTAGGATGAAATTCACTGGCATTGGACTAAGAGCGGGGAACGCCATGTTGCTGCAATTACATATTTATTGATCGTGATAAACATGAATTTTCAAAATGCAATTGCTCTGGCATCAACTTTTATCATTTTACTTTCGACTACCGATGCGTAAATGTAAGTTAAACTCATATTTATTGAATATTTGAATGAATTGTTTCACTCTTGTTTACTTCCTGAAAGGCGGTGACTGGAGCACGGAGTTCACCTTTCTCCGAAATTCTCCAGTTAGTAATTTTAATATGGACATCAAACAATTCCACGAAGTGAAGCCTAATGTTGTAAAGCACATTCTCCAATTAGGTTTGCGAAGGATTAAAATTTAGTTTACGGGTCAGCCAATAGGTTGCAAGCATTGCTGGGCACATTGCCAAGATTTTGCAATAGGTATGAGATGAGAATAAATGTAAACAAATCAAAGGTTGGCGGTTTTCGAGAAAGAGGAAAGGCAAATTAAATATTAAAATAGAAATTCATAAACTAAACCAGCTGGAATAGTTTTCTTATTTCAGAAGTTGTTAGACGAAAATATAGACGAAAAAAAAGAGAAAGATAAAAAAAATAGACGAAACTCGTAGCAGAGACACAAGGAGAAAAATTACGTTAGGCAAAGAATTCTTCGCAGGAAGGTGGGAACTGACGACGGCGACATTGAGTAAGGATGTTAAGAAACGGCTCGTAAAGGCATTAATATGGAGGCATTGGAAAAGTGATGAGCAGAAGAATGGAAAGCTATCATAGAGAATGGTACCTGAAAATCACACTGACACAGTTGCAAAGAGCGGAATTGAACTCGAAACCCTTCCGACCTGGATATGAAACAAATACTACTTATGATCACACTGAATTTGTACATAACACCAGTTTTAAAATATTGCGCTAAGCTTCGCACTTGAGTTCTGAGCCTTTCTCATATGTAAGGCTAACATCGTCGTGATGTTGGAGCTTCATGGAGATGCATTTTAATTCCAGGAACCAAAGGAAATAAAATGAATTTTTTCCGAGAAATTTCCTATCCGGATCTTAAAATATGTCTTCTAAGTCACGTTGACTGGGGTTGACAAAGATTGTTAAACTAAGTCCTGATAGCACGAAAAATATTGAGACGGTGAAGATAAAAAATATGGCACTAATATGTAATATATTTTTAAATTTTGTGTCGACGAAGTCACCAGTAAAAGTTTTATAAATTACCGCAATATTATTTTCAAAGCTCTTGGGCTTATTAAAAATATCTTGCGCGAGATAGCCATGAAAAAATCAGCAATTTTTTTAAATACAGCTGCAACTCAATCATGGTTCACACTCGATGGCACGCATTAACTTGGTTCCACAAATTACCTTACTTGAATAAACTGGAATGCTGCGAGGTAATTTCATTCAAATCAGATTTTGAATTATGCCCCAAAGCATATTATTGCATCTAATATAGGAGCATGCTTCGCACAATTCACTAAGACAACTTCCCGTTACGCATTCAACCACCTACTTCCGACCCAAGAGATATTTTTCGGCTATTATCCAAACTTGTTAGTGAATGTTGGTCTAAGACGTGAGTGCGAAAATCAGTCAAGAGAGATTAACGGAAAATATATCAGGACTCAGAAAAGATTCGCCATCACACCGTAAAATGTCTTCATGTCAACAAGAGGTCAATTTATTCCTACCCGAACTGCTCCGCGACCAAAGTACCCCAGTGAAGCATATTAGTGTAAATATAAAAGGATCGTCGTTTACATATTTTTGAATCTGTAGAGTCGCAAGGCCTTGAATGTGTTTGCCTTTTGATGCGTGAGGCTGGAAGAATGACCTTCATCATTTTTAAGGGGCGTTGTAGATGCATTTCTGAATCAGGGGATACCAGGTTACGAGATGATATCGGTTGAATTTTGCGTTTTTATGAGAACACCTATTTTGAAATTACGTAATTGATCTCGAGTATGCATTTCGTTTTTCCCTTTATTCCCTCAGATGTCGCGGGTTCGATTTCCATATAGGTCGGTTTCCCTCCACCTAGGGCATGGAGGTTGTAATCGTCAGCACTGTACCTGTAATGTTAAAGTGTTAGATAGAAGAAGTGGCTACGAAGTCTCAATCTCGTTCCAGTAAAGTCGTTTAATAAATAAATAATTCAAATATTTCCCAAATGAAAGCACAACGTATTCAATATAAGATGAAACATCACCTCGCTGTTAACTTAGATAACTGCATATTTTTTGCCAAATTTCTTCGCTTTAGGTCGATATATCTAATCGTACAATACTGTCAAGCATTACTTGTGCTTCAAACTGGTATGCAATAAAAAGAATGATTGAATTGCCTGCCTTTCACACCGCTCCTGGCTTAATTGCCTTACAAAGATGTATTGCTTTTAATCACTTTCGATTGACTTTTAAAGTGTAGATTGCTTTTTCGCAACTAATTGATAGTGCAAATTAATGACTAAGGTTAGTAACCCATCTCCACGGCATTCTTCGTCTCGGGCTAGTATCTGCCTTTGTGACGTGGTGCCTTTCTGGAAGGAGCTTGCACGCGATTTGCAACCGGTGGAATATTTGCCTGTGCTGCGCAGTAAATCTTACCCCAACTATAGATACGTATTTGCCTGAACCCTCTCCCGGAGGGTGCTGTAAAAACCTTAAATGCTACGTAAATTGACAACGTTGACCTCACTTGTCATGCCAGAGTCGGGGAGCAAGGCAACCTAATACCGCTACTTTCCTATGCACGTGCTTTTCGAGACCCGTTATGGCCCGGGCCGTTAGCCTTTCCTTGGTCGCAAATTTGCGAAAATATCGCGAAGTGAAATTGCCGCGTGCCATAATGTTGCACGTTCTAAACAGCCATGCCCGTTTGTCAACCGTTCGGAACCGCGACCGACGACACAGTAGCGGACGAGGGCATGGGAAGGGACCTGCAGTCCCCAACCACGGCCAGCGGTCAAAATACGGCGAGACAATGCCGCGAATGCTACTCGGAAGCCGGGAGAAAGTGGTTTCGGCCCGGGAAGTAAGAGTAAACGCAAAGAGTTATAACAGAGGGCCCGAGCAAATGGCGTGCAGAAGGGATGGGGAGTGAGCGACTTTCGTGCGGACGAGTGGTCACTTCTGGGAAGTCCCCTCGGGGATGGACTTTATTGCGAAGGCGTGAGGTGTTGAGAGGAGAATGTCCTCGCTTGAACTTCGGCCAAAGGGGTGTGGGCGAAGAAAGGCTTTTACAGCACCCTCCGGGAGAGGGTTCGGGAGGCAAGTATCCATAGTTGGAGTAAGATTTACTGCGCAGCACATGCAAATAAATATTCCACCGGCAGAAAATCACGTAAATGCGCCTTCCAGAAAGGCATCACTCCACACAGGCAGATCTTATCCCGGGACCGATAATGCAGTGTGGAGATGGGTTACTAGCCTTAGCAATTACTTTCCAGCATCAATTAGTTTAAAAAAAGCAATCTACTGCTGAAAGCCAATCAAAAGTAATCAAAATCAATCCATCGTTGCGAGGCAATTAAGTGTGTGCAAAAGGCAGGTAACTTAAATATCATTTTTTATTGCACACCAGTCTTCAAAAGGAGTAATCCTGGCAGTATTTATGATCACAATCGCCATGTGTAAGTACGAGGGTCATCCGGAAAGTAGTACCCGTTCGTGAAATAAAGACACAAAAGTAAATATTAACAAACATAAAAAATTTTATTTGAAAGAGGATACTTTAAACTACTTCTCAACATAATCTCCAAGCAAATTAAGGCATTTGTCATAACGTGTGACAAGTTTCTGTATTCCTGCTGCATAGTCCTTCGCCGCCAGCTCATTGAGATACGCGAGGGACCCATCTTGCACAAATTTTTGCATAATGCAGATGGTGTTTAACAATTTCATGAACAATTGTTCGAGAAACATTGGGAAAATGCTCACAGATGTCATCAATTGTGACGCGCCGATCGTTCCTCACGAATTCGTCAACTGAGCTCACCAGTTGGTCTGTAATGACAGACGGTCTCCCCGAACGCTCATCGTCGTGTGTGTTCCCCCTCCCCATGTTGAAGTTGCGACACCACCGCCGAACAGACGACTCGTCCATTACATTGTCTCCATACACCTCCTTTAATTGGCGATGAATATCACATGGGCGAACGTTTCTTGCATTGAGGAATTTAATCACTGCCCTCACTTCACAACTGGCGGCGTTCTCAATTTTTTTAAACATTGTAAACAATCACAGAAACAACACAGGCAATGCTAGCGTCACGCAACTTGGCTCAGAGAAGGCAGACAAGCCACTGAAGCTATCTGACCTCGTCCAGCGGCTACTCGCGTCGTCAGCACTTCATGCGGCACGAACGGGTACTACTTTCCGGATGACCGTATATATATCCTCGTGTGCGTATAATTGCCTGAAGCTAGGAAAAGTGGGAAAAATATCAATTTAAGTTAAAAATAAAGTGATGTTTCATCCTCTAATGAAGACCTTATTCTTTCATGCCGGGAATCTTGGAATTGAGGGAAAAACGGATTGCAAAATTGAGATCTATGACGTAATTCGAAAATATTTATGCTTTTAAAAACGCATCAGTCAAAAGATACCATTTCGTAACTTGAAACCCATACACCTCCCGATTCGGAAATGCAACAACGACGCTCTTTAAAAAATATGAAAGTTATTCTTCTAGTTTCACGTAGGGTATATCAAAGGGCGTAAACAAGTAAGGAATTAAATCCTTTTACTCCAAAGATTTAAAAGTACATATCATTCCATGGCTTCTTAGTTATTTTAATTCGAGGAGAAAATAACAGCTCATAAAATTTGTTAGGAAAAAATACTTGACCGTATTCACAAAAATAACAAAATTCTAATTCCAGAGAGTTAACTTGAACTATACTTTCTCAATAATAGAGCACACGATCGATTCATTGTTAATCTTTACACCGTACTATTTTTTTAAACTTAGGTTATTCACTGAGACATTATAAACAAGGAATGTGTATAAAACACTTCTTTAATTAGTCTGGGATACTAATACTATATCTAAATCTTCAATAATACATGTGTGCGAATATTTATCGCAGATCACTGAGTAATGCTCGGAAATAAGAAATTTTATTACAATATAGATAAATCAATCGCTACACTCTTGGGTGTGGCATGGGCGAACTGATTCCTGAAAGAGAAAGGTTTATGGTCACCTCCAGGAAGACACGGCCAAAGATTAGGGTTGAAGTACCCTCAAATAATTTTCCCCTTGGAATGTCAGTCGATAACACTATTGAAAGCACAATAAAACTGAAGGCCCCGGTATATTGACGCTGATTTCCTGGAAAATACTTTGAGTAAATCTTTTAAATGAAAATAATGAAGATGAGTCAACCTCACACTCAAGGTGTGATTCTCAATGCTTTTTTATGGACACCCTATATTTTAAAGACTTATTACGAGTACTGTACACATAATTACGAGTAATTCGTATCTCAAAAGCCTAATAAATGAGTGCATCTACACACCAGCTCTAATCATATTCAGGTACCTATGCCGGTATAGGTTGAGTTAATAGATGCTCGCTTTAGGCTTCTAAGCCAAAATATGTATATTAGGTCTATCATATGGAATTAGTGGACAAGGAATAATTATTTCCAATCTAAAATAATTGATACGCGCCTTATACAACGACATAATCACACATAGTGAACTTTTGGCTGCAAATAATGCAATATTGGCCACTTAAATAAGGTCTTCCATCTAATGTTAACATGTTTTAGAAGACTTCTGTTTTAGTGCGTTACTTCGTCAGGTTTGTCGTTCAGTCAGATTAGTGCTTGTTCCCATCCCAAATAAGTGATAGGCAGCCATGTGTGGGCTATAGAATACAGGTAATACCTGTAATAAGCTTGATATTGAACACAGCTAAATTGGTACACATACTTGGGATCATCAATAAGAGGATGAAGAGGAGGGCATATGATTACTTAGGAGATGATCAGTTGGGGTTCAGAAAGGGGAGAGCCAGACTAAATACCATAGCAGTAATGAGGTAATTAATAGAGAGGAACATCGGATACAATTAGGATGCAGTTGTGTTTCATAGATTTTGAGAAATCGTGTGATAGCGTGAATTGAGAAAAATTTACTTATGTATTGTAGGACAGAAAGGTAGAGTAGTGATAAAGGGCACTTATCCACAACCTACTTGCACACTTAAACATGTGGATGGAGAGTCGATATGAGCAGTGTTATGAAGAGTGGTAGGAGATGGGTATTCGTTATCACCAGTGCTTTTCAACTTATGTGCGGAGAAAATGGTTATAGATGGGTGAGAAGAACTGAGGATAGGAATAAAAGTTGGAGGAGAACTTAACAGCTGAATATTATTGGTCGAGAGTGCTTTCCCTCACAAAAATATTTGACTGATAGAAGAATAAAAAAGGATTTGAAGAAAAAATTCATGTCTTGAGCATAGAGTTTTATAGCTTTGAAACATGGATCAAATTGCCAATAACATGAGAGGAAACTGAAAGAATTTAAAAAATGATGCTTCAGTGGATCGACTAAAATGATGTGTGCAGATGAAGCCTCGAATGGAGAAGTTTTGAGGAGATTTAAAAACGAAATCTGTTGAATGTAGTGGTAAGAAGATCTAGAATGATTTGCAGTGTGATGGGACAAAGTGGCAGTTTCCTGATATTAACTGGGTTGTAGATTCAAGAGAAAATCCATATAGGTTGACCAAGAAGTCAGTACACCATTAAAGTAGTTTAAGGTGTGAATTTTTCATCCAAACATTAGCTGGAGACACAGAGAAGACAGGACCGGCGAGCTGTGTCCAACCAACTCCGGGTTCTTCTTTCTAGCAAAAAATAAACGGTTGAATTCGAGGCTTACAGGCTCAATAAAATTAAGACAAGTCTTCTAAAAAACATATTATAGGTATATTATGACATTTTAAAATCCAAGTCTTGCGCATATGACTCAATCTCCGCAAAAACCAGTACACAAATACACACTAAAAGAATGTTTAAGGTTTGATTCCATGGGTATACAATTCTTCAATGTGCCGCCACGGCACCAAAGCTTATGAAAACAATAAAAGAATAATGAAAACAGTACTGAAAGGATTTCAAACCGGCTCCGACATTTTCAGCCGAAACTCCCGGTTTCCACTGATATCGTGAATACTATAAATTAAGATGGTATTTCTTTAAGGATATTTACTATGCAAAACTTGGAATTAATGTAATAAGCTAACCGTTTAATCAATATACGAGTACTCGCACCAATCAAATTATTTTAAATTAGCAATTACTAATTAATTATTTACCATTGATTACTAATTAAAATTTTATGCGGGCGAGTGACTCTGATGATGCTGCAGAGATTCCATGAAAAATATGTTAAGCTATTCATAGTTCACTTGCATTAACGATTCGGTAATAGTCACGGCATCGAATACGATATTGTGAAAAATGGGGAAAAATAACCTATTAGGCCATTCATTTAAGTTTTCATTATTACAATGTTGATGACTAAATTTGCATTATAAACACATATTATCAATTTGATAATTTGAATTCACATAGAAGACTATATAATCATTTATTGTTTGAACAGTAATTTACTATGAAAGCAGGGAAGAGTTATGGATATTTTAACGCATATTTAATGTGCATGGAATATAAAATACACTAAAATTCTCCGTTCTGTTGGCAGAATTATGAGCTGTATACAAGAGATGATGCATGTGATTCCCCCACACACTCGTCGAGGTACTGTTTATGTTATTAATTCAATTCATTAATGGGAAAGTGTTTAATTAATGTTTCATTTCCCATCGCCAAAAAAGATAGCTCAGCTAATAAATATTAACTCGACGGAAAATAAAAACCAAATAAAGTCTGAAAATGCGACCGATATAATGTTTCCAGTCATCTCGAAACATACTGAAACGCAAATTAAAAAGCAAAACCACTCAATATTCTTTTAATAAAAGGGGTGAATAATCATTCTAATTATTTTAATAATGACTTATTCATTTAAAAAGTGGCATGAATAGAAGTAAGGTACTACTTTCTACCGCAAATAATTAAAATGCCCGGTAGAATTTAATTCTGAAATA
Organism: Hetaerina americana; assembly: GCF_022747635.1. Taxonomy (NCBI): domain Eukaryota; kingdom Metazoa; phylum Arthropoda; class Insecta; order Odonata; family Calopterygidae; genus Hetaerina; species Hetaerina americana. The sequence goes on along the minus strand of NW_027286181.1, from coordinate 10,301,464 downwards.
TCAACAAAAATTCACCGAAGGAGTCAAAACATTTTAAACACGACAGGAGTATGTATTTGCATTAAAATCTTCTTAAGGAATAAAGTCATATTTGGCATAAAAACACAATGCAAAGGTCATAACTCAAACGTAGCGTTACAATCTATGAAGGATTTATCTCAAACGCATGAAAATTTTCTTTTTGAAAAAACGTAAAATATTCCAGTTTTATCTCTGTGAAATGTCATAAAAAATAATTTTTCTAATTCAAGATTCATAAATTTCATACACTTATCCATGTATTCCTTTTTACCAATTCCCTGAACTCGATGTCATTCTTTAACTTTAAATAACTTAAAATGCAATTTTACGAAGGTCATAAACAATTGGTCTCATTTTTTTCCCGATGGAAAAATGAAATCATATCTTAAAAGTACAATAAAAGTTATGTCCCAAGATGAAATTCACTATAGTTTCACATACAACTGTGACAGCACTTCTAACTCCTAATAATCTTCAATGAGCAATTAGGCTAGACCTTAGGGATAGCAGACGGGAGAAAAGAGCAGAAAACGAACGCGTGCAAAAGATTATCCTGGCGTGTGGTTTAATCGAAGGAGTTGTATTGCGCGTGATGTCGCGGCGCACACTCAACTCGGCATGAAAGACTTTTACTTTCGTAATACATTAAGTAATCACTCGACAAGGCAAACTCGTTAAAAATGTCACCAGACTCACCTCAAGGTCGCGTGGGAGATATTTACTTTTCCTTCATACGAGTGGTGAAACGCCTAGGGAAGGACTCATAATTGCATAATGAGCGGTCTGACTTCCTGTCGAAACCTTGAAATAAGACGCAAATGGCCATGATTACTGGCATAACAGGTGCCAGGCTCTGTTCTCAGAAGTTTCCAAACAGAGGCATAGCTGCTGTACGTAAGGAGTAAACGTAACCGCCGAAGGCCTGCAGTCCTTGAGAATAAAATTCAGGAAAATCATTGAGCATGCAACGTTTTGTCTTTCAAAGAAAGAACTCTTCCATGAATTCGCGTGATTTCTAATGAATTGAACGTGTGCTATTAAGTATTCAAAATGAAGATGATTCGGCCATTTTGAAGGATGATCTCATGTAATTTGAAATGATTTTAAAACCAATCATGAAGATTTCAGTGTCATCGGAGAAGAAGATTCTACCTTTTTTTGCCTATTTTGTTTACACTTACACCTCATACATAATTTATCGACGTTAAAACTAAATTATTAGACCGTCCGGAATTCCCATCGACTTTTGAGCGTGTTTCACGCTTTGGTTCTTGTGTAAGTGCCAGCCAGGCTAGACGCAATTCCAAATTTAATGGTAAATAAATATTGGTATTTATTTCAAGGGAGATTCCATTTATTTGCTATTTATGACGCGAATGCGGGAAATTTTTAAAAATATCTATGTAGTCGAATTCGGGACACGGTAGCCCAGGGGTTGTGTTGGAATACTCACCGGAAGACCCGGGTTCGATTCCTGGGCTTGCCTCTCTGAGCACCTTCAGGTTCACCCAGGCTGGGTGATTTTTCGGGTACAGAAATTGCCGGAAAACTATAGGTGGCACAGGGAAAGGGATCTGGCCCCCCTACCCTAAAGTGTGAATTTCGAACACCGTAGAGTTTAGGGTTTAGCATTGGGTGAACTCTACCGACACCGACCAAACCGAACTTCGAGTTGATTACTGTGCTTGTGGCTTTAAAAAAAATAAGAATATTTTATATGAGATGTATAAGAAACATCAAGCAGGCTTGAATGGCAATAGGTGTGCATTTTAAGCCTTGTATGAAAAATAAAGATACGTGACTTCCTGAAATATAAGTGGCAATGATGAGATTTGAAACCATTCATCGATAACATTTTAAGCAGGGTCTCTTATACCCTTGCACGACGTAATGAAATGAGCAATATAATAGACAGCAACAGAAACTAATAAAAACTAATTTAATGCTAAATAATAAAAATCTGGTGCAATTTATTGCACATGAGCGTGAATTGGCTCTGTTCACGTGGACCGACATCAGTTCAGTAATTCATTGTGCAGCCACATGTTCACGCACTTTAAAAAATGAGGCGTGCCCACAGTAGGAAGTATTAAAGTGTTTGCAATGAATAAACAGCAAAAGACGAACTGATATACGACCCTACAGGCGAAGAGTCGCAAAGGTGGATAGAGTGAGACGAGGAAGAGGTGGAATTAATTAAGTGATCGGGATGCACGAACTCTTTTCCGTGTGTGTGTGAGAGAGAGAGACAGGCGTCATTGAGCGTACCAAAGAGGAAAATTTGTTCTATTCCTAATGCACATCACGGTGATTGAATTCATTCACAGAAATTTCCGTCCATCATGTACTTGCCTACTTTTGCTCAACTTCCAATTTTTAATTGTGAGATCTATTCCCGGTCATAATCATCGTGTGATTGAGCAATTATGTCATAAAAATATATTTCACCTTTTTTTCGAGATTTCTCAGCTAGAAATAAGTATTTTTTGTACTAGATTTTTCTAAATTTATCTCATAAAAATGTTATCATTCAATTAATGCTAGGGTTTAATGAAATAAGTCTACAAAAAGAAAACAGCATGATTTTCCTTCGATTTTAGCGAACCTTGATGTTTTATTCAAATTTGACTTCACCAAGGAATGAGAATAACTTCAATATTAGTTTCCCTTTCTCAATAATTCCTGCGTTCGCCTAGGATATTTTTTCATCAAACTATTATAATCAGTTTTGCATGAAATTTGGCAGTCGGGAAAGTTTGGGGAAGGACTAATCTAGCCCTAATCTCCGGAAACAAAGCTTGTGACTTGGAACTGGTTAAAATTAAAAAAAAATGTTGCATTATTATCCGAGGTAGATTGCTGCCTTTTATATATCTCCCTTGATTTTTTTCTAAAAATAGTAATGAAATTTAAATTACGCACAGCGCAAATTGTATCAAAGGCTATATATGATTTAATAAACAATAGTTAAATATTTTGGTGAAAAAGTCAACTCAAGCATTTTACTTTTCCGTCTTCGTTAACCTGAGCAAGAAAACTGCAGGAATATAATCGCAGAATTTTATTGCGGTATACAATTATGTGGAATTTTATTGTGCATATTTATAGCTTGGAACATGATTGTAAGATCTCTCGGTACCAAACAAATAACACTCCAGATAGATAGAAAGACAGTAGGGTACAGAATAAAATTACCCTTGAACCCTATTCAATGATTTCTTTGCAATGGCATTCAGACCTAGATTACCCCTTATGATTCGCAAACTACGCGTGTAAGGCATCTTTAAATGAAGTGCACTTTGAGCCTAGGCATTATTTCTTAGCATTATTTCCTTCTCTGGCTGCAGTACTATTTCAATAGCAATCCCATTATAAAAGCTTCAACAATATGTATCTAAATTCAAATAATATTCACTCTAGTTTTTAAAAATGGCAATTCAATCTGCTCCATACCATCGAAAAGTGGAAAATTTTAGTCTCAGCTGCGCTGTGCTTTGCTGTGACAATGTTTCCGTAGTAAAGAACATTTTTAGTGTAATCACTATCCTTCTCTAGGATTTCATTTTCCGAGACTATTATTGAGTTCTCAGGTCTGTTACGATAAGCTGTACTTTATATCCATAGTTCTCTTAAAGATGATATTTCTCAGGAGCGCCATAAAGAAATATGCACATAAGTTGGTGGTGCTGTTTCTATAGGCACTGCCTATAAAGAATGTGCGGAGAAAACAGTTTCTCAACGCATGAGACGTCATGTAAAAGCTAACGGTGTAAAATTTTTGAAAAATTTTCATCATAATATTTAACTGCACTTTAAGCTAAAACAGTTCTTGAAAATTGAATTGCTCCAACAGATGAAGTGTATGATTTCCAGCTTTAATTCTCTTAGTAGTGGTAGTAGTATTTAGGGGAGGCGACGGACGGCTGAGGTCATTTGCGCCATAGGGGATGGACAGGAAAGGATAAAGGGTGGAGAGAAACCCGGCGTCGGCATTAGCATACTCTTTACGAAAGGCGCCAAGGGGTCCGCAGTTTAACGTCCCATCCGACGGACGGCAAACTCACTCAAAGTGCCCTCCACAAAACACCTCAAGTAGGGATCGAGATACCTCTGAAAAATATTCAACACCGCCGGGATTTGAACCCGCGCCCTCTGGGTGGGAATCCAGTACGTTAGCCCCCGCACCATCTTGATCCCCTAATATCTCATACCTATGGCTGGAGAAACTAACTTCGTTCTCTTATGACCGATTCCCATCACTTGCCTATCATACTGGTTAAGTAAAGGCCTCGACAACAATGGTATTGGGTTTTCCAGGAGGAAAAGTAGACTTGGGTATCGTAGTAATTTTTACAGCGGAATGAAAGGATATTCGGAAGTTTAACGTCAGTTGTGGAAAATGGTTTATGAATGAAAATTTGTTCACTATTTTTTTGCTGCATTACTATCAATTAATCAAGTATGTGCAATCTGTAGCCTTTAGACTCAAAAGGGCAGGAAATAAGGAATCAACTTGGCTTTTTATTTACATTTCGGACTTTGATCTGGTTAATCGCAATAATTGGCTTCAAACAAAAATTTAATTTTTTTAGTTCGATAACTCTTTCCCGCGGGCTCAAAGATTAATTTTGTGCGTGTAACTAAAATAATTAAATAAATATCCCTAAATTTCATATGTATTTATGCATGTTTTTATTTGTATTGGCAAAAGAGTCATAGTTCACATTTTTATGCTACGCAATTTCGGGAAACTGCATTTGATAAGTAGAGGGTGCGACCACATAACTTCCTTTTTTAAAGGGGTTTTGCCTTTGAAGAAATTAAGTTATGTTGCCGGACCCTGTATGTTGCATTAATGACACAGGAGAACACAAACTTAAGCCATGGAATACGTGTAAATACTATAATTATATTGCACAGCCATTTATTTACGTTATCATTGCACTAAACATTCGATAAATTAGCCGAGCTTGCTAAAATGTATGCTAATTCAGCGATTATTTAATATTAGCTGTTCATTTGAATTGTAAGTTATTAGTCACTTGAGGGCCGGTATTATAACTCTTTTAAATGGCACTACCATGATATAACTGATGGATGAGCACACAAAAAGCGAAGACTATCTGTTACATCTTGGCTACAGTAAATTTACGAGTATACTTATATGCGACATAAAGTACGATGCTCCACTAATTGTAAGTTAAAAATAAAACTAGATTTAAGAGTTTCTAAACTTAAACGTCTTCTAATTTATAATTGAATATTGTTTATTTATAGGCACAAATCATTCCTTTAAATTAAATTATATCTATTCTAATGGTGAGTGGTTACGTAATGAGAAAAGTTCGAAAACTTAAAGGAATATAGTACAGCAAGTCGTCTTTCACAGCGCACGTCTCTCCTCAAGCAAACTGGGGATGTCCACGAAATCATTCACTGCTTTTATTTCGGGAACGGCCGGTCAAGCGTTCCACCCACTAAAGATAGTTCACGACATACATGCCCACCAGTGTAGGTTCACCAGCAAAAGGTAAGGAGGTGAAACTTGACCAGACGCACTGCACAAAAGCAGGCTGCAACAACACCCTGAGGTTTGATAAAGGTAAGGTTAGAAATGAAGGAAAGTTAATACGAGCAGCAGTCTCGATGAAACGGGGAGTGAGTGCAAAGTTATTCGGCAGCGAGACGGAATGGGGAAGGAAGGGGTTGAACTCGGCTCCCGATGTGGCGAATCGGGAGCTCGAGGTGCGGGGGAGGTGTAGGGTGAGTGAGTGCGGCGAGGAGAGGAGGTTTTGGGGGAAGAGGCCGTGGGGAGGGTGCAGGGGTGAGGTTGATGCGGGGGGGGGGAGGAGGACCGGGGCGGAATGGGGAGGGGGAGGGGAGGGGGAAATAGGCAAGTTGGTCACGGGCATCAAGCGTCGCCTGTGTCTCCCGGGCGGAACTCCCGACTCTATGGATGACGGTGGACTATTGGGGCCAGCTTGCGTCGGGGAATTCTCGTGAAAATTTCATGCGAGTAAGTGGAAACGAGCAAGCGGATTGAGACAAAAGGCGTAGAGAAAAACCTCGGAATCACTCGCGCAAAACGAGGGAATACCGGAGACATCAAATTAGCGAGGGTTGATAGCATAATTATTGGTGGCAATTTCGAAAGACTGTTTTTGTTACAATTTTGTATGGATTACTAAATGCAGACATCTCTATGATACAAACTGAATTTGTGCCAAGGATTGGCTTTTATTTGTAACTCATTGAAGATAATTTAGTAAATAGTCTCTTAATAGTTACATAGTTCAAGAATAACGCCAATAACAATGTAAAAAAATCAGATTAGTTGATCCTTTCAATTTGCAAAACAAGCTCAATTCTTAAAGTTTCCCTTTATCTTTAATTTTTCTCTTGAAGAAAGTTTCCCTTAATTTTATAAATAACCTAGTATAAGTTTCAAGTTGGTGTCTAAGCTTTGTCCGCTATATAAAATTTGAGTTAGCAATTGGTAGGATAAATAAAGACTGTCTCATAGAAAAAAATTCTAATGCAGCCATTATTGTTGAATATTACTGTTGAGTGTAGTTGAGTGTAGTTGTGTATAATGTTAAGAGTGTATGGAAGATAGTTTTTTCCAAATTTTTAAATAAGTAAGTTTTTTATTAATCGTACTAAGGACTAATTTATTATAGAAAAGTTATAAACCCAATTTCGACTTGATCATTCGGAATGCGAGTGAAATCTTATGCGTAGTATAGAAACTAAATTAATGTTTTTATTTTTAGCATGACAGCATAGTGCGAATGGTATGATATGAGACCAAACGAATACGAAAATATTTAAAAAAGGTGTCTTTCACCTATTCTGAAAATGAATTTTCCTACACCAAAACCCCTTTCTGTTTAATTTTCAACTTTATCTATCTAAATCATGTTCCTTCAAGCAATTATCCTTTTTTAATTCTTTCACCAGAAATGTCTGGATTTTTGTATCATTTGTTATACATAAAATAACATCTATATCCAACTGATAACGATACAAGCTAAGGTTTAAGAGCATAATTATATTATTTCAAAGAATAAAACAATTGAAATAGTTCCTGCCGACAACCGGTCATCTACATTTTTATTTTCCACTGCTTGACTCGTTAAGCTTATATCCTTGATATTTTTCTATGATGGTTTTTAAATCTGGAATTACTGGTATATGTACACTTCAAGATCCCTCTTTCATCATTCAGGGAAGAAATTAAATACTGGAATAACCAGATGTGTTCAATAGCGACAGGCCATTTGGCATGTTTCGCTGTCATCAGAAAAGTCGATACCCATTGAATACTACGGCGCACATTAACCCAGAGCGCACCTTTAACGAGGAACGATGAAAGTGGTGCAACAATTGGAAGATATTCAATACCAAGTGGGCTTGAGTTTTGCTCCTCAAATCCAAATTACACTGTTTTGGATGTCATGTTGCGAGTAGTAACAATAGTTACAGTGGATTCGGTTTTGTGTTTGTGGGTTAGAATTATCCCTGCCATCGTGGTAAAGAGTTACCAAAGGCTAATTAAATTATAAAATTTTGCCAAGTAAAACTATTTTTAAAAAATCTTTATTTTGTTTGTCATTAGGAAGTATTTTAAAGGAAAAAAACTGGAAAGTAATGTCAAAGTTCCCTGGGTCGTGACAAACTGCTATGAAATACCAAGTCTCAAACGATACCACAAAATTTTGAATAGGAGGCTTTGGAGACGTATATTTAATATCAGATTAAAACTATTACTAAGGCATTTGCCGATTTTTCTGGTGAAAATCATATCCGAAAATAGTGATAAGAGAGCAAGAAATTCAAACATATGGGCTGAAGGAATTGTTTTTCCCTGGCACAATAAGTGTCTCCAATGATTACAGGGAAGGAAGAATTAGTTCATGGGCAATGTATGCACAAATTTTGCCAAACGCACCATCGGTGACTCATGGGGTGTATACATGTAATATTTCATAATTATTTTTAATTGTTAGCACAGAGCGTCTTTCATCTTCTCTGGTAGATTTTCAATCATTCAATGTTCTGCTAATCGTATTGGTTTTGTCCTAGCTTTTAGTGTGTATTTTGCTAGTACATCATTTTTAGATGCACAGAAAATCAATCGAAAAGACGGATGATATGTGTCATGTTTTAGCATGTTATCAACTTCTGAGAGGGAAAGTTTTATTTTGCGCTCATAAAACGGGTTTGATTTTTAAAATCTTTTGACTCAATTAATACATAACAACGTGGCTTCAAGTGGTAAAATGATAACTCTCTGTGGAAATCATCACCACCATCAACCAACACATCCATTTAATATCTTACATGGTACCTGCCTGGATGAAAATCAATGTAACCTCTTTCGGCATCTAAATTTTTTGTGCTTACTCTGGACCCTTGGTCTCAACGATGGAAATAGATAAGCAAAATGAGAAATTGCCGTGTCCTATTGTCTTCCTTAGGGTGGTGGTTGTCAGTTTTACTCTCCTCCCAATGCGACAAGCTTTGAAGACGATGTTTAATGTGTTGGAACGAGGAGGAAATAGCAGGAAGTTGCATGAAATTAAGTGTCAGCTGTATGATGAAGTTCTTGAACTCAAGTGTTTCCGCCAGAGCTGTAAATATCACTAGCTGGTTTATATTACCCAAAAATTACCGCTCTCTCGCAAAGAGCTTTAAGTCCATTTACCCCAACTCTATCCTTTTATGAGAACTGTCAGTCTGTCTTATTTTTTTGTTTTGTCTTTAAACTCAACTGATTATGCAGCAATTTTTAGTGATGGCACAGTGTAATATTAAATATGATCGGAAAAAAAATATTGAAGGATGTTTTAACTGTAATCAGGAAGTTCATTTTTACAAGCAAAAATAGCTAAAAAATAAAATATTGAGGTGATTTAATAATATAATCATCGACATAGCCTTTTGATCAGCTATAAAGGCACCATGCTGCCGTCGTTCGCCCTGAAGCAGGAATCGCCCAAGTCATTAGGTATTTTAAGTTTCTTATTAGCTTTTTATGGCTTCTTTACTTTTTTAAATCTCTTTTATGCTGAGGTTAACCATGGGGTTAATTATGCTGAAGTTAACCATCACCTACATATTTAAGAGTAATGGATTTTGGATAGATGGAAGACTGGCGAAATATAGCATATTCTCTGCCAAAATGTAAGACTAGAGATAAGTGATTCATGTAACATTGACGGTTTTGATTGATGTGATTAAGCATGCAAGTATCAAGATTAGCGTGATTATTCTTCTTGAGTGGGACTGTTTGGAGACACTTCCAATCAGCTGGATACTTTTCCCCTTTTCCCTCAGTCCTCTTGAACTCTTCTTCATGGGTTGCTATCTTGTTCCTTTTTCCACGTCTCTCAGCATTCTCCTTCCCCCTGTTGCTTCCTTCCATCCCATTCAGTTATTCATTTAACAGTCACGTCTCAAGATATAACCTACTCCCTCTTTTCTATAGCTATCGTGAAAGATTTTTTATCAGTTGGTCAAATGTTTCAATTATTGCTCATTCTCACTCTATTGGTTTATTTGACATTTCCCATCTTCATCCAAACCATATCTCTAACTTGCAAATTATATTCCTTCTTCCTTCTTAATGGTACTAATTTCTCATTGCTACCAAACCTCGTTCTAAACAAATCATTTGGGAAATATTTTTCATAGGCTTAATGGGATCTCATTTACTGCTAATACTACCTTGATCAAAAATTTCCCGGAATTTATTCAGAAAATTAAAAATACAAGTTTATTCATCTAAATCTATATTGTCCCCTTCAAAGTAATCCCCATCGACTGCAACACACTTATGCCAGCGCTTGATCCAATCCTCGAAACATTTTTTATATTCGGTTTTCGGTATGTCCATCAGTGCTTCCTGCGATTTTTCCATTACTTCCTCTCGGCTGCTAAAACGCGTTCCCCGTAATGGTTTTTTAACTCGATTGAACAGAAAGAAGTCACAGGGAGCCAAATCAGGTGAATTCGGTGGCTGTTGGATGGTATTTGTTGCATTTTTCGTCAAAAAATTACGAATAATGATAGCACTGTGCGACGGTGCGTTATCATGGTGCAAAATCCACGAGTTTTCTGCCCACATTTCTGGTCTCTTTCGGCGAATTGCTTCACGCAAACGTCTCATAACGCCCAAATAATACTCTTTGTTTACTGTCTGGCCTTCTGGCAAAAATTCATGATGCACTACACCGTTGTAATCCATGAAAACCGTCAGCATTGCCTTCTTTTTTGACTGAAAACGACGTGGTTTTTTTGGTCTCGGCTCATTTGGTGAACGCCATTCACTTGCCTGATGTCTGGATTGCGTGTCGTACTCATAAACCCACGTCTCGTCTCCAGTAATGATCCTTTTGATGAATGTGGGATCGGATTCAGCCTCGCAAATCATGTCTTTTGCGACGTCAACACGGTCTCTTTTTTGCATGAAATTGAGGTCTTTTGGCACCAACTTTGCTGCTACACGACGGAAACCCAAATCATTAACCACAATGTATTATATAAGTATTATACAAGTATTATATAATTTTATATGTAAAATGTATGTGTATATTCTACAATGTATATATATATGTATATATATATATATATATATATATATATATATATATATAGTTAATTATACTATCACACAATAACGGACATTTACAGAATGAAAAATTCCTAAATTTAAGGAATCCTAGATGAGTTTACTCTCTCACGTAGAGGTCGAATCAGATTTTTCATTCGTTCTGACTCTTGACATAAGGCAAAGGGAGCGTCCGCTAAGGGAACTTTGACAGCAAAAACAGTCGGCACTGTCACGAGTGGTACGTTCACGCAGCCCATGGCCATAGCATAAATTCGCACTTCTATTTTCTCTCTTGTGGACTTCTGTAAGTTCTCAAAGGAGGGAAAAGCTTTTTTATCGACTTTTGAAAATCTGCCCTTTTTCGTAATGCGTTATTGTTCGTAACGTCTTTTGTTCTTACAAATGGAAGGATAACTCTTTACCCGTAACTCGTCACCCATTCTTTGGGATGACTTAAAGTGTAGTTGACCAAGAATATTGGCATACAATCATTCCTTCCCCCTTTCGCCAATTCAGTAGCCGCGGTTTACTGAGGAAAGTAATAAAAAATTATATAGGTATCTGCGAGAAAGACTACACCCTGTACAATTCAATTTAACGTATAGTGCATAATTCTCAGATAAATACACCAATGCATAATTGATTTACTCGATAATGTTTGCGGCGTCCTATTTGTCATTTATCAAGGACGCCTTAACCGCACGTATGTATGTTACATTAATACCACGTCACGGCTAGAGCTTAGAATTAACTGCGATTTTACTTATCTACGGTAGGTGTTCCAATAGATTTCCCGCGGACGCGTGTTTTCAATTCTAACACTGATGCCTCTCTACCACCTTAAAATCAATATTTCTCAATGATTATTCTCTAAACCTCCAATATACATATTGGGTCAATACTAATAGCGCATCAAAATTATGAGAGAAGCTTGATTGGGAGTCACTCACGGAGCGAAGGTTAAATTGCAGATTAAAACTCTTGCATACTCGTACATGGGTAGGATGTTTCTTTAGTGATAGCTTTAGAAATGTGTTATTATTAATCCAATCGTGCTACGGTAGGAGAGGTCAGGTAAATGATACTAAAGAGATTAAGTGTAGAAAATATAAATTAAAAATGTCGTTTTTCCCACGGACAATAAGGGATCAAATAACGTTGTCCGACCGCGCTAAGGGGGAAAAGTATTTTGGGTCAGAAGTAGTCTAGTGTAAAATCACTCCCTGCCATACACCCAAGCGGCGGTTGGCAGGATACTATGCGAATGAATGAAAGTTAGAACATCACGCCTCGCGATCCACCACCATGTCATGCGGGAGGAGCAGTCATCAAATTACGTTGATAATATGGAAATTTGAGAAATCATTTCACGAATTGCAAGCTAAAAAAACGAGAAAAAACAAGGTTTAGGGAAGTCGCATGTAGTTAGTCAATATATTACAGTTACTATTCAGGACATCTACGAAACTTTATTTCAGGAACAGCTGGCAAAATTGAAATACAAAAGTGCAGCTTTCATTAACCAAACTCTAAATTGTGGAAATTTGAAAGTATCATTATAACATATTTACGGTTCCCATAAATTTATACAAATTTCCCTGTTATTGGAAAAGAAAATTTTCAAAATCAATTCAATTCAAACATTATTGAATTTTCAATGAACTCTTCATCTTAAGGACCAGCACAATACTCACTGTAAGCGTAAAGAATAACTCCTGATTAACTGTATTCATCAAATACATATTGAAATCTTTTTTAATGGTATCCTGCATGCTCTTTGGTGACTGATGTAGGAGGTAGGGAAACTTACTAGTTGAATATCTCATTATGGGAGTCCATACGACCCACAATATATAAAAAATCGACCAATCAATTCAACGGGGCATTTTTATAATTTCCTCGATGTCAAAATTTGTTTGAGTGCTCCATTTCTTAGTCTCATTTCACCCAAAAAGCCTGAGACATGTAGGTACATTGTCAACGTTGCAATTTATTACTATCTTAACTCCTCCTCTTGCAAATCTGAGTAATTCCCAAACATGAACGTTCTTCGATGGACATGAATTATCCAAAAGTATATTAAATAGGTCGCGATAAATCTGTGTAACTTCTCTCAGTGGAATTTTAAATGCCTAAAATAAGAAATGGTAACATTTTACTTGAAGATTAATTTGTCCTATGCAGCTTTGCACTGGCTAAGGAGATCATTCTATTATCGCTGATTCAAAAATAGTATTTTGGTAAATACCATAAGAGATGATGGTTCTTCTCATTAAGGAAGACTACAGTCGCGTTAGATAAAATATATTATTCGTAGTATAGTAAGAGTAGGAGTGAAATAACAGCTCATCCAAAAACCAATTTTTCCAGCTCGATAAGACGTAAAAATTTGTGGTTATTGGAGGAGAGTGAAAATGTACAAATTGAAGAGATGCACGAGAATGTTGCGGGGACTGAAAAATTAAATTATAAAGTTAATGCGACAAAAATTAGTATTTTGTTGTACAAGCCCCTGTCATTGCAGGTGGCAGTCTGTTATTACTACCATTGTCCGACTTTGGTCAGCTTCGGAGTGAAAATAGCATACCTACTACGGTAAAATATATTATCTTCAAATCATAAAAATTAGCGGTTTATTGGCATCCATAAAACTTGATGCTCGAGAAACAGTACATAAAATATTGGGCTCCTCTATCTTCTCCTTTGCCTCACATTCAGCAGAAATACGACCGCATTATGCGGAAGACTCAATAGCTTTTTCAACTTACAATCTTGAACTTACGCTGGTGTATTCTGACTTAAAAGCACGTAGGATACATGAACAAATTTGTAAACAATCTGAGCAGCCGATCATACGAGCATCGATATATTTACCCGTAGGCATTTGAAAAATATAGCTGAAACACATCTGTCCTCTAATTATTCATCATACACTAGAAATTCGGTGAACTAAAACGTAACTAATTGATGCACAAACTATGTAGAAAACACTTATTGTTGTATTAGTTAAACGTCATCGTTATGAAAAAGTTTTATCGTCAAGTTGAAGATTGTATGTGCCTTAAAGGAGGAAATAAAATTTCTCAAATGAGCAGAGTAATACGACACTAGCGTTTATCTTTACGATTTATGCATTATAATATTATCATTATTATCATTGAAATAATAATGCTTTCTTCTCACGAAATTTAAGAACTCGAAATCAAACAACTTAGAATTTTAGGCATGATGAATATGGCCCCACTCCGCATATAGATTAACACCAGTTAAATTTAATCATCTAATGGAGGGAGGAAATACGATAAGCATGCGGACTTAGTAGTAGCGCTTGATTGGTAGGATAGGCAAGTAAATGTATTTTTTCACAATTGTTTAGGCTGTGTCCATTCAAAACCTATCCTAACCGGCAGATTAATAATAAATTCAGTCAACCTGATTTCAATTCTGACCAACGTTTAGGATTTTTAGCCAACAAGTGAGATTTTATGTAAATAATGGAATGATCTTCCGACGCTGAAGGTATCCCTCATGAAAATTGAAGCACATTTAACCTCGGCACTCTAAGGGGATAAACGGCACGTGATCACACATTCGAAAATTTTTTTTCAGGCACGAACCACATCCCTTGACAAATAGGTCGTATATAATTCCAGTTCCGTGGGCATCCGCCATGTTATTCCGCGAATGATGGCATTGACACCACTGAAATACGTGGGAACAAGACGTGGGATAGACAATGGAGGGTAGAGGAACCGAAGAAAGGGTAAATTGAAGGAGAGGGTAAGGATAGATAGAAGAAAGAAAGGGTAGTCTCATTACGACATCTTGAATTCAAAAAATCCCATCGAGCCCCCGAACGGGAATACCCGTCGACGCGGGACGGCGAAGACAGCGGGGTAATCCCGCGGGACGAAGCGGGAAAATCCGGCAACACAGCCCGGCCTCCTGCTATAGCGGTGTTTATGCCCGTGGTGGATGAAGGTTGGTCATTGACCCCCCGTGGTCTGTTTGCCGTGACCGAAGGAAGAGTGAGAGGTCTGACGTGGGAGGGGAGAGTTGGGGTATGGGAAGGAGAGGTGGTGTTGGTGGGGAAAGGGAGGCGCAGGGTGGGCGGAGGAGGGAAGGGAGGAGAATTGGAAGGGGATCTTGTTGGGGAAGGAGGGGATGTTTTGGGAGGAAGATTTGAAGGGTCGAGTTCAAAGGAGGGTTTATGTGAACCTTTTCCCAAAATCAACGCGCACGTAAACGTAATTAAGGAGCTATAAAATGAGATTTTACTGCCCATTCTCTTTGTCCCCGTTATTAATCGAGAGGCCCGGAATCCCTTCCTACTTAGGCTATTTAAAACTTCGACACGTCGATCGCTTATGACTTAGGAGAACCTGAATTACCTGTTGTTATTACTTAATAATTATTAATTATAGGACAACTACACGTAACGTACCTTTCCACGTCGTTAACCTTGGTGTTACTGAACACATTCGGTTACATCTCTTGAGGTACTCCGTCTATATCAGGCAGCGCATCTGTATGAGCAGTTCACGTCCCCATTTATAATATTAATCATTGGTATTGCGGGAAAAGGGACTGACCCCTGACCCTTGACCCTGAGTGGCAGCCCTACCTTTGAACTTTCATCCACCGTTGACCATGATTCAAGTCAAAGTCCACTATTTCACTTATTGATCACCAATGACTTGGAAACTTAAACATTGGAAAGGAAAATGGAGGAAAAACTAAAGGATAACTCCACGTAAAAATACAACAGCATGACCGTATTTAGGGTGCATAAGAATTACATGTAAAACGGGAATATGGAAGGAAAATCTAAGGCAAAGAATACGAACGAGGATTTAAGTCACGGTAAAGATCGGTTATTTTTTAGACTCCAGAAAATCGATGGCACGGAGAAATTATTCTGAACCAAGGACAGGCTTGCTTTAATTCAAATATTTTTATTATCGAATGTCTATGTTATAATCTGATATTTGCAGCTTTTCATTGACAAGGAAACCGGAAATTCCCATTATCTTCTATTGGGCTTTCGTCATATCTTCCTTTCTGCGCGGCCTGATCTTATTCTTAGAAAGATACTGCCTCCTATCTGACCTGCAATGGGCGCCTTAAAGACAAACTCCTCATTGCTTTAATCGCTTAACTGACTCGTCGTCTCTGTAATACAATTACTGCCAGCAAGGAAGATCCTGGTATCAAAGTCTTTCCTGCTACGAAGGAGAGATGAACGAGTGACATCTCTTGTTGCACGATACGCAATAATCCATGACGAGGCGTCTCTCCCTCCCGTCATGAAAGAGTGCCGGTTAACGGCTAGGAATCCCGGTATCCGATAGACAGGTCCGTTCCTTGCGACAGAGCCGCTGGACCACCATGGAATGAATACCATCTCCTATGCGCCCTTTCTCACTCTTTTATCGAAGCAACAGAGTATTTCGCCAGTACCACAGAGTATAGTTTATGAAAAAAGGACGTTTCCTACATATTGAGATGTGATTTTATTCGCGTCATTTAATTGATCATTATATTTGAATGAAAGGCGAACTAAAAAGCAAAGCTTGTTTTCGTTTATTTATAATTATCTTGTGAAATCTCAAGGTTCAAATGCCTTCTCGGGTTTTAAAATAATCGTCAATTGAAGAATTAATTCATAGGATTCCTCTTGGATGGGAAACTTAAACAAAATACTATCCCTAATATCAACTAGTTTGGTAGAGTATATTTTGTCACTTAGGTGTCAATGTAGGGCTTTGGATCCAGCTCCCAAGATTCGCTAACTATACTCATACGAATGTTTTTGGTGAAACTCGCATTAAAATTTAATAAATCTCAGTAATTCATGAAGTTCCATAATGAATCGTCTGATGTTAACAGCGATAAATATAGAAAAAAGTTGGTGTAAAATGCTTCTGCAAACTTTTCGTGGTAAAATATCCATTGTAAGGCTACCTAAGGCTAACGGCATACGGGGAACATGTTTTAAGTCTGAAGCCTTTCACAAAGTACAAAGTAAATGCCTGCAACTACGTTGCAGACAGACGCCAACGCTTGAAAGTCCTTCCAAATCGGAGTGACTAATCATTGCATGGTGACGTGGCATTTCCTAAGGGTTGACCTGAGCAATCTCGGGCAAACTAGAACCCCGGCAACGATCCAATTTTCCTCGCTTCTCGGCGAGCAACTGTAATTGATTTAATATTTCCTTTCTCCTCGCCCTATTTGAATTATCATGCATAACCCAAAGGATGGTACGAGACACCGCAGAGAGTGAAGCCTAAGCGTGCGTCAAAAGGAAGAGTAAAATAGAGCAAATCTAAGAAGTAGACATTTAAATGCCACGTGAATGGGGAAAAAATGGTAAAGCTAATCCATAGAAACTGTAGAGACTGCTAGAAAAGGATGGAATAGGAGCCCCTTGTGAAATAAGAGCCCCTTGGTTCAGTAGGGGTTCGATTAAAATAATGTAAACTTCGGAACATGTAATTTCGAGGGGTTTTCTATCCCGCTCCAACGGCTCAGCAGCATTCACATTCAAGCATATTTCTTCTCTATTTCGAATTGAAGAGACAACACGTAATGCGACCGGTATTTCAATTACGCTTTCATCTCTTATGTATATAGAATTATTGTACGTGTATGCTATAAAATTAAATGTGCTATTGTGAAAATTTTCCGACCGTATTTCAGTTATGTACCAGAGTACTATTCTGTTTCAAAGCGTTTGCATGCGTAAATAATTAAATCCGGTCATTAATATGATTGATAATTTTCAATTAATTAAAAGTGAAATATATTCAGAGTAACAAGGTGAAATAACTTTCTCAGTCAAATATTACGATGAGAATCATCCAAAATTTTAAATGAACAGAGAGCTCTAATGAAACCTCTGGTTTTTGAGGTCCAGGTTATAGCACAATAAAATGCATTGTTCCGATATGAGCTGTGCTCCGCCTTTAAGTCCTACTCATTGATTTTTTATACTAAAACATCTCTAATATCATTCATATAATGAAAAATGCATGATTTCCTCATGAAGTTATGGAACCTTTGGCTCACACTCTCCATTTATTTAAAGGGTTTGTGTGGTGGAGCTCTTTAAAAGATACAACCCTCTTGGTGTTTCTTTGTAGGTTGTGGTTTATATTCTAAAAAGCGTTGAATAAATCGCGTAGCTCAATTAGCGAATTTCAATAAATTAAAATTAAGTCTTGATGAAATTCACACAATTTAAAGACTCGGAGATGATACGTATGCGGAAATGGAAACTGAGATAATGGGGGAGGTGAGGAAAGGAAATTCATTTATCTCCCGACCAAATCCAGGCAAGCCGGCTGTGAACGGAACAGTGGAAGTTTTTTTTATCAGCAATTGGCACGATCACATTTATCATTCCCTTTTGAGTTTCTGTTTGAAAAGTTTTGGCCGAAATTCCACGAAGTAAATCCAGCGTAAAAAAAGTTTAAAATGACTCGGGAGCACTAGAAGAAAGAAAATGAAATTGAGGATGTGTCCTCTTCCACTCGATCCCTAAGCTCCCAAAAGAGTCGAACTTGTTTGGAGGTAGGATCCGCGCACCATGTCGCCGGCCCAACGTTTTTGGAGTCCATGATACTAACGGTTCCCTCACGAACTGGCTTCCACGAACGGCTATCATCGTCCGCACGAAGTCGAGGTAATAATGCAGAAACAATAAGCGCAGTCTCAGGATCATCTTTTACAGTTGCGTCCCCAAACATGGTAAGAAGTTGTAAATGGTCTCCTGCGAAACGAAGATGAAAATTGCTTTGTCGTGTATTTGAACATGGTTTTTTTTATGAACAGCCGTTACGTGCAATATTTCATATCTAATTCTTGATCACGTGAGATAATTTGCATTGACGAGCTTGTGTCACATCAGTTAATGTTAACGATTTATTGAAATAAAATTGCATTTATTGATTACGCAAGAAATACGGCATTATTCATTTCATCGCATGAAATAACTTTATATCATCGGTCTTCTGACCGCAAACTTACCTGAAAGCTGATTAAAGAACTCACTTCTTATTAAACGATGAATCATGAGGCATCATAATATCATAATATAAATGGAGATGAATACTATTTCTCTTATTGTCATCACTGTAACAAGTATTTAGCCATGAACTTTCCACGAAAATAACATTCCTCGCGTCCACACATATGCACACCGATATGATTTGGTACCCTAAAGAGCATAAAACCAAGGTTTGGCTGGGGTTAATAAATAATCATGGCAGGTGATTACTTATACCAGACTATGTGATGGTCGCTTCATGCAAATTTCATTAATTACATTGAAAAAATGAGGGGAAATCCAATATCTTTAAGAAAAATCTTTTAATCAATCAACTTTAACATTTTAAGAAAAATAAACAAAATCGCATGAATTCCATAACTTGTCTAATGAAATTCTATAACCCCTAAACATTCAAAAGAATCTTTCGTTCTTTTCCATTTTTTCTCCATAAGGCAATTCCTTCATCGATGATTTCAAATAACATTTTTTTCTCTCGATTAATTCTTGGAACACTTAAACCATCCGTTTGCCGAACTAAGACGTAACGAAGTATTATTCTGTGGAAATTCATGCACTTGGCCGTATTTCGTATTTTAAGAGTTTTATCGAGTGATAAAGGGCGTCGGTTTTATTTTTAGAGCCACTCATGCAAAATTTTTTATGGGATGACTCATTCGTTGCAAAAAAAATTGCAATTTCCCCAAATCTTATTTGCGAGGAAAACTGTTGAACGGAAAGTGAGAAACGGCCGCTAATGAGAAGAAATGGATCCCGAGTTATCCCGACAGGGAGTCAAGGAACTCGCAAGGCCCGTGTGTGTCCGGCCAGTCCGTCCCACTTGTGGGGCTAGTGCGGCCGGCAAAGGCGGCGGGATGGGTAGGGGTGGGGTGGGGAAAGGGGAGGAGGAGGAGCATGAGAAGCGCTAATTGAAAGGCAACGGTACGTCTTCATTTCTCTCGATGCTTCCACCGTGTGGACGTGGGCGAAAGAGGAATAGGAATTTGCTTTCTATGTCCCGCATGTCCATAAAATCTCTTGTTATTTCAAAATGACTCTTCCCGGAGTTCACCGACCCAAAATTCCCTTTTGGAATAAATAGAAATGGAACTTATTGGTGAAACCGAAAACCGATGTTGATGAATTATGGTAGGAGAAGAGCGGACGTGACGTGGGCAATTAATGGCGCAGCTGGCTGCTGTTCCAAACGAATTTATAGAGACATTCTACTGAATTCAACAGTCAATATACCTACTTTCGTTAAATGATTACATCCGTGCCCCAAAAAGGAAAGAACTTATTTTCCACGACTAGAAAAAATAAACACAATGTTTATTAAAAACCTTTACCAAATGTGCCATACTAATGAACACATCACAGTACGATGATGTGGTATATTTAAGACAGGACTTGTTTGATTCATTATTCTTTCACCTTGATGCAATGACAATGGCCTGGGACTGCATGCGTACGGAATTATAATTTCAGGCACAATTAACACTAATAATCTGTTCAATTCAATGCTGCAATTGTATCGGCCCGACAGCAATAGGAAATGTACGTATTATCTACCAACATAACTCGGGCACTGATAGAAAGCAAATTAGACACTACACCTCGAAAGCTACTCTTATTTGACGGATATGTGACGAATAGGTTTCTTAGAAGGAAGGAAAGAGGCAGATTTATGTATTTCCAGTCACCTAACTTTTAATTTCATCCTATTATTGTTTTCCTACGAAATATCATCTGCTGAATCGTTCTGAATCCACCATTTCCGTCAAACTACAGTTATCTCTCAATCTCAAGCCATCTGAAGAAAAAGTTGATATTTTTAACTTTGCACTTTCAAAAATGTTCTATATATATATATATATATATATATATATATATATATATATATATATATATATATATATATATATAGAACATTTTTGAAAGTGCAAAGTATATATATATATATATATATATAACCACAAGCACAGTAATCAACCCGAATGTCGCGTTGGTAGATGGTAGAGTTCACTCTGTACTAAGCCCGACGGCGTGTGAAATTCACTCATCAGGGTAGGGGAGCCAGTCCCTTTCCGGTTCCGGTGAAGTTTCCCTGTTCCGGTTTAGGTATTCCAGGAAGATCTGATACCCGAAAAATCACCCAGCTTTGGTGAAGCTGAGGTTGCCTAGAGAGGCTTGCCCGGGAATCGAACCCAGGTCCCTCGGTCCAACGCTCTACCCCTGTTCTACCGCGACCCACATATACACACCTGTGTGTATACGAGATACGAGTACACGTGTATAATTATACATATATATATATATATCCGCCCGGCAAGTGGAAAGATCCGGTGTTCGAGTCCCGGTCAAGGAAATATTTTTACTCTTGTGATCCGTTTGATTCCGCCCTCCTCACCATTATTGTGTTCGTCCTTTATGTGTGATCCTATCCCTATATATATATATATATATATATATATATATATATATATATATATATATATATATATGGTTGAAAATGTAGAAGCAATATCATTCCTTTAAATTGAGGGCACAATTGGAATCCAATTGTTTGAGTAAATTAGAGTACATTTTATACATAGAAAGCAGGAGCCTAAGTATTATAAACGTCCAGCATCATGACAATAATCAACGCGAAGTGAGGACAGAGGTCGACCATGCAGTTAAATCATGCAGCGAGTGAAATTCACATACCTCCTTTTTTTGGCCACCACTAGATTTCCCACGAAATATAAATAACAGTAATAAGAATGAGAACCTGGTACATTTAAATCATTAGGGGAACGGTCTACCTACTGAACTACTACGCCAACCCAGAAATTACGAATTCAGCGATCAGTGACGTTGTCTTTCGTAAGTAAATTAGAATGTTCAGTTGATCTGCAATCAAGAGCTAAGAGTACGGCAAACTTCTGAAATAGACGATTCATTTTTAATACTGTTAGTACAGAATGGCTTCGAAAGTTGACTGACGCAAGGTATCGTACAACCACCCTTCTCCGTTTACAGATAAGTAGGTTGTGCCAGTAGATATCTAAAGAAGACGCAGAAACAGGGTTGGTGAGTTTGACGAATACCGGATTCCCACCGTACGCTGAGGCGCAATTGAATTCTTGGCAACCTTTAACCCCATCGTGTTTACCCGCATACATCACGGATTTCATCCCCACCATCCAGCGTCCACACACCCAAAACACATTTTTTATTGATCCTAAGCCGAAAAAATAAATACGGAGCCAAATCGATCAATAACTACGGCACATTTGAAAATGATTTACTTTTCCATTTGTCTCATGGACCTACCAGAGAAGAATTTTGCATTCACTCTGACCCAAACGATACATAAACGGGATCAAAGCGCAATGATTGCGGGACTTATGAAATTGATTTCACCTATCCCCAACGATCATACCGAACGGTTACATGTGAGATATTTCTTAGTTAGCATTGCCCATCTAGAATTATGGGTTGTAAATGGATGAGCGTTTTACAAATTCATGAGGCTATAGCTGGAATATAGAAATCAGTTTTTACAAAGCCTGTTCTCTAAAACATTTTTATGCATCCTCGTTTAATCAATTCAATTATTTGTACAGTGCACTTTGAACTAGTGGCTGGTCTGAGACAGTTCAAATTTTTTTCGAAACAATTCAGATTCTTACAATTATTGTTATGTGCTGAAAATATTCTCTTAATTGGTGAAATTTCATTATATTTATTTACCAATACGTTCTCGAAATAAAAAGTGGACCCGCGACTTACGTTTCTAGGGCATATATCGTGTCTCTACCATCTCATTGATTCCGAATGAATATAATTAGATAAAATGTGCGTCGCATTAAATTTTTCAGACCATCCGACGCAAAATTCGGCAAAATTAAAACGCAGCGCTGGGTCACATTCCCCACCTGTGTCCTAGGGGAAGAGACCGTTATTTGTTGCATGTCCATGTGGTGGTGGAATTTCGCCTTCCTACTTTCCAAATTGCACGTTATTGGATAAATTTCATACGGCATCTTAAGGTGCCATTACTTGTTAGATAATAGTATATGTATTTGTATGCGTGTAGAATGAAAGAATTTTCTCATGAATGTATACAACACTGTATACAAGTATAGGTTTGCATGTATGTGTTGATTTTGCAAGTAGTTTTTTTCCTTTTTACGGGTGGTGACCTAACACCCCCCGTCACACGCCCTCGTGGCGGCTTGCGGGGAATCATGTAGATGTAGATGTGAAAATTTGTGGTAAAACCGTATCAGTTGGCGTTATATCAGCGCATCGCAGCAATGTTTAATTTGGGAAACCCTATTCCATTCCACGCATTTCTCGGACCGGAAGATCGTGATTACCCTGGCACATTCCCGAGAATGCACAAACTCTTTCCTCTCATCTATGTCTTCGTTCTTTCTGAAAACCTTACATTGGGAGCATGCCATCATAAAGAGTAAATTATTTTCAGTGAGCTCGGGTATGTTGGCATGTGCCCTAGGATGCAATTTTTTCACGAAAATGAACTCACCATCGTGAAAGCAGCAATTTCCGATAAATTGCTCACCGTATCAATCACTATCGGGACGAGCCATGTTTGCAAGAGAAGTGTGTAAGTACTGATTCGTGTGTGAACGTTGTAAGCCTCGTTTTTTAGTACCTGTAATTTCGCTGACTCGACTTGGAAGGTTACCGAACAACTTGAAATTCAAACACCGAAGCAGGCATCGAAGTAAATGTTTATCTGATGTTGCAGTTTTCCGCAAACTGTACAGATACACTATCAACTTGCCATAAAAGAAGACTTTATTTGAAAAAACTGGATTCTTTTCAATACCTGATAATCGTTTTTGAGCATAGCTTTGTAAGACTTCGAGCAAATATTTTCAAGAAGTCCAAAACTAATGGAAAATAATGATAGCATAAAGAAGTAGTAATTAGGGGAGGCTACCGATATTCAGGTATCCGTAATCAAGGAAAAGAGGAAGGGCAGAGAGAGGTCTGACGTCGGCATTAGCCTACTCTTAACTTAAGGCGCCAAATGGTCACACACTTTAACGTCCCATCTAAGGGACGGCGTACTTAAGTGCTCTCCACATAGCACCCGAAGTAGGGATAGGGTTACCACTGAAAGATCCTGCCACTGTCGTGATTCAATCCCGAGCCCTCGAAGAGGGTAGATATTACATTAGCTACCTATCTCGATTCGCAAATAATGATAATAATTGGAATACTATCATACCTAGGCATAGTTCTACGGAGGTCATATGAACAAATATTATCATTATTTATTTCAATTTTCTTATGTAAAATTTGCAATTATTTTGTATATTATAAAACGCATTTCTCAGAGAAATTTGGCAAAGTAAATACCTTAAGCAGCCATCATCTTTTTTTAACAATAATCCTCCCAGAATCAAAAAATCCTCAAATATCTGTTTTATAGGAAACAAAATTGCCTACTCATTCGTATGCAATTTTATAGTTTACGAGAAGGGTATGTATCGATAAATATCATCGTAAATATTCTCAAGCGTCAGTTAAAAGTTCTTTGTTTTTAAAATCTGGAAGAATATACTTTCATTTGATGCAACGTGTTTCATCGTCATACGATATCACGAAATTAACTGCGTCTGCTCCTTGCGATCTTATTTACCCCAGGCGACAAAATTTACGACAAATTTTGACCCGAAAACAAAAAAATAATAATACGAAAAGCAGAATAATTTCAATTTTCTCCTATCCTTTTCCACCCTTGGAGGCAATAATCGCTCGAATTAAAGCAAATTCTCATTTTACTACCAACATTCGGTTTGCGAAAAGAATTGAACCAATAATCAGCACACTCAATACTACACTGACTATTTGAAGATGCCACTGACGATAAAACAAAAATTTCTCAGAACCCAGTGTGTTTCCTTTAAAATCATATGCCATCTCCTTTTCGTACAGCTTATTTCCCGTCCAGATGAATAAATGTAAACTCATATAACGCTAAAAAGTTTAATTATGAAGATCACCATTCGTTTAATTCTGAAGGACAAACTTAAAATGTCTTTAAACGTTCCGCCACGCGCAGAATATTCGAAAGAGAACTATACTTGGTAATGTCTCCCTGATTGTCCAATTTAGCATTTTGCCCGAAGTGACCCCCAGGATTCTTCGTTAGAGCTAGCAGGACGGCGGTCGAACCTCGAATGAATGGAGGAGAGATCGATGCAGGGCAGCCTCGACGTACTACACTAAAGCGAAATAATCGTGCCCGCCGTCAAAGGACAAATCGCTCCCAAAGCAATGACGGCCGGTGTGTATTTTTTTCGGCAGCCACAGGAGTGGAAGGGAAGGAATCGCTTTGAGCACAAGGGCCCACCGAATGGCGAAAAACGACCACTCCCTCCACCGCAGGTGCACGCGCCCAACGCTTGGAAACAATTATTCGCCGCGGGGAACGAGTCTCTAGTAAAAGAGTAAAACATTTTCATGCCCTTATTTCTCTCCTTTCCCTTATTGCTCTCTCATTGCTTCGTCAGTGATTCGGGTTTAACGGATAGTAATAGTTTTTCACACAAGCGCAACGGAAGTTTTACACCATAACTTATGAAACTAAATCAGATAAAAATGTACCAGTACAACTCAAACATACCAGTCTCTAAACTGATATTTTCAATTAATGGTTTGCTGTATTCCGACTCATATAAATTTAACGAAACGCTTGACACTAAAAACTCTATTCCCTTCGATTTAACTTTATAGTTTCAGGCTTCCTTTCGTGGAAGTGGAATGTGTCCATAGCAATAGAAGCTACGACTTCCCGCAAAATTTCACCATTTGGTTCAACATGTCACACACATGCGGTGATATCTGATGATTCCGTATCATGTTGAAACTCGTACCGAATGATAATTATCCGAGTCTAAGTACGTTGCCCCTTTTATTATCATTTGTATTAGTTATCTCCTTTTAAGAATGTGTACACATCTCGAATTTCCGTATGAATCGCCTAAAATAATAACTCGCATGTGGAATTCTCTTGAAATCGAAGCCAATACGATAAGTTATACGAGAAAGACTTTTGCGACAATTCTTCTTTTCCATACAAGTCGGCATGCTGCTATCTACTTGAAGGAGGGTAGTAAAAAAAGCTGTTGAATATCGTTGATTGCAAAAGAGTGTTTTGAACGAATTCTGTATAATTTTAAATTTGGTTGAAAATAGCGCAAAACATTTTTTACAAAAGTTGGGATATAAACGCCTAGGAAATTTTAATTCTCAAAGAGAAGGAAAATTAATGCCTATACTTGAGTGAATATAAGACATCTTTTAATGAGCCCTTAACAATCTGGTATATGAAATTTCCACGAAGTCGTGCCTCGTAAAAGTACTCCCCAAGATAAGTTGTGAACGATTCGGATCAGACACCTTTCTTAGACGAAATGCTGTACTTTATACGACTATTTGAAGCGTAATGGGAAATAACTCATTTGTTCCTGATTAAGATAAGTAGTTCTGATTAAGCAAAAAATCTCGTCATATATGTAGGATATTGAAGTATTCTTGCACTCACCCTCAGGTGAGATTCATTGTCATGCATTGTCCTTGGTACCTAGACTGTCAATGAATTTGATGTCTAGTCATTTCAACTCCTCCTCACATCCCTGTTTCTATTCCAATGCCCTCCGATCCAGAAAAAAATATTTCCAGTTAGTATTACTCCATTGTTATAACTTTCTAAGTCTCTTCTCATATCTCTAACCACATCGAAAACATGTAATTCTTTCAAAAGATTTGCATAAACTTTGACTTTGCATATTTGAGAAATGATATAGTGCGATATTTTCTTAAAAGAATTTATGTACGCACTGAAATACATTTTCATGGTCACGTCATTACTTAATACGTTAAAAGCGACCAGGAATGGTTTCGATCGACATGAAATTGCAAAATATATCTGCACTATTTCTCATATATAAGTAGGTAAATAAATGTGCTATCATGAAAATGCCCCAGGGAGATTTTTTTTTTCCTTTTGCAATTTTGTAGAGCGACCGGCAATTGCTTTCTCACTCTTTTTGCCATCCTTCATTCACCGTTTGTATTAATCGGTCGTTTTCTTCCGCTTCGTACTCTGGCCTTATGTTGCCTCTTATGGAACATGCCTCCAGGAAAAATAAACATTATCCTTTACTTTTTTCTCTCGTTTCTTCCCTTCGTCTCCCATGGCAACGCTCCCCTCCCCTCTCCCTCCAAAGTCGTCGCTTGCCTTGGATCTCTTTGAGGTGCCGCAGTCGAGTCCAGGCCGATCGGTGTTAGTGTGCCAAAATGGGGGAATGGGGGGATGGGAAGCGTGGATGGGAAGAGGGGAAGCGTGCGGTCGGGGGTGGGGACGGTGCGAGTTGCAGATGGGATTGGGTGAGGGGTGGGTTCATTGGGTGGGGGAGGGAGATGGGGGTGGAGGTGGAGATGGGTTCCGTGTTGAAGACGTGGCGAGGGAGGCGCTCTGATGCGGGGGAGGGGGAGGAAGAGGTAGAGTGGGAGAATGACCGCGACTCGTCAAGTGATGATGCGCGCGAGGGACGCCAGATGCACGGGTTGAAAAGAAAAACGCAATGATTGCTCACCTAATTTGAGAAATCACTGCATGAGAACGTCCATTGCTTTGAGAAGCTCCTTTTATATTTTGTTTCGCCTATGCCCTCGATTTGAATCACTCCGATTTGAGTGGTACCCGCATATTAAGCTGATCTATAAAAAAATGTAACGGCAAACTAATTTCAATCTGTACAATGTGTGATTTTGACAATACCTCAATGCCCGTGATAAATCTCATGCTAAACCTTAAGACCCAATGCAACAACTTCGAAGTGTCAAAACCATTCGCCTTGACCAGGATTCGAAACCGGATCCCTCGATGACCGGCCGAGTGCTTTAGCCAGTTGAGCTAGCGAGGCGTCTTCTAACATTGAGAAACTTTGGAGGCTTTGAAGGTACAAAATGTTATGACTTAAGATCGAAGTTAAGGTATAGAAATTTATCAGTTGAATTTGAAGTTATATGCGCATAAAAATAAAGACGTCTAATGGTTCTTTATTTCATAATTTGCCGTCGTCAGTCGTACTTCGACTTAGCGATCTCCGTTGCTCAATTAAAAACTTACGTACAAATAAGAAACACATTACACAAGAAAAAATGTACTTCTTACCAAATCGAAGCATGTACAGGTATCTGTATCTTCCGATACCCCAATATTTACTGGAAATTTTGTCAATTGCATAAACTTCGCCGTACATCCTAATTAGGATTCACGCAAAAATCTAACTACCGCAAACTTTAATGGAAGGTTTTTCAATGGATTTGCCACACTCTACGATCCTATGGATTCATTTCATGGTTCAGGGACGGGAACCATTGGAAAGCAAATCAGAGAAGAATAGATGCCGTCGGGGCCCCCCGGACATGGAACACTATTGAGAAAAAGAAGAACCAGATGAATGGGCACACCTTGAGACGTGATGGCTTTGTTATGAGCACAACAGAAAGCCCATGTAGAAGGAAAGAGACCAAGAGGAAGACCGAGTAACGAAGATGTATCCCAAATAAAGAGGGAATTCAGGCGGAAACGCAATCAGGAAGTGAGAGAAATGGCATCGTATGAATAGTTAAGCCTGTGAGAAAGGTGTTTGCCAGTATACATAAATGGAACTAATCATTATGATGATTAGAGTATTAATAAAGGCATTTTTTCGCTGGTTACTCCAATGTAGTAATGCTGATTGTATCAATGTTTCAAGGCAACAATTCCTTGATTAATTGACAAAGCGAACTTACTGACTAGTTGTAATACGATAGGTTAACAGTTGCACGTCGGTAGATGCACATCAACCGTGGGTTGCGGATCATCTGCTCGTATTCCAAAGTTATAGAATTTTTAAGCAGATTTTTGTATAAACTCTCTGAGAAGCGAAATCATCGTTGAAAATGTTGCTAAACATTTCAATCAAATTATGGTATGCTCTAACGTTCTACAAATCGACCACGTGGCAACACAGCATGTACAGCGTAATGTTTAACATTTAAGCAATTTTGCTCATTGCAAACGCATCATGAGCTCGATTAATTATTTGTTGGGATTGACCTTCAACCTTTTGTAAAGTTTCCATCAAGTCTAAAAAATGTTGTACATTTTTAGGATTCTAAGTTTTCTCATTTGCTTTAAGTCAACGAATTGCAGCTGAATAGTGAATTTTTAAGATCATAAAATTCCTAATTGGATTTATTAGATAATTTATTCACCTCTGCTTCAGGTACTTCTAAAGATATTACAGTGTAACGAAACCTAGGTCGTATTAAAACTCTTTTATGTGGAAATACCAGGTACTTTTATCATTAGAAATGAGTTGCTGAAAATTGTGATAGAGGGGAGAATGTTAGGCAAAACGAGGAGGAGACAGGAATAGGTATATGTATATAGGGAATATGTATATAGGTCCAGTATGTTGGTCAGGATGAAGGGGGGAAGGAAGTGTACGGAACAAAAGAGAGGCTTTTTGTAGAGTAGGATGTTGGGTGGTGTTTTGTTAAGAGAAGCAAGGGAAATGTCGCTATACCGTTTAGTAGCTTGTGTCAATCCAAAGCTTACCTTAACCGGTATATTACTGATAATTATGATAATTTGTTTTACGCAATTTTTACACATATTTTTAAAAAATTTATAAGTAATGAGTGCGGTAAAGTTATAAAGATCCTTAATTTCATTCACAATAAAACAAATAATCAAAACGATAACTGAGGCATTGGATGAAATCTCTTTCTTAAATTCCATGTACGCTAAATTAAACCTGGTCTATGAAATACAAAACAACAATTTTAACACAAAAATTTGGTAAGGGGGTTGCTCATTTGAGGCGATCCGTAGTATGGAAGCATGCATTGCGATTTATATACCGTATATATAAATATATATATATATATTTTAAGGTAATCTACCGGTTAAGGTAGGTTTTTGGTTTTTGGATGGACATAACTACCAAACAAACATTTTATTACTCCTAACAAAACACAAAATCCATCATCCTACTCTATATCAATATATATATATATATATATATATATATATATATATATATATATATGTATATATATATGTGCACGAGGACGCGGACTATAGCCCCATCCACTAGTAGCGACAGTTGCCTGAGACCCAATACTTATCTGTGGGCCCAAGCACAGACTTCATCTGTTGGGTCTGTGCTTGGCGGATCGTCGAGCTGTGCGTATGGTGCCAGTTATGTCAGTATATGTTGTCCTTGTTTTTACTGTTTGTCGAAAATGGAAATTGACGAAATCACGGAGCAACGAATCAAAATCAAGTTTTTGGTGAAGTGTGGTAAAAAATTATTGAAATGTTGACAGCTGTTTACGGTGATAATTCTCTGAAGAATACATCCGTTTTCATGTGGATTAAATCAAAGCAAAAAATCAAGAAAAATCCGATCGAAAATCAAAGCCATGCTCCTGGTTTTCTTTGATGTCGAAGGTGTTGTTCATCATGTTCTTCCAGAAGGACAAATAGCAAATGCTGAGTTCTACCTTTCAGTTCTCAAGCGTTTGAGAGATAGCGTGCGTTGTTTGCGACCAAATTTGACTCAAGGCGATGGATGGATCTTTCACCATGACAATGCACCTCCACATTAAGCATTGATTGTTCGCGAGTTTCTGGCAAAAAAGTCAATCACCATCCTTGAACATCCTACTTATTCGCCAGATCTCGCCTCTGCGCCTTTTTACCATTGCAAAAATGGAAAAATGTGTTGAGGGGACATCAATGGGAAGATGGGGACACAATAAAGCAAGGAACGACAAGGATTTTCTTCATCGGAAGAAACAGAAGTACTGTATGAAGAATTTACATGAAAAACATAAGGAAATGTATTATAATAAGAATAGTGCATCTATTAATTTCATTGCACATAAATTAACCCTAATGATTACAGGGTCCATTGCTTAGCTAACTATTAAGTCATGTACCTGACTTCAAGAAAGTTAAGTCCTCAACAGAGCGCTTAGACTCCACGCTCACCCGATTGGATTAGGTGATTGAATATTTTGTGGAGGGAGTGAATAAGAGCGAATCGGGAGAGGAAAGCGAAGGAACTGAAAAGAAACGGACTGGGGAGGGGAAGGTGAGAGAGTGGGCGGGCACGGAGAAGCGGAGCGGTGCAGAGGGAGGGAGGGAAATGAGCGGCGCTAAACAGTGGGACGGAGCCAAGGAGGGCATGTGTGCAGCCCGTGGGGAAGTGGGTGGGAGGGAGAGAGAAGGACGAAGACAAGCAGAAAAGGAAGCGAAGGGAGGAGAACAGCAAAGTGAGAGAGGAGAGTCGGAATGAAAATGAAATGGAAAATCAAATTTGGGACGCGAGATCCATTCGTTCATCGTCTATGATTATCTTATTTTGACCTCAAGAAGATATTTAATGATACAAATAATTAAAAATGGACTGAAATTATGAAAAACTAGACTAGAGTATGAATCACTTGCTGTAAGGAAGAGTGAGTAAAAGAGTAGTCAATGGCTTGGATATTGGAGAGGGACATTTTATTTTAGCAGGAAAATATCCTTTCCAGGTTTTAATTACACGTTATTTCTTACGAGTACTTGATTTCAAAAGGGAATGTAATATTTGTTAATGATATAGTATATTATTATCCAATACAGGGTGCACCAAAAATGTTCTCCGAAAAATATTCTGCATATTAAAATTCCATCCAACTTTTACATTTACAATTTTACGCCAGCATCAATTTATATAGAATTGCCTTAAGCCGTGTCGTAATTTCAAATATGTGATAAAATCGAATTGTGTCAAAAAATAATTATCCAGCAAACATTTAATTACTGTTTTGCCTCCAGGATCCTCAACGAAATCACTGTCGAAGACTATTAATTTCACCTGTGGCTTGGCTTTTGCAATATATCCATAATATTCACCGTGTTCTGTGATAATTCACAATTTCTTCATGCCTATTATCATAAACGTGATTTAAAAACTATACTGTGTTGCCCTTACTCATTTATTGATGTTTTAAGCATCTCAGGTACATAAAAATTTGTTAATAAATTCTATAAATCTTAAATTCAAGCAAAAATACAGAACACATTAGAAAAAGAAATAAAATGTAAACAAGGTTAAATGGCTGCACAAATTAAGACACTACTAGTGGTAATGCTAATCTATTTCAAATTACACTCATTATTCGACAAAATTGTCTCCGGTTAGCTCTGAATTTGGCCAGTGTTACGTGTTTCCAGGAAATTATTAATTTTAGCGTCAGTTCCTGGCATGGATTAGTTGGTAATGCAGATCAATTTAGAAAGAAAACCTTTGGTGCGGATTGAGATGCGATGATTTTCGGAACATGTTTGTTTTTTTGCAATGTACTCGACAAAGGCAGAAGCCCGGAACAGGTTAGATAAGGACTGAATGTACGCGATTGAAATTGGGATCTCCTCTTTCAAAGGAGGTGATTGAGATTGAAAATTGGAGGGAAGGGCGTGGAGTGAAGTGACTTGGACGAGTGCTTACGCTGGAAACGTGCGAACGGACGAGCCGGAGGCGAAGACAGACGCGTGGGAAAATATAGACTTGCCATCTGTGAGAATATGACCCCAGTGGCTTTTTTTTCCATAGCAAGCGGATGAATCGCTTAACAAGTACATTGAAATGAGTGACGTGTTCGATGATGCATAACCTTGACGGCACTGAGGGTAAACTAAATTCACAGGAACATAAGGTATTTTCTTACGCAAACAAATAGCTTAATGATTATGCAAATCTATTTCATGTCCATCGCAACGTATGGATGAGTATGTTATACATACATTATGCAGCTCACTTTTGGACGCCAATCTAACCTCATTTAACTTAAATTATTGGTCATTCGAAGTCACAACATACGAGGGTCATCCGGAAAGTAGTACCCGTTCGTGCCGCATGAAGTGCTGACGACGCGAGTAGCCGCTGGACGAGGTCAGATAGCTTCAGTGGCTTGTCTGCCTTCTCTGAGCCAAGTTGCGTGACGCTAGCATTGCCTGTGTTGTTTCTGTGATTGTTTACAATGTTTAAAAAAATTGAGAACGCCGCCAGTTGTGAAGTGAGGGAAGTGATTAAATTCCTCAATGCAAGAAACGTTCGCACATGTGATATTCATCGCCAATTAAAGGAGGTGTATGGAGACAATGTAATGGACGAGTCGTCTGTTCGGCGGTGGTGTCGCAACTTCAACATGGGGAGGGGGAACACACACGACGATGAGCGTTCGGGGAGACCGTCTGTCATTACAGACCAACTGGTGAGCTCAGTTGACGAATTCGTGAGGAACGATCGGCGCGTCACAATTGATGACATCTGTGAGCATTTTCCCAATGTTTCTCGAACAGTTGTTCATGAAATTGTTAAACACCATCTGCATTATGCAAAAATTTGTGCAAGATGGGTCCCTCGCGTATCTCAATGAGCTGGCGGCGAAGGACTATGCAGCAGGAATACAGAAACTTGTCACACGTTATGACAAATGCCTTAATTTGCTTGGAGATTATGTTGAGAAGTAGTTTAAAGTATCCTCTTTCAAATAAAATTTTTTATGTTTGTTAATATTTACTTTTGTGTCTTTATTTCACGAACGGGTACTACTTTCCGGATGACCCTCGTAGATACGCCAAGCGTGTTGACGGGTTCACATATTATGCTTGTGGATTTTATCCAATATATCTCCTTATTTATGGAATAGACTGTTTATTCAATTCTAATTTAGGTGAAGCAAACCCTCCCAAAGGTGGAATCGTAGTGATATATAGGATTTTTTCCGGGAATAACTAATTTTCCAACTTAACTTTGAAAAAATGAGCACGAATTTGTAGATTTAAATTAATCATGAAAAAATTCAAGATGAAATTCATCGTCATTAAGTGATTTTCCTTTTAAAGTTACAATAATCTAGAAAAGGGGAAAGGTAAGCAAGCACTTTCAAACATCAAACTTTTAGGATTAAAAAAATTGAAGAAATCTTATGATAACTAGAAGATAGTATTTTTCAAATTTTCCGGCTGAAATTTTATGACCGACTCTCAAAGATTCAATTACAACTTATTCATACATGTAATGGGGCGGAGATTCCTTTCCATCCGGGTCTCACAGGTTCCTCTAGAGTACCTTACTAAAATTTAAGGCCACCGTTTTAACTGCACCCTTTCGATACTTCCGATTTTGATAAGTTTTTAAAATCACACGGTTTCCACCTCCGGCAGGAACTACTGCATATTCAAATGAAAAAAACGATCATCAATTAAAATTCCAATTAAAATAACGGTAAGAGTATTGAGGTTTTACAGAAGATTGATTCGTCTCATCTCAGGCGCGAACTCCCCGTGTTCCATTCAGGTTGCCATACTTGTAACTACGATCAACAAGAGCGGATGCACATAAGAGCAACGGATAAAACAAATGCGGATATCAAGACACTTGAGTTCATTACCCTAAGTTCGTTGATCTCTACCGCACTTTAATGAGCGAGAATTTAAGAACCGAAACTAAAGTCTCGTTACAGATTATACTCCAACTCGCTCGCTTCCTCGTTTGGTGTTCTCTTAGGCCGTCTCTCAACCAAATGGTGTCCCAAACGTTAAGGGATCAAGTGAAAGGCACTTTAGCGCGAAAGGGTACGAGCGATCCATACTGTCACGCACTCCTCGTAGCTCTCGGAGCCAATTTGACGTGGAGAATCGTGGAAGCATATTGGACATATCCTATGCCCAGGGAAAACATTGTAAAAATTTAAGCACTACTCGCTCTGAAAGATTAATTTGAAAAGAAAAAAACTAATTCTAGAACGATAAATCGAAAATTTAAAGAACTCCTGCTTAATTATGTGAACACAAAATTTTGTTCGAAACTTTATAACTATATTTTGCAAAATAGATGATTTCAATGGCCTAAATTAATTCAGTTGGAATCATTTATATAAATTTATATAAATAAAGTTTAAAAAAAACTATGTTGAGCGACGCAATGCAAATGGAAACTTTAGACTGCCACAAACTGCTCATTCAACAACTTCACCTGGAACATTGTCATTTTTTTATTTTCAAAACAGAATGTTGCCGAAGCTGTAGGCTCTGGTGTAGATTTTAGGGCCCCAAAAACGTCCTTACTAATGGCAAAGAAGTATACAATTAAACCCTACGCACTACTGCCGTTTAGTTTGGAATACGGTCTTGGCAGGGCTTGCAGTAGCATTTCAGGGAACCCGACCCAGTTCAGGCTTTCTTTTCAATTCTGGCGGTAACTGCAGTGTTTTTTATGATTTCCATTCTAATTTAATGCACTGCACAAATCCTGAGAAGATGCCGTACGTAGCAGGAAAGTATTAATCATCAGGCTCCAAAATTACGAACGTACCTACATTCAAGTAGTTTTAGATCGATTTGCTAGTATTTTACTCCATCTTATTTAACAAATCATCCGTAGTAAATCCTCTAGTTCAAAAGAAGGACATGTTTTCTGGCGAGTTGCCCTTTATGCGTCAAAATTTCATGGAATACTGACGCAAGTTGGGGAATTACAGTATTCAACCATAAAACTTTCTATTGCATTCATTACTTCCTTACATGAACCAGAGGAAATGCCTCCCCCGTCTTTCTGGGAAGACGTGGTTCTTAAAGGATAATAGTCTCTTTTTCAATCATATCTCAGGGCAACGTAGCTAACATATCGGTCCACCGTGATATTTTCCTAGGGGTGCTCTAGGAATGATGACCCCAGTGACTCCCAACTGATGAGAAATGTACTCCAAGTAGTTCACTCTTCTCTTTTTCCGTAAGTCTCAGTTTTCTCACAAAATTGGCAGGAGATTTATTCATTTGCAATGGTCTTTTGAAAAGAAATGCGGGAGAGGTGAGGAATCAGTGAAATGCCCTGTGCTTCAGCACGTGTGACCGACATAAAAGTTCTAAAACAATTGAGGGCAGAAGTTCAAAAATCGTGCCATGAGATGAGGTTGTCGGAGGACGCAACACCCTCTGAGTGTGATTCTCATTTAGTTATTCATTGTGGCTCTATAACATTTACGCTATAGTTATTCTTTGTGGAACAAGAAAGAGTATAAGGGGTATCAAAAACAAAATTTAAACATGAAATAGTTTATATTATAATCCAGAGAATGGGGAAGAATGGAATAAAATGTATTCGGAGAGAATATATATATATATATATATATACACACACACATTTTAATTAACGCCGTGGACTATATCGCGATGATTTTACAGTTTTAACATAAAATGTCTATTTTCTACATTCTCAAAAGGAGATTAGCCTAAAAAGGTTAATTGATGAAAATTAATGAACAACCTTGATTTTTCAGTATTCTTATGTAATAAGCATTGTTTCATTTAGTTGTATGGCTAATTATTTTAAAAGATTAAGGAGGCAGTAAGATTTCATAGATAAATTTGTATATATTGCTTATTTATCCCGATTGTAATTCGCCTGTAAATGCATGAGTAATTTATAATTTAAATTATTGATTGGAATAATAAAAATATTACCTTGTTACTAATTTGTGAACTGAAACAGGGAAGTTTATTTTATGATTCTATCAAGCGACATATTTTAATCAAACTTTTTTACATTTGACTCCCAAGACACTTTCTTAGCGGAAGAGCAGGCAACCCGAAATAAATAAATTCTAGGTTCATATCCCGATTTTTAATTTTCAATAGCGGGGTCTTTCTCTGTTCTATAAGTTCTGGTTGTAATAAAATTACTAATTCACCCAAAAATCTTACAAGAAATCAGTTTTCAAAGAAGGGGAAGCTTTCATGTTTCAAATAATCACAAAATAGGAAAAAGTTATTGCACAAGATTGAACTAAATCTGTAAAATTCAGCAAGATATTTTGGAGAGAACTCATATCAATGTATTGCCTTAAAAATTTTTTCTCATGACTAGCAAGAAAGTGG
The DNA here is from genome assembly GCF_022747635.1 of Hetaerina americana. Classification (NCBI taxonomy): domain Eukaryota; kingdom Metazoa; phylum Arthropoda; class Insecta; order Odonata; family Calopterygidae; genus Hetaerina; species Hetaerina americana. Next base: position 10,264,759 of record NW_027286181.1, on the reverse strand, counting down.
TGAGTAAGACAACCATTTTATATAGCTATGAAGCTTTTTTTACATTAATTATCATGAAATCGATTTGTATTTACGTGTTTTACATGACATTTTCACAATTTTAACACTCAATTACCAAATGCCTGTATTCATAACTGCTAATAAAGGCAATATTTACCATTCGTCCGAGTTCTTAGTCACATTTCACAACAAAATGCATGGTTTTTAAATGAAAATAATTGGTGAGAATCGTTGATTAAAATCGGCAAGAATTTGAAGAAAATTAGAAAATTTAATAATTTGAGGCTTTAGGAATGATATTATCTAATACATTCAGCGTTGTTATCTCGAGAACCGTACACTTTCGGCAGGCACTCAATGTTTAATAGCACTGACCTGCGTGGCTATGAGGTTTCCGTAGAAATAGTATAATGATACTCGCATATCTGTAAGTTCAATCAAAACGCTCAAGCTTCAGCTTGGCGAATCACCTAATCCATGCCCCGGCTATGGTTATTTTAGAAAAATACTGGTTGAAAATAAGTTCCAGTAGGTAACAAAGTTAAATATTAACAGCCATAGCGTTCACCAGAAAGCGAATCAATCAGTTTATTATCATGGTCCGCAATATCTAGTCTCACGGGAAATTATAAAGAACTTACAAGCCTTCGAAAATTTGGTAATTCGAGGAAAGGTGAATGTTCCCACCGCCGCTACGGGTGAATGAGTCCCCAATTCGGAGAACCGGGTTCGGATGATGCCTCCGCGGTCATCGACTCACCGTGAGCTGAGAATTCTCTCGCGAACTTTCATTGAATCCCGCTGCTCACGGACCGAAAAAATGTGATGATTGAAAACCATTCCTTGGCTACGCTGAAGAACTGCCAAGGTATGCCCTGAAGGCCCAGAAGGGGGAGGGGGGGGGGACCGGAGATGGAAAAACCAAGAAAACGACCGACGAATCGAATTTCTGTGGACTTTTTCACAACTTAAAGAAGTCATGGGAATCGTTCAACAAAAAAACGCAATATTTGGTCACGGGTGACCGACTAACAATACTTTATTAACTTATATCATTCTACGTTAAAACCTGCCGGTCATTTTGGTTGAAAAATAAATTCTAGGAAGTCTAAATCAGTTGAGGTACTGGCTACAAAGGTATCAATGAAAGGAATTGAAGTATACCCGCTTTTCTCTTACTTTTCTCGCTCTCATTCAGGTAAAAAAATCAGTTACTTAGACCGCCATTATTATCTAGAAATTACATTAGGTGTTTATGTGGGGAAAATGGATACAATTAAACCAGTACATTTAACCGCATGGATGGTCACAGTGCCCTCGATCACATTCCAGTCGTTAAATTTCCCCTATTTCGCACAAGGTGTTTCAATTTCTAACCGTTTGAACTTCCCCGTTTGAATATTACTCCTCACCACATGTGTTTACGGTGAGCACAGAATCAGCATACGGATGCAATTACTTGAAAGAAACCGCAAAACGTAAATGGCTGCCTTGGCCCAATATTTGAGGCAACACGTCATGCGGAAGAGTTTAAAATGTGCATCAAGAGGACGCTATGCTAAAGAAAAATTTCGAACGGACCAACCAATTGCTAATGTTTTCAATTGGTTTCTAAAATACATTAAATAGACGCACTACCGGATCACCTACACGAGATGTGAGTGCTCCTGAGATGCTGCGAGTCTTAAGAGAAAATGAATTGAGATGACTCCCGGGAATAAATTTTCATGAAGTGCCTAAATTCCTGGAGAGTAGGTAATATTTCTATTTAGGCTTAACTATTTCTTTCTATAATAAATATTTTACAACCAATTTAAGGCTTTGCTCCAATTCGCTAGCGCAGCAAATATCTCATCTAGACATACATTAATAATGCTCCAAAACCCATCCCAAGGATTATTAAACGAAGCAGCCAAAAACGGCGCAAAGGCTTTTACATTAGCTGACAGGTTATACATATAATGTACATTAAGAAAAAGAAAGAGTAACAGCAATAAACAATAATGAAAAATCAACAAAATATATGTCAGGAGCAGCTATAAGATAGCAGGAGAACACATATGCAAGCAGAGAGGGCTAAGCTACTATCTGGCGTTTAAGGAAGGAGGTGAAAGCGGGGAGTGAGGAAGAGAGGTCCAGGGAAGGATACTGAATGGTATTTAGGGAATTAAATTTTGCGGAGGTTCGATGGAATAGGGAATGTTTAGAGATGGAGAGACGGAAATTTGGATTCTGCATCCGACTCAAGTTAGGTGTTGGTCGAGGGGGAACACAAATTGAGAATAGAGGAAGAAGGTCGTTGGTACGGAGAGTTCCGTTGAAGATGCTATGTAAGAATTTCATATCACATAGCAATTGACGGCGGTAGAGATGGGAAATACCAAGGAATGAGGGAGTAAAGTCCTGGGTTTTATTTTTGGGGGAAGGGATGCGATAACGGGAAATGGCAATAAAGAAATAGAGAGGTCTGTTGAGTAACTCTGAAGTAGTTAGGGAGGCGGTGGATCAGATTGGTGAACAGTATTCTAAAATTGGGAAAAAACAACCAAAAAACACAGACCTAAGGACATGAAGATCACGAACATCAGCAGTGTGGCAATAAAGTCGGCCGACTATTGGGCCGATGTAAGGATCATTAGTGTATTATGCATAATTATATAATTATACTCAGGCATGAATATACCCACACACTTATATACACATATATGTGTTAGTGTGTGTGTATATATATAATGCATATATATACACATACATATATATATATATATATATATATATATATATATTAATACATACATATATAAAGCTATGTGATTTTTCGGGTACCAGATCTTTCTGGAAAACCATAACCGGCACAGGGAAAGGAACTGGCCCCCCTACCCTATTGTGTGAATTTAACACGCCGTCGGGCTTAGTGCTGGGTGAAATCTACCATCACCTACAAAACCGACTTTCGGGTTATTGTGTTTATGGTTATGGTTTATATATATATATATATATATAAACCATAACCATACATATATATATAATGTATGTGAAGTTAGCACCAGTGGACAAAGACAAAAACACAGAAACACACGAAAAAGAAAAGAAACTCACTAGTTTTCGAATTTTCGGTGGTACAAACCATCTTTCTCAAGGAAGATAAGGAAGAAATACACATATTTGCCAATACATACACATATTTGCACGTAAATACACATATTTGCACATATAAGCATAATTACTCCCAAGCACGTCATCGTACATCAGTCAACAATCGGGGCGTTCGAGTGAAGTTTTAAATTTAGTTCTTTTAATTCAAAGTGTAGAAGTATTTACTTTTGAGCTTGTAACGGTTGTGATAAGGTGTGGATCGTGCGAGGAAGAACAAATATTTGAATATGCAACTAAAACTAATGTTTCGGGTCTCTTATTTTATCAAGGCGGTCCGATTTGCTATGTAATGCGCGGCCATAACCCTTCCCCCATGTCAAAAGCAAGTTCTTACCAAAACACCTGCGATAATATTATGAAGTCAAAGATAGACATTGAAAAGAGTTCGTCGACCTGAAGATCGGTTAACATACGTAGGTGGCAGTAAGCCGTGGGATATCGAATCCAGTAATTCAGATGAGTTGATTCCTTTCCTATGCTGCGAAAGATTATCCTTAGAGTTCTAGCATACAGTTTCGGTCTAGGTGTTTACCCTGGAGTACAGGTTTAGGTGTTTAACCCGGAGTATAAGTTCGGGTGTTTGCACCCAGGTGTAAACCGGGGGAGCCACAAGTCTGAGTATGTCCTCCTGTCTCACTAAAATATCATGTTAAAGCGGATTTAAGAAAATACGTCTCAGCAGGTTATTAAAATATATATTGACTGTTAAAAATATTTTAATACGATATGTATCGGTTAACAAAGGGTGACACCGTTAAAACTATTCCATTATTCTGAATTAAAACACACGAATGTTAACCGTTCAGAAATAAAACTTATTTTATTACGTTGAAATTTCTTTCCATATTAATTTCAAAAATCATGTTGTCCCATTTATTGGTATTTCTAATGAAACATTAGCAAATGTATAATATCATGCATCATATTTGTGAAGAATGTTGCAATCGCCATCGAATATGGAGGTGAAGCAAGAAAAAATCGGTTAATTAAAACCATTTAAGGAACACATTTGAAATCAATGAGAAATACAATAATCAAAATCATTTCACGTGTTCTTATGTTTTCCCATTAACTTTGTCTGCACGACTCCTAACAATAAGGACTAAAAACTTTGTCTTCCGATATAAAGCATTTTCCTTTGACGAGAGTCATTTACATGAAGTGCAAATACAAATTTATGCCGCTAGTTTGAAAATAAGCATTTTCCATCATATCAAGTAAATCTCAACGAAATCTTTGTTTCAAGAGACATTAACTGCCATCAAACCTAGCCGCTAACCCTTGATTTGAACGAGGACCGCTACGTTTGGATCCGACTTTCACACGGAACTAGAGGAAATAAAGCAACGAAGACTCCTAAAGTCACGTATTTCCATTCCGACGCAAAAGAAGGAAGGAGACGCGAAATTGAAAAACAATGCGGAAAAATAAACTCCCGACACAGAACACCGCGACCACGCACGAAGGTTGCGTGTGTGTGTTGGAAGGAGGGTCAGTTTGATACAAGTTTTCCCATGATTCTCCCTCCCTCTTTTCCTCCTCCGTGCTACTCCCAACCTCGTAATACATATATCCTTTTATTGCCGCCCTCCCTCCATCCCAACCAACTTTGTCGAGCTCGACGGGGAGGGAAGTCCATGGTGTCGCCGCCTGTCGGCAACTCGGCCAGTTACCACATGGAACGAAGCGCGAGAGAGAGAGTGAGCGGCGGCGGGAGGAGGGTCAGATCCAGTGCCGCGGAGAGGTTACTCACGGTCATTGCCACACTCACTCCCTCTCACCGACTCCCTTCCCCTCCCCCCCAAACCCACCCACCACCACGACTCGCAACCCTCCTCCCTGGTGTTGCTATTCACGGTCACAACCGGCCGGCCTCCCCGCCGACGACCAACTCCCCTCCGCGAGCGAGCGCGCTAGGCACGGTCGGGACGAAGGCAGGAAGTTAAAAGCGCTTGACGCAATTTCGCGTGACGTAACGAAAAGTGGGTCTTGAGGTTTGCCAGCTCTGCTTCGGTCGGTGGAGAAGATGAGGGGGGGACGAGAGGGGTAGGCATGGGATGAGGGGAGTATGGATGCGCTGAAAGGAGAGTTGGCTTTCAGCGGCTGCGGGATCTTCCTTGGATATGGATGGAAGTGGTGACGCATGTGCTTTCGGTTGATCCGCGCTCTCCGATGCGAAAAACGAAATCCAGCGATCACGTTGCCTTTGTACACCATCCGGCGAGGAATATGGAGCAAAAGATACAAATGATGATCCGAATAAATTATCTCAGAGAGCTTTCCGCGAGTGACCTATCGTCATCATCATCCTCCGCAACCACCATCGGAGGACAGCACTGGGATGACTTTATCGTCTCTAATTCCACAAATCTGACCGAAATGAATAACAGTTCCTCTCTAATAGAGGGGATCCTTCGACGTAATGAGGAAGATTTCATTTCGTAATTTAGATATTAATACCTACAATAAATTTCAAAGCCATTGAGAAGAATGAAACGGAAGCATTGTATCATCTCCTATCTCTGGTAAACAACGATGAGGTGGGAACGTGAAGTTCTGGAAAATATTCTTCACCTTTGCTAAGTATTTAGAACATTAACAGACAAAGTGGAGGGTCTCAGGTTCAAATTCCATGCGATGGCTTTCAAAAGCTACTTGTAAAAATCCAAGCAGGGCGATTTCCTAGTTACCATAACTTGTTGAACTCAGCGGGTGGTACAGGAAAAGAAACACAGCTCCAAGCCCCAACTTAAGCATTTCACACGCCTTAGTTCGACGAAAAATCTATCATCATCAACATACCAACCTTGGTGCTGATTACTATGCTGTTATCATTCCATATTTTTACACTTGGTAAAGACTACGGGAAAAGCATAAAGCATATAGCGTCACGAAATATAAATACCGACATTTTGTATTTACTCGACGGAGAGCCATTTTGGAGAAGATTTATGAGCCACAAAAGATGGTGGGATCTGTATAGCCGTAAATGATTCATCCTCGTACGTGTTAAATCTCAACTTGGAAACAGAAGTTGGTTGTGTTGTAGTATTTGTGTAGGCAATGGAATTTAAATAAATTTACTGAATCTTAATAAATGCGATTAAACTGAGCCCAAACTTTATCACCATTCAGCACTAAACCAACAAATTGAAAGAAATTTTCGGAAGAAATATTTACGCTTAGGTACATCTGAGGAAAATCGACTTCATAGGGACACGTGACTGTACTTCAGTCGTTATCCTTTCGAATGCCTTTATTTTCCCCAAGTATATGGTGTGGGTCTTGGGTAAAATGACAGCCAATTGAGTTTATTTCAACCCTGCCTTCCACCCCTGAGTTGAGAACTCTTGTGACTTAATTACATAAACTGGATGTTATGTCCGAGGACTCTTCTGGACCCAGAAAGAATAGCAAAGTTTTTATTACAATTAACCTTTTGCTGACATAACACGGTATCAAACCTCAAAGGGTTCGAGTCATGCCATCACCAACTATCGCATCAGGATGCCAATCAACGGCTTTCACGAATAGTGCACATCAACTAATGAATTCAGTAGATTTAGTGTAAAATTTCTGCGATGTAGATCAAAATTTGACATGCCACTAATTTTATGGATTAAAATTGTCTCACCAATCTACGTTCATGTATTTTCGGATGGAGACTAGGAAATACCAAATTGAATAAAAATTATACTGGGTCAACATTGGTTACTCCAATCATTCATGGGAATGACGACACATTGACAGAATATGCCTGTTCACCTTCATGAAATTAGATGGGACTCGAACAAATTCATTGAAAAATATATAGCCTGTATTTTCAAATTAGTAAGTAAACATTTATGTATCAACACCTAGGGAAGGGGCACTAAAGTTATTTTATTAAAATAAAAAGAAAAGTCACTAGATTTGTTCAAAATTGTTACCAGAAAAAAGCGAGTGTGATGGGAAGGGACACTAAGAGAGGAGCCCTTTTAATCACAAAGATATGAAAGGCAGTCTTGAGGCTTTTGGAAATGCACAGAAGATTCGCATTTACTTCTTGCACAAAAGTGCGAATGATTACAATCCCCTTGTTACACTGGCTGAGTGTACTCGTGCAAAAGAAGAGAAATAGACTCCTCCCTGATATAATTTAAAAGGTTTTTTTCTCCCTTGTGCCTTTCATGGTAGAAATAACACCAAGGTTAATCGCCCTGGAATACCTTTTTCCCAAAACTAGTACTCTTGGAGTGCGTTGCTGTGTATGGTGGATGATAAATACATGATAACGAATTGCCTCATGCCACACAAATCCCAGTGCACGCTTTCCAGGTTCCATGGCAATACAGATACGTGCAACCTTGTCGCTATCTGCATTTTCCGAACTGAAAACACACGATAAAACAAATATGCTGTTACAATTATTTTTTTAAATGTTGCTATCAAAACCCACCTGCCAAATACCCGTGCGGCAGGTTTCAGGTTATGGAAAAAAATACTCTAAATTTATCGTACATTTAACAATCCTTATAGTCAGTTCTGCCTGATTTAAATACCAGTCGATAAATATAACGCCGGTCGTTGAAATCTCCCGTTTTGATAAGCAACTTTCAGCTTCAATTCCACAATATCCTCAGGCCATTAATAGAGGGTATTTTGATATAAAATACAAAGTGAGTTTTTAAATGTGGAAAATAAGGTCAAACTATTTAAATGAATATCAAATAATGCAGTAGAGGTAAAAGAAAAGGTAAGCACGATAAAGATTATATGACGGGGCTTTACCCTGCCATAGCTCACCCATCCCATAACAGTACTTGAGGTCTCCTCAATTGACATGACTATGATTAATAAATCTAATATCACAAGCACTCAGTGACTTAAAGTTTTGATATGGCTTTTTTAGCAGCTGGCACCCTTTAAGATACGATTAGTAATATATTATCAGTCAATGTGAACACCAACTTATCTTAATGAAGACAAGGATGATAAAAACTTCTGGAAAGGCTCAATATATTACTAAGCAATGCTGTCAAAATAAGACGTTATCATCTCATTCTGTAGGTTTCATCTATTTCTGTAATTTTCCCTCACCATTTCCTCCAAAAGTTCTCCATTTAAAATAATTTGAGAGATATCTTGAGTTTCCAAAAGAGAAATATTTCATGAGAGTAATAATTTTAATCACTGTATTACACCCTGGGCATGGATTGCTTAGATTTAAAAATACCGTTTAATTTTTCCATTGTAAATGAGAAGGGATATGGTGGTTTACTGGGCAGAACGCTAGACTACTAACTGAAAGACGCGGGTAAAATTTCCAAGGATGCCTCTTAGCACCCTTAACTTCACGCATGTTGTATGATTTTTCATGTACCAGATCTTACTGGGACACCGCAGGCGGAATATAGAGAGGAACTAGCCCACCTACCCAAATGTGTGAATTTCACCCGCCGTATTGAGCTTTCTATATTTCTACGATGCATCCATTACACTGGACTTCGGGTTGATAACTATGGGTATATCAGATCTGGTCATTAAAGCGTGATTATATATTTTTATTTGCATAATTTTATACGGGACAATTTAATTTTAGGTTACATTGTTAGATGCAAGCAAAACAAAGGTTATGCGATTTCGAGAAAGAGAAAAGTCAAGTAAAACATTAAAAGAGGATAATAAAGAAAAGATAGTAACAATATTCCACTGGATAAGTTTAACAGAACGACCCGGTTTCGATGTATGGCATCATCTTCACACTATTAGACTTATCTAGTGGAAAATTATTACTAACTTCTCTTTATTATGTTCGAATTCCACCACATCACGCCCGAAACTACCCAATTAAAAGAGGAGTTCATAACCGAGAGTAGTTGGAACAGTTTACTTTTCTCGAAAGTGCTCTGGATCAAATTAGTTAAAGTAGCAGAAGCATAAGAAGAAAAACTGGGCTTAACAAAGACGCTTTCACAACGTGGAGGGAATAAAGGACAGGGACGTTGAGTATGGATGTTCAGAAAAGGCTCGTTAAAACGTCTATGCAAGTTCATGGATTGAACTCGAGTATTTCGCTTTCCACGAATGCTCTTGATTTACATTGAGAAGCAGATACAAATCATAAAGGGCTACTTATGGACCGTATGGAGGATGAAGAAAAAACATCAACCAGGCTTAGGAGGGATATTCCGTACCAACATTTGCGATTTGCAGCCGTAAATTATCGGGGCTAGTTTCAGGCCTGTTGCTTTGAAATGACACCTTTTGCGATTGATATGGTCCTTAGACAATTTTCAGTATATCCCTAAGGCATGTTCCACTTACTGATGTATGTGTTGGTGCGAAATGTTTTACCACATAGCCTGAAAAACATATCACCATACGTTTACCAATGGCACCAATACGTTTTGTGGAGGTGGTGATTCCGGAGATTCTATACAGAGCTAAGCTGTTGGCCCTCGGGATCAAGTTGATGTAGCCAAGTTTCATCTACTATGGTACCGGTCAAAGAAAACTATTCATCATCCTGTACTTTTTACAACTGGTAACAAACTTGCTTGCGAATGTGCTGTTGTTTGGGTATGAGTACTCTTCGAATTTACGGCGCACATATATGTATCATGTGTAATTTTTCCCGTCAACGAAGAGTGTGTGATAAACCAAATAATACGAGGGTCATCCGGAAAGTAGTACCCGTTCGTGAAATAAAGACACAAAAGTAAATATTAACAAACATAAAAAATTTTATTTGAAAGAGGATACTTTAAACTACTTCTCAACATAATCTCCAAGCAAATTAAGGCATTTGTCATAACGTGTGACAAGTTTCTGTATTCCTGCTGCATAGTCCTTCGCCGCCAGCTCATTGAGATACGCGAGGGACCCATCTTGCACAAATTTTTGCATAATGCAGATGGTGTTTAACAATTTCATGAACAACTGTTCGAGAAACATTGGGAAAATGCTCACAGATGTCATCAATTGTGACGCGCCGATCGTTCCTCACGAATTCGTCAACTGAGCTCACCAGTTGGTCTGTAATGACAGACGGTCTCCCCGAACGCTCATCGTCGTGTGTGTTCCCCCTCCCCATGTTGAAGTTGCGACACCACCGCCGAACAGACGACTCGTCCATTACATTGTCTCCATACACCTCCTTTAATTGGCGATGAATATCACATGTGCGAACGTTTCTTGCATTGAGGAATTTAATCACTTCCCTCACTTCACAACTGGCGGCGTTCTCAATTTTTTTAAACATTGTAAACAATCACAGAAACAACACAGGCAATGCTAGCGTCACGCAACTTGGCTCAGAGAAGGCAGACAAGCCACTGAAGCTATCTGACCTCGTCCAGCGGCTACTCGCGTCGTCAGCACTTCATGCGGCACGAACGGGTACTACTTTCCGGATGACCCTCGTATGTTCAATATTGATAGCACTCTTAACATTCTCCCACAACTTTCTCTCATAATAGCGGCAGGTGTTTAAATGTTTACTTACGCAGGAGCAGTGACTAGAGCTCAGAGGGCACCTTCCTTTTAAATTGATTGTCTCCCCTGTTGAACAATAAAAGCTTTTTTCTTTTAGCTGTGCTATGTGGAAGATTAGAACTTCCGTAAACATTTTATGCTATCTATGCCTGAACTGACGATTTTTTTAGATGATGGGAAAATTTGAAGGGAGCATACTGCCCGTCGGATGCTGCCGTCATCGTTGAATTAGACAATCTGAACACTTATAACTTGGATGCTAATGAGTGACGCTAATGCTGCACTGGAGTCAAACCAATGAATTTTGTGCCACATCTACTTTACGCATTAAGTTGAAAATCAAATGTAAGATTTACTTTTTTAACAATGAATCATGAAAATAAAAATATTGTAATCACTCTGCATAGAGCAGCCAACATAAGCTCTCGTTTGTACTTTACTCACTTGAAAAAAGTACAATTTCTGTAAATAGGTAAAAAAATTTAATCATTTCTTGATGTAACTAGTTATAATCAATTGGTGTTTCTTTCATTAGTTATAGGATGCGTAGAAAAAGTAGCCTACATAAAACAAAGAGTAAAAAAATAATTTTTAAAATCAGCAGAGAAACTGTTATTGGCAATAATGAATGGCAAAAAGCCTTTAAAGAAAAATAGAGGGATAGAATTACGAAGGAATGCCAAGAATGCGACTTGCTAATAATGAGAAATTAAAAACAAGTGATCATAAAAATATGGCATTGATAACCGAGGGAACGGGAGGAGAATAGTTTATTTCGTTCCGGGGAAAATATTCCCTCATGGCATGCTTAAGAATAAATGTAATGGACGTTTTTTTAAGAGACTATGATGTTGCAATTTAAAAACGTTAATAAAAAAAATACATAAAGCAATAATGAATAAAATTCTATATGAAATCCTCAACAAGTGAGAGAGAAAATAAATAGTAGTTAAATACAGAATACTATGAATATAATACAATATTATAAAAACCGAAAAATAGATATCCTAATCCAAACAAAAAATGTTTGCTGCGGTTATTGTATTCGTTTAAAAACAAAAATTGAGCATAATATGCAATCAATTATGAGAATATTTGTAGTTGTGCCCGGGAGGAAACATTCAATAATTATGCGAAAATGGAATGTGGTGGAGGGCGAAGAGAGAGATGGGATTGAGTTCTACGTCTTAGGAATAAAGAATGACCGCGGGGAGAGAGCAATAAAATTCTGTAAAAGACACAGCTTAATCATAAGGAACACCTGGTTTGGACACCAAAAAAGGCGTTGGTTTACATGAAAAATACCCGTGAATTAGGCAAGATATCAGATACGACTATATGATGGTTAGGCACAGATTTTGGAACAGAGTGATAAATTCGCAGTTCCCCGGGAGCGTATGCGGACTCAGACTATAATTTAGTAATCATGAAGGGTTGCGTCCGATTTAAAAAGATAAAATACAGAAGACGGTTTAGGAAATGGAATTTGGAAGCATTAACAGGAACGGTAGAAAGGAGTATCGGCAGGTTTCAGACCATGATTCAGAACTGATGAAGTATAAAATCAGATTCAAGAGGATAAAACAAGAAGGTCGGTTGAGAAAATTAAATGTACACGCATTAATTAATATGGAATAATAGTGAGAAAGAAGTACCATGAGGCAGCAGAAAAAATAAGGGAGAAGACAGGGAGACTGGTGCAGAAGAAAACTGGGAACATATCAAAAAAGGGATATCAAAAGCCGAAAACGAAATTATACTAACAATTGATAATAAAAGACAATGAATACTTACGAGATTATTAGGATAATAAACGGAATAAGGCAGTGGAAGAGTGTAAAAAGAGTTAGGTAGAAGAGAGTACAAAGAGTGGAATAATTAGCTGTGGCGAGAAACAAACAGGGCGTAAGAAGCCTGGTGGAGGATGCATGATATGGAGAGTTTATTCATAGAGAATTCAGACATAGAAACAGAAAATGAAACACACGAAGCTTGTTTACCTATTTACGATATAGAGGAGCGCTAAGGGTTTGAAATAAAACAAGTCCGCGGGGATAGTTAGCATTTAAGCAGGATGACTTTAGAATTCATGAAAACCTGAAAGAAAGAGTTATTTGTAGCATTTCCGAGGGATAAATTTGAACGGACGATTCCGTCAGATCAGTATTCATCCAAAAAACAGACAAATGCAACGATATATAAACAAATTAGGCATTAACAAGGGAGTTGGAATTGTAGACAAGGACGTCGAGTAATGATGTTAAGAAAGTTAAGTGAAAGTTAGTGATTAACAAAATAAAATGAAAACTCCTATAGCCGTAAATTTCTCATTTTAATTTTTTAACTTACGAGGCCGTAGAGCTCAAGTTTGCTAGATTTTAAATTAGTGATTTGTCAAAACTTTGGATATGGAGCGTGATTTTCTGCTGCGTGGAATGGTGAATTTTGAGATGTGTGCATGGAGAAGAATGGAGAGGTGAAATGTAATGAATGGAACACACCCGATAAGTAATAGGCAAGGTGAGGGTGGAGGGAGAACTGTTGGGTGAAATACTAAGGAGGCAGGAAAGAAGGATGCAGAGCACCCATTGGCAATGGAATATTAAAGAATGAGATTGAGGGAAGAACGTTAGAAAGCGAGGTGAGGATAGGAAAAGAGAATAGGTGTATGTTGGATGGAATGCAAGGAGGAAGTATGCGGAATTAACGAGAGGTTTATTGTAGTGTCCAACGTCAGGTTGTGTCTTGTCAGGAGATGCAAATATGCGTCAATGATTCCTTATCATTTTCAAGAAAGTGAAATTGAAAGTGTGGCTAATTTCCGTATATTTGACTTTCGTAATTGGATTATTCTATAACGTATCCCACCTAGATATCATGTTACAGGGGTCAAAATTCGATTTAAATAGTCAGTGATAGTATCCTGGTTATTTTTTCCTATAAGATTTTGTGTCAGGAGAAGTAAGCATTTATTAAGATATTGAAGAAAAGCTCCTTAATGCCTATTGTAAACATGTGTATATTTAATGGCAGAATTTATGAGACTGGAAATACTACAATTACTTATTTTAAGTTTTTGGAGTTTAACAACTTGTTGATATACATTAATTGCGTTCAAGCTTAGTCACGGGCGGTAGCCAGTCGGTTTCATCAGGTTCGTGACTTTTAATCGGGTGAATTTGTGACATTTTCCTTTTCTTGAGAGGAATTTGAAGATGGCGAAGAATTATTTGACAAGTATAGAATCAGTAGAAAAGTTGCAAGACTGAAATTGTGAATCCGAGATTTCATCAACAGTACGGGAGTTTGATTTGGACGAAGAAGTGTCTTATTGGAGACCTCGGGAGTGATGTACTAAAAATATAAATTATAATCATTGAATTAAGTGATCCGAAGAGGAATGATGACTGATTCGGCAAGAATATGGCAATTGAGTTGAGGAGAGAAAGTATTGTTCGAAATCATCGAGAGTAAATCCAACTGAGAAGATACTGAAATGGAGAGTCACAACAATTTTGTATGTATAGTATTTGGAATGATAACTACAGTTCATCAAAAGAAAACATTCATCCACAAACGCCATGCTGCCCTTTTACAATGTAGTGTATGCATACTTTCCATGGGGAAGGCTTTCTAAAACTGTTTCTCTCAAGGGCTCCGGATATCGAAGGGCAGATTAGGAAAAAAACCTGAAACAAATCACCCTTGAGCGCCGATACAAATTACCGTAGAATCTCTGATACCTAAATTCTTCTGAACTTCAAAATCGGTAACATCGAAGGAACGGTAAAACCACACAAGTGAGCATGCATGATACATGGTCACGGTCCCCGGAAAATAACAGTCGATTCACTTTTTTTCTACCGTCCTCCGACGGGTGAGCTTTATTAACTCCGGCACCAACCACGAGCAACGACGGAGGGAATTCAAAACCACGCCATTCTCTCGCCCTTACAAGAATATTACGAAACTCTACAATCCCCCGCTGACAATAGGAAATCAGTATTACAAATGTTCCATGAGTCTCCCAGAGCAAATAAAAAAATAGCAATGTCTGAAAACGGGTGGGAGTCGGTGGGGCTTTGGAGAGTGGGATTGAAATGAAACTGAGGTGCGTGAGTAGACTCGTGTTTTAAACTCGGGACGGAGTAGTCTCGGGAGTGCGGCGGGTTATTCACCCACTTCTCTCTCCTCTCCCCCCACCCTACCTGGCTGCATAACGGTCCGCATCCAATCTTATCACATACGCACGCACGGGCGCACACCTACACACATAACACCCCTTACGCTCCCTTCTCCGAGAGAGAGAGAGAGATGAGCACCCCTTGGAGAGTCGCCGCCGACCGTCCCCCGCCCAACAACCTCCAGAGCACACCACCATCCCGATCCCGTAAACCCGGCCGTTCTCCACCCTACCCTCCCCCACCCACTCTCGCTCCACTCTCCCCGTCATCCCCTGCTCCTCTCCCCCCTTCTCCGCCCACCCAATCTGCCTCCACTTTATCCAACACATCTCCATGTCTCCTCCTCTCCAACTAGCAACCCATTACACCTCCGCTCCCCAGCACCCCACCCCTTCCCGTTCCTCTCCCGACATCGCTTTTTGCGTGTATAGTACATACACATCCCTCTCCCACCGCCCATCGTCCCATTCCATGGCTGAGATATATTTATAAAGGGAGGGAAAAAAACTAACCGTTACGGAACTCCTTCCACAAATCTCACTGTCGTGGGATCCGTTTAGAAGGAGATAGCGGCGAGAAATGTACTGCATGGCGATATTTTGACTGCAGTTCACATACGATACCATATTTCGATGCATATTTGGAAGGAAAAAAACTCCCAAAATACTAAGAAAAACAATTCGCTGAAACTATAGTTCACAGGCATGAAGTTCCGGTTATATTCCGGTCCGAAAGTTTCCGTAAGGGCTTGAATTGGATAACTTTAATCTGAATACGGTACTTATTGCGAATGAGATATTCCATGAAGCTCTTAAAAATGTCGATAAAAAGTGAGATTTGGTCGAGAAAAAAACATTTAAGGATCTTTGAAGTCCGAATTACCGTCTGAGGGTAACTATAAGTCGCGGAGGGCGCTAAAATTACTGTCGACTTCAATTATTTCGGGAAGTAAACAGTGAAAAAATATTTAATTAAATTCAAGTTTTTTAAATATAATTTTAACATAGTTTCCACTACATACTCATGTCTATTTCCTAATACCCTTCACTTTATAATCAAGTAGATTAGCAGCGATAAAATTCTTAAGCCTGCTTATTAATTATTTCATCAAATGAAACGTTTCTCCTACGCGAAAAAATCATTTTATTGCATTACTAGGTATATATCATCCACTAAAGGTGTGCAAAAAGCAAAAGTCGGGAAATCAAGCCAAGAGCATTTCTGATGTATTGATCAAAAAAGATTTAAAAGTGACTCCGTATGGGTAGATACTGTTTATTTTATGTGACATGCAATTGCCAGTTCGAGGTGCCCTAGCTTTTAATGCCATCTTGACAATAAACACGTCATAAAAAAGCATCCTTAAGCTCTCAGATTTTTAAGTACTC